>NW_028317799.1:4133409-4437500 GCF_062004578.1 Staurois parvus | reverse complement strand
CCCTACAGTGTAGCCCCACCCTTTACCTGCACAGCTGTACATGGTATCAGCGTGCAAAATGCAATGGCGGTGTGCAAGGTGAAGTGACAAAAGGGGACAGCAAATCTGATTTCAACATTGAATTGGAGTGTGGAGTATGCAGAAAAGAAGGGTTACAGGGAAATGATAGGCCATTGTTATTTTGTATCTTTTGTTTGGTTTATATACTATATACACAGCTAAAAAAAAGTTAAAGGAACACTGCGGAAAGGTTTCTTCATAGTAAGAGTTGTGAAAATGCGGAATAGACTCCCTCAAGAGTTGGTTCTGGCCAGTTCATTGGATTGCTTTAAAAAAGTCCTGGATTCTTTCCTAGATACACAGAATATAACTGGATATAACGTTTATAGGTAAAGTTGATCCAGAGAATATCCGATTGCCTCTCGGGGGATCAGGAAGGAACTTTTTTCCCTGCAGGAGCAAATTGGATCATGCTTTGCTGTTTTTTTTGCCTTCCTCTGGATCAACTGTGGGTGTAGGATTATAACTTTTTTTTTTTTAATAGTCAAACTGGTTTTTATTTAATGGTTGACTTTTGTCTTTTTTCAGCCAGAATAACTATGTAACTATGTTATCAGAGTATAGCATCAAGTCAATGAAACTCCTGGGATATTGATCTGGTCAGTTAAGTAGCAGCGGGGGTTAATCAGTTTCAGCTGCTCTGGTGTTAATGAAATTAACAACAGGTGCACTAGATGGGAAACAATGAGACAACCCCCAAAACAAGAATGGTTTTACAGGCAGAGGCCACTGACATTTGTTTCCCTACTCATCTTTTGACTGTTTTCACTAGTTTCGCACTTGTCTAAGGTCAGTGTCACTTCTTGTAGCATGAGACCATACCTGGACCCTACAGAGGTTGTACAGGCAGTCCAACTCCTCCAGGATTGCACATCAATACGTGCCATTGCCAGAAGGTTTGTTGTGTCTCCCAGCACAGTCTCAAGAGCATGGAGGAGATTCCAGGAGACAGGCAGTTACTCTAGGAGAGCTGGACAGGGCCATAGAAGGTCCTTAACCCATCCGCAGAACTGGTATCTGCTCCTTTGTGCAAGGAGGAACAGGATGAGCCCTGCCAGAGCCCTACAAAATGACCTCCAGCAGGCCACTGGTGTGAATGTCTCTGACCAATCAGAAACAGACTTCATGAGGGTGGCCTGAGGGTCCAACGTCCTGTACTCACCGCTCGGCACTATAGAGCTGGATTGGCATTTGCTATTGAACACCAGAATTAACAGGTTTGCCACTGGCACCCTGTGCTTTTCACAGATGAAAGCAGGTTCACCCTGAGCACATGTGACAGACATGAAAGGGTCTGGAGAAGCCGTGGAGAACATTCTGCTGCCTGTAACATTGTTCAGCATGACCGTTTTGGTGGTGGGTCAGTGATGGTCTGTGGAGGCATATCCATGGAGGGACGCACAGACCTCTACAGACTAGACAATGGCACCCTGACTTCTGTTAGGTATCGGGATGAAATCCTTGAACCCATTGTCAGACCCTACGCTGGTGCCCTCATGCTCGCCTGACCTAAATCCAATAGAACACCTCTGGGATATCATGTTTCAGTCCATCTGACGCCACCAGGTTGCACCTCAGACTGTCCAGGAGCTCAGTGATGCCCTGGTCCAGATCTGGTAGGAAATACCCCAGGACACCATCCGTCGTCTCATTAGGAGCCTCCCCCGACGTTGTCAGGCATGCATACAAGCACTTGGGCGCCATACAAACTATTGAGTGCCATTTTGAGTTGCTGCAATGAAATTTCAGCAACTTGGACTAGCCTGCTGCAGCATTCTTTCACTTTGATTTTCGGGGTGTCTTTGAATTCAGTCCTCTGTAGGTTGATAATTTTCATTTCCATCAAACGATGGGGCATCCTTACATTCCTAAAACATTACCCCGTCCATGTCAGTATAGATATCCAGCAGGAGATTTTTCCCCATTAAGATTTAAAAGTGTTCCTTTAATTTTTTTGAGCAGTATATATATATATATATATATATATATATATATATATATATATATATATATATATATATATATATTTATTCACATACACACACTATATTTCCAAAAGTTCAAGGATGCCTGCCTTTACCCACAAATGAACTTTAATGGCATCCCAGTCTTAGTCCGTAGGGTTCAATATTGAGTTGGCCCCGCCCTTTGCAGCTATAACAGCTTCAGCTCTTCTGGGAAGGCTGTCCACAAGGTTTAGGAGGGTGTCTATGGGAAGGTTGGACCATTCTTCCAGAAGTGCATTTGTGAGGTCAGGCACTAATGTCGGATGAGAAGGCCTGGCTCGCAGTCTTTGCTCTAATTCATCCCAAAGGTGTTCTATGGGGTTGTGGTCAGGACTCTGTGCAGGACAGTCAAGTTTCTCCACCCCAAACTGGCTCATCTATGTCTTTATGGACCATGCTTTGTGCACTGGTGCGCAGTCATGTTGGAACAGGAATGGGCCATCCCAAAACTGTTCCCACAATGTTGGGAGCATGAAATTGTCCAAGATGTTGCCTTAAGAGTTCCCTGTACTGGAACTAGGGGGCCAAGCCCAACCCCTGAAAAACAACCCCACACCATAATCCCCCCTCCACCAAACTTTACACTTGGCACAATGCAGTCAGGCAAGTACCATTCTCCTGGTAAATCACCAAACTCAGACACATCCATCGGCTTGCCAGACAGAGAAGTGTGATTGGTAACTCCAGAAAACAGATCTCCACTGCTCTAGAGTCCAGTGGCGGCATGCTTTATACCACGACATCCGACACTTTGCATTGCACTTGGTGATGTAAGGCTTGGATGCAGCTGCTCGGCCATGGAAACCCATTCCATGAAGCTCTCTTGTGCTAATTTGAAGGCCACATGAAGTTTGGAGGTCTTTAGCTATTGACTCTGCAGACAGTTGGTGACTTCTGCGCACTGTTCGCTTCAGCATGCGCTGACCCCGCTCTGTCATGTGACGTGACCTACCACTTGGTGGCTGAGTTGCTGTTCCCAGTTGCTTCCACTTTGTTATAATCCCACTAACAGTTGAGCGTGGAATATTTAGTGGCCAGGAAATGTCACGGATGGACTTATTGCACAGGTGACAACCTATCACAGGACCACGCTTGGAGTCACTGAGCTCCTGAGAGCGACCCATTCTTTCACCAATGTTTGTAGAAGCAGTCTGCATGTCTAGGTGATGATTTTATACACCTGTAGCCATGGAAGTGATTGGAACACCTGAATCCAATGATTTGCAGGGCTGGCTGAATACTTTTGGCAATGTAGTGTATATATATTGTGGGGTTAGCTCAGGTGGGGGATCTCCTTCCCTGGGACAAAGGTAGACCGCACAGCAGGCTTTCATCAAAATCTGACTGGTTGTCAGCTTTATTTAAAAGGTTTGCAGAAAATAAACAGAACATGAAAATAAACCCTTGCCATCCAGGCACTAACTAAACAAAAGATGATTCCTCTCTCAAAGGTGAAGGGCTTCTCCCTGTCACCAAAACAAAGTAACAGCAAACCTTTTCTTGCAGGTATAGTCCATACACACAGCTCTCTCAGAACACCTCTCTGAGTCCCAGGCCACGAGCAACTCCTTGCTCCAGCCCTGCCCTTTTTATACCACCTGTTGGTGGTCATCAGTGGAGCCCAAACTCTGGTCCGGACCCACCTGCTTAACTGCTGCCTCGAAAACCCGGAGTGGACTCCACCTAAACGGTCAGGTATGAGCATATGCGAGGTGACACATAGCGTCCCTCTATCACCTCGCCGTTCATCCTGTCACATATCCCCCCCCTCTGCTCAAGCCCCTGCGGCTGAGCAACTGTCCCAACCAGACAATGGACCCGGGAGAGGGCATCTACATTACTTTGCAGCTTCCCCGCTCTGTGTTCCACTGTGAATTTGAACACTTGTAGCGCGAGAAACCACCTTGTCACTCGACTGTTTTTCTCCTTATTATCACACATCCATTTGAGCGGGGCATGATCAGTAACCAACTTGAACGGTCTTCCTAACAGGTAATATTTCAGGGCCTCCAAGGCCCATTTGATGGCCAAACATTCCTTCTCCACAATGGCATAGTTTCTCTCATGTTTGTTGAGCTTTCTACTTAGGAAGACCACAGGGTGCTCCTCCCCATCTCTGATTTGGGACAGGACAGCACCTAGTCCCACATCAGAGGCATCAGTCTGTACCACAAACTCTGTTGAGAAATCTGGAGTCACAAGCACAGGTTGAGCACAGAGAGCTTGTTTCAGCCTTTGAAATGCGGTCTCCGCCTCAGGATTCCACTTAATCATGACTGACCCCCTACCTTTTGTCAGATCTGTGAGTGGGGCTGCAATGGTGGCAAAATTGGGGATAAACCGCCTGTAGTACCCCGTGATTCCAAGAAATGCCCGGACTTGTTTTTTATTTACAGGTTGGGGCCACTTTTGAATTGCCTCAATTTTATTGATCTGAGGCCTAATGAGACCTCGACCAATGATGTAGCCAAGATATTTGGCCTCCTCTAAGCCAATGGCACACTTTCTGGGGTTGGCGGTAAGACCTGCTTCCCGCAGCGAATCTACGACCGCTTGCAAGAGGGACAAATGAGATTCCCAGTCGGGACTGTGGATGACAACATCGTCCAAGTAGGCAGCTGCATATTGGCGATGTGGTCTCAACGTCTTGTCCATCATCCTTTGGAATGATGCAGGAGCCCCATGCAAACCAAACGGCATCCGCTTATACTGAAAGGACCCCTCGGGGGTGGAGAATGCTGTCTTTTCTTTTGCAGCTTCCGTTAAAGGAATCTGCCAATAGCCTTTGGTCAGATCTAAGGTGGTTATGTACCGAGCCGTTCCCAACCTGTCAATGAGCTCATCCACCCGAGGCATCGGGTACGCATCAAACTTGGACACACTGTTCAGTTTCCTGAAATCATTACAGAAACGAATTGTTCCATCTGGTTTTGGGACCAACACTATGGGACTCAACCACTCACTGTGAGATTCCTCAATCACTCCCAACTCTAACATGTCCTTTATTTCCTTTGCCACCGCTTCCCGCCTGGCCTCGGGTATTCTATAGGGCTTGACATTTACGCGGACCCCGGGCTGGGTAACTATGTCATGCTGTATGACAGTCGTCAGTCCAGGTAGGTGGGAGAAGAAATCTCCATTTTTCCTCACAAACTCCTTAACATCATTTTGTTGGGCTACTGACAAGGTTTCCGTTATAGGTACCTGAGGGGCCACGGGAACCACGTCCTTTTGGGGTCTTGGTACTGCCAACAAACTTTCCCTGTCTTTCCAAGGTTTTAAGAGATTCACATGATAGATCTGTTCGGGTTTCCTTTTTCCTGGCTGGTAAACTTTATAATTTACTTCCCCCACTTTCTCCCTAATTTCAAAGGGACCTTGCCACTTTGCGAGGAATTTACTTTCCACGGTGGGGACTAGCACCAGCACTCTATCCCCAGGGTTGAAGGTACGGATCCTGGCACCCCGGTTATAAACCCTTCTCTGGACCTCCTGGGCTTGCTCCATGTGTTCCCAAACAAGTGGCATGACAGCTGCGATTCTATCCTGCATCTGTGAGATATGCTCGATGACACTTCTATAGGGCGTGGTCTCTCCCTCCCAGGTTTCTTTTGCGACATCTAGCAATCCCCTGGGATGTCTACCATACAGTAATTCAAAAGGTGAATATCCTGTAGATGCCTGAGGTACTTCTCGTATAGCAAACATGAGATATGGTAGCAAAAAATCCCAATTTCTCCCATCTTTGTCCACCACCTTTTTTAACATATTCTTAAGGGTCTTGTTAAACCTTTCCACAAGCCCATCGGTTTGGGGGTGGTAGACCGAGGTACGGAGATGGGAGATTTTGAACAATTTGCATAACTCTTTCATAACTCTAGACATAAATGGCGTGCCCTGATCCGTTAATATCTCCTTTGGGATACCTACACGACTAAACACCCGGACAAGCTCTTTGGCGATATTTTTAGCGGAGGTATTACGCAAGGGGATGGCTTCAGGATACCGGGTGGCATAGTCAAGTATAACCAGTATGTGCTGATGGCCCTGGGCAGACTTTATTACTGGACCCACTAGGTCCATGCCCACTCTTTCAAACGGTACTTCAATTATGGGTAGAGGTACTAGCGGACTGCGAAAATGGGGTGAGGGCGCAGAATATTGACATTCCGGACATGACTCACAATGCGCTTTGACGTCTCCATGTAAGCCTGGCCAAAAGAATCTCTGGGTTATTCTCTCCTTTGTTTTCTCTACACCCAGGTGTCCACCCATTATATGCCCATGGGCTAAATCCAGTACCATCCGGCGAAAGGGTTTGGGGACCACTAACTGTTCTACCACCTCCTCCCCCTGCTTTACCACTTGATACAGCAAGTTATTGTTAAGAGCCATGTAGGGAAAAGACACCGCTACATCATTTTCCACTGGTTCCCCGTCAATCATTTTAATGTTTTCACGGGCTCTATTAAGTGTGGAATCTTTCAGTTGTTCCGTACAAAAATCCTCTTTTCTGACCTCTAGGTCAGGCACCACATTCTGTCCACTCTCACTAGAGCCAGCGATCATCTCTTGTTCTATATCCTCAATGTCTGGGGTTGGATCCAACTCCTCCTGCTCCCCAGCCATTACAGAGAAAGGGAAAAGATCTACGCCTTCCTCGGACACCAACAGTTTCCCCTTCCACCTTGCCGTCAAAGGGGTCAGGAGTGAGTTCAGGAGTTTTCAGTGTTTCCCCAGCAGGGGGAGCTCGGTCCTCCTGACTCCCCTCCTTATCCCATAACTTCCAGAAATGGGGAAAATCTCTCCCCACTATGGCTTCATGAAGCAGAGAGGGCACCACCCCCACAGAATGGGTCACAGGGCCCCAGGGAGTACCAATCTCCACCAGAGCAGTCTGGTAATTACGTGTATCACCATGAATACAAATAACCCCAATCGTGCTAGGGTGTAAGCTGGCAGGGTTTACCAAATCACCTTTAACTAAGGTCACAACACTACCCGAGTCTAGCAGAGCAGTTACTGGCTTTTCATCAATGGCAATCACACACATTTGCTTTTCCATGCGTTTCTGACATGCTGCAGTACATACCACCTGTGCAAAAAGAGACATGCGTTTTCCTAAATAAGCATTTTCACATTGCATAGGTTCATCATTTAAAGGACAGCTTGCAGCAATATGACCTAACGCATGGCAACGATAACATATTATATGTTCAGTGCTTAGACCTCTAAATGGCTTTGGGGACCTTCCTGACCTATTTGGCCAGTCTCTAGGTCCTAAGCCTACGGTCTCATTATCTGACACAATAGTCTTATTTTTTCCTGAGCCTTTGGCCCATGGAACAGTCTTACCGGATCTTCCGGATAGTTTTCCACCCCTAGTGACATTGGGGTACGGCCCAGGTGAATGGAAAAAGTCCTCAGCGGCTGCATATCTCTCCACCAGGTCCACCAGCTCGTTTGCAGATTTAGGGTCTCCACGGCCAACCCACTTCCTCAAAGTGGCAGGGAGCGCATGTAAATATTGGTCCATGACCACACGCTCCACAATCTGAGGGCCTGACAATACCTCCGGCTGGAGCCACTTTTTGGAGAGATGTATCAAATCAAACATCTGAGATCTGGGTGGTTTGTCAGCCCTGTAATGCCACTGATGCACCCGCTGAGCCCAGACTGCAATGGTGACACCCAGGCGTGCAAGGACCTCAGCCTTCAGTTTTTCATAGTCCTGGGCATCCCCTGGTTCCAGGTCATAATAGGCTTTTTGGGATTCATCCGTCAAAAATGGTGCAAGCAGTCCTGCCCATTGCTCCTTTTTCCATCCTTCCCGAACAGCAACCCTTTCAAAAGTTGAGAGGTAGGCCTCCACATCATCCGCAGGTGTCATCTTCTGCAAAACATAGCTGGCCCGTGCAATTTTCTGCTCCACTGGCAGCGGATCTGCAGATTCCTTCTTTAATTCTAAGAGGTGTTGGGCCACCTGCTTAAGGAGCTCTCGGTCTGCTTCTTGGGCCTCCGCAAACTGGCGATTTGTCTCCCGTTGTGCTGCATTGGCCTGCAGCAAGGCTCTTATTATTTCCTCCATCTTCCCACTTGCTCAGGAAGTTGCCCGCCAAATCCACCATATGTGGGGTTAGCTCAGGTGGGGGATCTCCTTCCCTGGGACAAAGGTAGACCGCACAGCAGGCTTTCATCAAAATCTGACTGGTTGTCAGCTTTATTTAAAAGGTTTGCAGAAAATAAACAGAACATGAAAATAAACCCTTGCCATCCAGGCACTAACTAAACAAAAGATGATTCCTCTCTCAAAGGTGAAGGGCTTCTCCCTGTCACCAAAACAAAGTAACAGCAAACCTTTTCTTGCAGGTATAGTCCATACACACAGCTCTCTCAGAACACCTCTCTGAGTCCCAGGCCACGAGCAACTCCTTGCTCCAGCCCTGCCCTTTTTATACCACCTGTTGGTGGTCATCAGTGGAGCCCAAACTCTGGTCCGGACCCACCTGCTTAACTGCTGCCTCGAAAACCCGGAGTGGACTCCACCTAAACGGTCAGGTATGAGCATATGCGAGGTGACACATAGCGTCCCTCTATCACCTCGCCGTTCATCCTGTCACAATATATATATATATATATATATATATATATATATATATATATATATATATATACAGTTGTGGCCAAAATTATTCAACCCCCACTGAAATTGAGTGTTTTGGCCAGTTTGACATTGCTTTTGATCATTCAGTCATCTTGCTTACATTTACATTAAAGAGGCACTTGTAGGTCAGACAAATATAACATAACAGTTATAATGAAATAACCACAAATGTCTTTTCTGTGCTCACAGCATTATCAGTTTTATTCAACCCCCAAGTGACATTCAATCTTAGTACTTAGTACAGCATCCTTTTACAGTTATAACAGCTTTTAAACGTGAAGCATAGCTTGACACAAGTGTCTTGCAGCGATCTACGGGTATCTTCGCCCATTCTTCATGGGCAAAGGCCTCCAGTTCAGTCACATTCTTAGGCTTGCGCACTGCAACTGCTTTCTTTAAGTCCCACCAGAGGTTCTCAATCGGATTTAAGTCTGGTGACTGCGATGGCCACTCCAAAATGTTCCAGCCTTTCCTCTGCAACCATGCTCTAGTGGACTTGGAGGTATGCTTGGGATCATTGTCCTGTTGAAAGGTCCAACGTCTCCCAAGCCTCAGGTGTGTGACGGACTGCATCACGTTTCCATCCAATATCTCCTGGTACTGAAGAGAATTCATGGTACCTTGCACACGCTGAAGCTTCCCTGTACCTGCAGAAGCAAAACAGCCCCAAAGCATGATTGACCCTCCACCATGCTTCACAGTAGGCAAGGTGTTCTTTTCATCATAGGCCTTGTTCTTCCTCCTCCAAACATAGCGTTGATCCATGGGCCCAAACAGTTCTAATTTTGTTTCATCAGTCCACAGAACACTATCCCACAACTTTTGTGGTTTGTCCACATGGCTTTTGGCATACTGCAGTCGACTCTTCTTATTCTTTGGAGACAGCAAGGGGGTACGCCTGGGAGTTCTGGCACGGAGGCCTTCATTACGCAGTGTGCGTCTTATTGTCTGGGCTGAAACTTCTGTACCCACATCTGACAAATCTTTTCTCAGTTCCTCAGCAGTCACACGGGGACTTCTCTCCACTCTACGCTTCAGGTAGCGCACAGCAGTCGAAGTCAGCATCTTCTTTCTGCCACGACCAGGTAGCGTTTCAACAGTGCCCTTTGCCTTGAATTTGCGAATGATGCTTCCTAAGGTGTCTCTTGGTATGTTTAACATCTTTGCAATCTTCTTATAGCCATTGCCCTTCCTGTGAAGAGAAATCACCTCTTCTCTTGTCTTCCTGGACCATTCTCTTGCCTTCACCATGTTTGTAACCACACCAGTAAATGTCTAGAAGGAGCTGAGTATCACAGTCATTTTAAAGCTGCCTAATTGGTGCTTATTATGCTTGATTGCTGCTCGGTGACATCCACAGGTGTTTTCAATACCTGATGGAAAGCACCTGTATGAACCTCTGTTCTTCAGAGTGGTAGTCTTTAAGGGGTTGAATAATTGTGGCAATGAAGAAACCACATAAGAACCATTTACTACTGTATTACATAAACAATTGATGTCATTTTAGTTGCATTTGGGTAGTTACAACGTCCTTGTAGGATTTGATTCTGAATACAATTCCAAATGTACACTATAGTCCCTAAACCCCTTTACAGCATTGGGGGTTGAATAATTTTGGCCACAACTGTATATACTGTATATCGACTTCAGTACAAGCAGCCTGTCAGGTTTTTTGTTTGTACGATGATTGTTGTATTCTGACAGCTAAGGAGCCTCTTGCTGTCAGAACACAATAGTGCAGTGAGAAGGATTCCCTCATCAGCACTGTGTTGATAAAAGAATCAAGCTATTTATTTTCTTCAATCCATAATTGCAGGAAAGAAAATTGCATCATCTATGGCTTGCTTTAACTCCAGAATAAAAAAAGCGAACCCTTGGAGATGCCATGGCCCCCCAATATGCAAGGATTGGGTGATGATACCTCTAGGGGGTAGAAGAAGAGGCTGCATCACATACCTCACCCCTCGCTCCGGCAGGCTCCCACTCCCTTCTGCTCCTGGATGTCCTCAATGTACAATGCTATTAGTCCTGCGATGTATGTGAGGTAAGGCTGCGGGGCACTGTGCGCACAGATGGTGGAAGGTCCCTGCTGAAATGCAAAATAAATAAGTCATACCTAATATGGTCATGTGGCCATACTAGGTCAATGATGTCACAAGCATCCCCGCCCCTTTGTACTGTTCATGTGCAGCTGTGGAATGGGGAATCCCTCACCTGATGTTCATTGGGCAGGTCGGGATGCAGTCATGTGATGGCTTCAGGTGAACTGGGTTCAAACTGAATTGGTATCCAAGCCCAGCTCCTTCCTAGTGAATGGTGAAGGAATCGCTGTCATTTAAAATACATGCAACTAGAAGAATCACCAGCAATGCATGTTTAGTGAATGTCAGACTTTATAATACACCCTTAAGACTTTGTTTTTATACAGATGCCTACAATGGTTAATATCAGAAAAGTGTAATAAAACCGCATAGATCACTTTACTGTGGCTTGCTATAGAATGCCGCCCACGGCGCTCCAATTTGATCATGTTTTCAGTGTGAAAAAAAAGGAAAACATTTGACCACTTGCTAGAAGCGACACCACTACATTTCCTTTGTGATAGTATTAGAAAATGGAAAACAATTACAGTTAAAATACAAATATGTTTCCAGTTTTACCTGGGAAAAGAATTGTAATTGTTCTGAACAGCCAGCCTTGCGATTTACTCTCATTTTCCGCACTGCATGGCCACTTGGGTGACACGTGTAGTTCTGATTAGGCAATTCATTTTCCTGGTTTTGCCTCCTGTGTCAACTTTTCCACCTCTTCTCTATGACACTCCGGGTTGTGGGCAGACACTCGCCATTCTCACATACAATGCAGGGCTATTGGTCCTGCATTGTATATAATGATGTCAGAGTACGACTGCCGGGGGGAGCACCAAAGGAAAAGACTTAAGGGGACCAGTTGCACAGATGGAGGAAGCCTGCTTGAACAAGGAATAAGGCAAGTATTGCCACTTATTCTTTGTCCCCTAGACCAGAGGTCACCAAACCTCTCAGTGTCAAAGGGCCAGATCATATATTCACTGACTGAAAAAAAATCAGAGCCCAACTTAATTCAGGGGCCCCATCACAGTCCTCTTCACATCAGGGTCTCTATCAGAGCCCCCCTACATCAGGGTCCCCATAAAAGTCCTCTTCACATCAGGGTCCCTATCAGAGCCCCCCTACATCAGGGGTCCCATAAAAGTCCTCTTCACATCAGGGTCCCTATTAGAGCCCCCCTACATCGGGGTCCCCATAAAAGTCCTCTTCACATCAGAGTCCCCATAAAAGTCCTCTTCACATCAGGGTCCCTATCAGAGCCCCCCAAAGAGTCCTTTTCACATCAGGGCCCCTATCAGAGCCCCCCTACATCAGGGTCCCCATAAAAGTCCTTTTTACATCAGGGTTCCTATCAGAGCCCCCCTACATCAGGGTCCCCATAAAAGTCCTCTTCACATCAGGGTCCCTATCAGAGCCCCCACATCAGTGTCCCCAAAAATGTCCTCTTCACATCAGAGTCCCCATAAAAGTCCTCTTCACATCAGGACCCCTATCAGAGCCCCCCTACATCAGTGTCCCCATAGACGTCCTCTTTACATCAGGGTTCCTATCAGTGCCCCCCTACATCAGAGTGCCCATAAAAGTCCTCTTCACATCAGGGTCCCTATCAGAGCCCCCCACATCAGGGTCCCCATAAAAGTCCTCTTCACATCAGAGTCGCTATCAGAGCCCCCCTACATCAGGGTCCCCATAAATGTCCTCTTCACATCAGGGTCCCTATCAGAGCCCCCCTACATCGGGGTCCCCATAAAAGTCCTTTTCACATCAGGGTCCCTATCAGAGCCCCCCACATCAGGGTCCCCATAGAAGTCCTCTTCACATCAGGGCCCCTATCAGAGCCCCCCTACATCAGGGTCCCCATAAAAGTCCTCTTTATATCAGGGTTCCTATCAGAGCCTCCCTACATCAGAGTCCCCATAAAAGTCCTCTTCACATCAGAGTCCCTATCAGAGCCCCCCTACATCAGGGTCCTCATAAAAGTCCTCTTCACATCAGAGTCCCTATCAGAGCCCCCCTACATCAGGGTCCCCATAAACGTCCTCTTCACATCAGAGTCCCTATCAGAGCCCCCCTACATCGGGGTACCCATAAAAGTCCTCTTTATATCAGGGTTCCTATCAGAGCCTCCCTACATCAGAGTCCCCATAAAAGTCCTCTTTACATCAGAGTCCCTATCAGAGCCCCCCTACATCAGGGTCCCCATAAAAGTCCTCTTCACATCAGAGTCCCTATCAGAGCCCCCCACATCAGGGTCCCCATAAAAGTCCTCTTCACATCAGGGTCCCTATCAGAGCCCCCCACATCAGGGTCCCCATAAAAGTCCTCTTCACATCAGAGTCCCTATCAGAGCCCCCCTACATCAGGGTCCCCATAAAAGTTCTCTTCACATCAGAGTCCCTATCAGAGCCCCCCTACATCAGGGTCCCTATAAAAGTCCTCTCCACATCAGGGTCCCTATCAGAGCCCCCCACATCAGGGTCCCCAAAAAAGTCCTCTTCACATCAGGGTCCCTATCAGAGCCCCCCTACATCAGGGTCCCCATAAAAGTCCTCTTTACATCAGGGTCCCCATCAAAGTCCTTTTCAAAATGTGACATTGAACACGCTTTTTTTAAGCACTCTGAATGTCACTAAATAAAATGTCACGTGCAGGGGCGGACTGACCAATTGGAAATTCGGGCACTGCCCGAGGGCCCGGGGTCAGTATGGGGCCCCATGAGATGCCCCTGGTACCTTTTTCATAGGCTTTTTTCAGTTTGGGCAAAGACACAGGGGCCCCATGATCCCCTATTGCCTGGGGGCCCCATGAGTTGTCAGTCCGCCCCTGGTCACGTGTACCATCCTGTTCACGCTGTTGTGTTTGCTTTGCTTCAAAAATGATACTCCATGCCACTGTCTTGGTACTTCAAAGTGTCTCCAAAGCCTCCATAGAAGTCTATGACAAAGCTCGCTGACAACGCCTGCAGGTTTTGAGAGACTCCTATTCAGAGTTAGCTTCACTTTGTTTTGTAGGTATTGCAGGTATAAGATATCCCAGGATGCACTGGGAAAGCAACAAGCGAACTGGAAAGACGTCATCAGCAGTCTGGGAGTGTCTGATGCAGACGTCACATCTAGTGTGTAGCATGGAGCAACAGGAAGGTGAGCGGGGTCCGGACCAGAGTGGAGCAACTAGCAGATGGCACACGTGGTACGCAACATGGGAACGCTATAGCGGAAAATTAGCAGGGACTAGAGAGCAAGTACTGCACGACGGAGGATCAGCAGAGCTGGGGGACTGGAGCAGGAGAAAATAGCAGATGTCACATGTGGTGTGCAGCATGGGAGCAGTATAGTGAGGGGTGAGTGGAACTGGAGAGAGGAGGATCAGCAAACCAGTGGATCAGCGGAGCTGGGGGTTACTACTGAGCAGGGAATCAGAAGAGCTGTGGGTTACTATTGAGTGGAGGATCAGCAGAGCTGGGGGTTATTACTGAGCAGGGGATCAGCAGAGCTGGGGATTACTACTGAGTGGGCGATCAGGAAAGCTGGGGGTACTACTGAGTGTGGGGATCAGCAGAGCTGGGGGTTACTATTGAGTGGAGGATCAGCAGAGCTGGGGGTTATTACTGAGCAGGGGATCAGCAGAGCTGGGGATTACTACTGAGTGGGGGATCAGGAAAGCTGGGGGTACTACTGAGTGTGGGGATCAG
Source organism: Staurois parvus (assembly GCF_062004578.1). NCBI lineage: Eukaryota > Metazoa > Chordata > Amphibia > Anura > Ranidae > Staurois > Staurois parvus. The sequence continues at coordinate 4,422,989 of NW_028317799.1, read as the reverse complement.
CAGAGCTGGGGGTTACTATTGAGTGGAGGATCAGCAGAGCTGGGGGTTATTACTGAGCAGGGGATCAGCAGAGCTGGGGATTACTACTGAGTGGGGGATCAGGAAAGCTGGGGGTACTACTGAGTGTGGGGATCAGCAGAGCTGGGGGTTACTATTGAGTGGAGGATCAGCAGAGCTGGGGGTTATTACTAAGCAGGGGATCAGCAGAGCTGGGGATTACTACTGAGTGGGGGATCAGAAGAGCTGGGTGTTACTATTGAGTGGAGGGTCAGCAGAGCTGGGGTTATTACTAAGCAGGGGATCAGTAGAGCTGGGGGTACTACTAAGTTGGGGATCAGCAGAGCTGAGGGTACTACTGAGTGGGGGATCAGCAGAGCTGGGGGTACTACTAAGTGGGGGATTAGCAAAGCTGGGGGTACTACTGAGTGGGGCATCAGCAGAGCTGGGGGTGCAACTGATCACATGCACTCTCCCGAGAAAAAAAAAACTCTCTAGCAATACACACCAAACTGAGCATGTGCAGCTTTCCCCTAAGGCTCTGTTTTATCAGCAGATGGATTGAGGACAGTAGAAGAAGAAGATCAGAGAAGACAGGACCAAACATCCTTTTTTTACACAATGCACAGGATTAACCCCTTAGGTTCCACCGTGAGTATAACAAGCATGCTTTACTGCATCTACAGACTGATTGTACTGCTGGGGGTATAGTAACATTTTAATAAATTGGACATATTGTTGACTAGTGGGCAAGTAAAAATGTGACAGCCCATCAAAAAGTTCTTTTATGTAAATATTACAATAATTTCCCTAAAATATGTTCTTTTGCAAATAAACAACAGTTTCCCTTTAAAAACATAGTCCAAATTTTGCAAAAAAAAAAGTAATAAATGCGCACACCTTAATAAATAAATAAAATAATGTGTATTAAATATATTTTTGCATTCAAGCCTGCTGAGCATTGCCACCATGACCGGTGATTTGCCTCATTTATATCCTAGCCTCGGGTCTGTACAGGGCTGTTTTGTGGCTGGAGGAAGAAAACAGTGGAATACAAGTGTGGCCGACATCACCGACCTTCAGCCGACGGCCTGACACACTCTGTCTGATATTCTGCCGCAGTGGCAGATGGGACTTGTAGTCTTCCCATTCGTATGAATGGATGGTGCAGATGTATGGGCGGAGACTCCAACATATTGCAGAGAGAAGCACCCCACGATTCAGGTAAGTTATGGGGGGGGGGGGGTTGAGAATGGGGGTTGGAGAATGTGGCAGTGTTTCATGGGCGTTACATGAAACATGGTCCCAAAGGTGGACTTTGCCTTTAACTCTGACTAGATGCCTAAATTATAACTCACATTTATGGAATGCAGAAAGGAGAAGGAAGAGAACCAGCCGGCACTGCAATGTCTTTACATGCTGATGAATTACATAACATAAACAAAGCAGCTGGGCAAACAAGATAAACAGGATCTAATTACATCCGAGTACATAGCTATAATTAAGTGCTTCAATGAGCCTGAATTCAAAGAAACTTTCCGATAACCTCTGAAGTGAGAAGAATGCTGAGAATAAAATACACTTCGTGGGACAAGCAGAGTTCAGCATCCAGAAAATGCTCAGTTTAAGGTGCCTGCAGACTTGGCGGCCAGTCGTGTTTGTACAATCCAGTAATAAAACAATCAAGGTAGGTGCTTTGGAGCTTAAAGCCGAACTCCAGGCAAACAAATAGTACACAAATGAAATACATACTGTATATTCTAATCCTAATTTCCCCCCCAGCCCCCCCCCCCCATCCTCTCCATCACGACCAACCACGCCACCATCAGTCCCACCCCGCAAGCCAAAGTTTTAGGTGTCACTCTAGACTCCAACCTGTCCTTCCAACCCCATGTCCAATCGCTGGCAAATTCATGCAGGCTCCATCTCCGCAACATATCCAAGATACGTACGTTCCTAACCCCAGACACTACTAAACTACTCGTTCACTCCCTTATTATCTCACGTCTGGACTACTGCAACTCCCTCCTCACTGGCCTACCTCATCACAGGCTATCCCCGCTTCAGTCTATCCTGAATTCTGCGGCCAGACTCATCCACCTTACCAACTGCTCCATATCCGCCACCCCCCTCTGCAATCCCTCTACTGGCTTCCGATTGCCCAACGGATAAAATTCAAATTATTAACATTGACGTACAAAGCTGTTCATAACACTGCCCCAAACTACATCACCGACCTGATATCCATCTACCACCCAAAACGCACTCTTCGCTCCTCACAAGACCTCCTACTCTCTAGTTCCCTGGTCTCCTCCTCCCACGCCTGACTGCAGGACTTCTCCAGGACTTCCCCCATCCTCTGGAACTCACTACTCCAATCCATCAGACTGTCACCTACCCTCCTCACCTTTAGGCGCACCCTGAAAACCAATTTCTTCAGGGAAGCCTACCCCACCCTCACCTAACAGCCGATCTCCTCCACTCCTCCTACCACTCCGTCCCCCACAGCCACTTCCTCCTGTACCACTATCCCCTCCCTCCTAGATTGTAAGGGCCCTCGAACCCCTCGTGTATTGTATTGTTACTGTATTGTCTCATGTCCTGTCCCCCACTATAATGTACAGTGCAGAGCAAACCTTCTGGCACTATATAATAATAATAATAATATATTGAAGCTGTTTTACATGCAAAAGGGTTTGTATTTCTTTCAATCCAGTGTTGAGAATTACATAGCCCTGCCATACAGTACAGTCAGCCTTGTGACCTGCACTTTCTCTACTGCAGTTAAATCAATAAAGCATCATCATCTCCCTAGCCCTCCTATCTCATCAGAGTCCTTAGCCCCACTCTGATCTTTCCACATCAGAGTCCTCTGTTCCCCCTCTTTCACATCAGAGATGTCTGCCCTACCACTTAAAAGTCCTATCTTCCAATTTTCCCTACAGAGCAGCTGTGGCAGCATGGCAATGTGCTGGAGGAGGATTAAACGGAAGGAGGCTTTCATCCCTTTCTGAATGCTAGAGCTTATCGCTGCCCACCCTGGATTTTATTTTATTTATTATTGGTATACTTTCATTATTATTATTATACAGGATTTATATAGCGCCAACAGTTTGCTCAGAGCTTTAACTGTATACTGTATATATACATACACACCTGGCCATAGATATATAAAATCAAGCCCCTAGACATGCAGACTGCTTCTACAAACATTGGTGAAAGAATGGGTCGCTCTCAGGAGCTCAATGACTCCAAGCGTGGTCCCGTGATAGGTTGTCACCTGTGCAATAAGTCCATCCGTGACATTTCCTGGCCACTAAATATTCCACGCTCAACTGTTAGTGGGATTATAACAAAGTGGAAGCAACTGGGAACAACAGCAACTCAGCCACAACCTGGTAGGCCACGTAAAATGACAGAGCGGGGTCAGCGCATGCTGAAGCGCACAGTGCGCAGAAGTCGCTAACTGTCTGCAGAGTCAATAGCTAAAGACCTCCAAACTTGGTGTGGCCTTCAGATTAGCACAACAACAGTGTGTAGAGAGCTTCATGGAATGGGTTTCCATGGCCGAGCAGCTGCATCCAAGCCTTCCATCACCAAGTGCAATGCAAAGCGTCGGATGCCGTGGTGTAAAGCACGCCGCCACTGGACTCTAGAGCAGTGGAAACGTGTTCTCTGGAGTGACAAATCACGCTTCTCTGTCTGGCAATCTGATGGATGTGTCTGGGTTTGGCGGTTGCCAGGAGAATGGTACTTGCCTGACTGTATTGTGCCAAATGTAAAGTTTGGTGGAGGGGGGATTATGGTATGGGGCTGTTTTTCAGGGGTTGGGCTTGGCCCCCTAGTTCCAGTGAAGGGAACTCTTAAGGCGTCAGCATACCAAGACATTTTGCACAATTTCATGCTCCCAACTTTGTGGGAGGAGTTTGGGGATGGCCCCTTCCTGTTCCTGTTGGTTATGTGTTAGAGAAGACACTGGTAGTGATAGCAGAATTCAGACTTTACTTGTGTGGCTTAAGTTACAAACATACAGAGCACATTTCACAGCAGACATATTACTTCCTGAAGATGATAGAGAGAGAAGAGGAACAAACAAGTTTTCAGATATACACAACTAGTAACCTTTAGTGTATAGTGCCATCTACTGGTCAAGTGATATTAACACACAATACTATATATATAGTACATTATAGTACATGCTGTTGCATTCCCAACAGTTCCAATGTGACTGCACACCAGTGCACAAAGCAAGGACATGGAGGAGCCAGTTTGGGGTGGAGGAACATGACTGGCCTGCACAGAGTCCTGACCTCAACCCCATAGAACACCTTTGGGATGAATTAGAGTGGAGACTGCAAGCCAGGCCTTCTCCCCCGACATCAGTGCCTGACCTCACAAATGTGCTTCTGGAAGAATGGTCCAACCTTCCCATAGACACCCTCCTAAACCTTGTGGACGGCCTTCCCAGAAGAGTTGAAGCTGTTATAGCTGCAAAGGGCGGGGCCAACTCAATATTGAACCCTACGGACTAAGACTGGGATGCCATTAAACTTCATCTGCGGGTAAAGGCAGGCATCCTTGAACTTTTGGAAATATAGTGTGTGTGAATATATCTATATACTGCCCAGTTCATGTGTGTGTAAAGGCAGGTGTCCCAATACTTATAGTGTATATTGTGCATTCACATCAGTCCCTAACCCTCAAGGGGCGTACAATCTAAGATCCCTCTCTCTCATTCATACATACACATACTAGGGCCAATTTAGACAGGAGCCAATTAATCTACCAGCATGTCTTTGGAGTGTGGGAGGAAACCGGAGTACCCGGAGGGACACCCACTCAGGCACAGGGAGAACATACAAACTCCTTACAGGTTACAGGTTCAAAACAATGGAAGTACAAACCACTCCTAACCTATGCATCATGCGTTTCTATTGTGCTGGCCACCGACCAGGCTGCACCATGGAAACGCATGATTCCCTGTAAAAAATATGTTATGTCACCTGGCACCCCTGATGAAACCAGACGACACCCCAGTTAAGAAACACTGGTCTACACTGCAGCATTTTTTAAATAAGTACTCGAGGCGCTAAGGGATCAGCAAAGGCAATATACTGTATAAAGATTAAAAACATATATTTCATTTTAAAAAGTGAGTTTATGTTCAGCATTAGCACCATGTGGGCTATGACTGTTTAATTGTATGGTAGCCCTAAATGTCTCTCCCGTCAGGGGAAACACTATATTATTGTTTACACTGGAATATAGATGTAATTAGTGGAATTCTTTATTTCTACTTACCCTTTGTGACTGCCTTATTTCATCTTCAGTGGGCTCAAGGGAAGGAAACTGAATCCCTTTCTTAATCAATTCTAAGTATAATTCTTTGACTTCAGTCTGATCTACGTTTGCGCGTGAGCCAGTGGACCAGGTCTAGTGAGAGAAAAAAATTGTGACATTCGTTATTAATATTATAGCTATAAAATCAAACAAGGCAAATTCCAGATAACTTCAAAACTCCAAAACTATACAGAATAATTATAGTCTGGTCTAAAACAGCAATGGGCAAACTACGGCCCGGCAGACCTTTTAATCCGGCCCGCGGAGCGTGATACTGTCAGGATGGCTGTCAGGATGTGTGTAGGCGGGGCAGCGTGACGAACGTGAGGGGAGCTAGGCACCTCTCACAGTCCGCCCTGAAGACCGGAACGGCGCGGGAACACGCCGAGAGGAACGCGCGGAGCAAAGGTAAGTAAATTGACACAGGGGGGACTTGGGGACTTAATATGGGGGATGAATTACTATAGGGGGGATGAATTACTATATGGGGGATGAATTACTATATGGGGGATGAATTACTATAGGGGGGATGAATTACTATGGGGGATGAATTACTATATGGGGGATGAATTACTATATGGGGGATGAATTACTATGGGGGATGAATTACTATATGGGGGATGAATTACTATGGGGGATGAATTACTATATGGGGGATGAATTACTATATGGGGGATGAATTACTATGGGGGATGAATTACTATATGGGGGATGAATTACTATGGGGGATGAATTACTATGGGGGATGAATTACTATATGGGGGATGAATTACTATATGGGGATGAATTACTATGGGGGATGAATTACTATATGGGGGATGAATTACTATATGGGGGATGAATTACTATGGGGGATGAATTACTATATGGGGGATGAATTACTATATGGGGGATGAATTACTATGGGGGATGAATTACTATGGGGGATGAATTACTATGGGGGATGAATTACTATATGGGGGATGAATTACTATGGGGGATTAATTACTATGGGGGATGAATTACTATATGGGGGATGAATTACTATATGGGGAATGAATTACTATGGGGAATGAATTACTATATGGGGAATGAATTACTATGGGGAATGAATTACTATGGGGGATGAATTACTATGGGGGACGAATTACTATATGGGGGATGAATTACTATGGGGGATGAATTACTATGGGGGATGAATTACTATAGGGGGGATGAATTACTATATGGGGGATGAATTACTATGGGGGATGAATTACTATATGGGGGATGAATTACTATGGGGGATGAATTACTATGGGGGATGAATTACTATAGGGGGGATGAATTACTATAGGGGGGATGAATTACTATATGGGGGATGAATTACTATGGGGGATGAATTACTATAGGGGGGATGAATTACTATAGGGGGGATGAATTACTATATGGGGGATGAATTACTATGGGGGATGAATTACTATAGGGGGGATGAATTACTATAGGGGGAATGAATTACTATATGGGGGATGAATTACTATGGGGGATGAATTACTATATGGGGGATAAATTACTATATGGGGGATTAATTACTATGCTTACTATGGGGGAATATTACTATACTTACTATGGATGACACATACACATCATTCATCTACTCTTGGTCCGGCCCCCGGGTCCAATATATGAACCCATTGCGGCCCTCAAGTCAAAACGTTTGCCCACCCCTGGTCTAAAACAATCCATGGGTGTGCCAGGGTGGACATTTGTGCATACACAACCCAACAGGGCTCAGCACCTACTGGACGGTGACGTGCCCCATAGACTTGGGTACTGAACTTATGAGCTATGCTTTTACCCAGTGTTTACCAACCTTTTTTAACATAGAAGAACCATTAAAAGAACCTTCCAGGCAGGGGCGGACTGACAACTCATGGGGCCCCCGGGCAATAGGGGATCATGGGGCAATAGGGGATTCTAAATTAAAGGTTTAGTTATTGAAACTTTATAGAAATCTCTAAACAGTCTAAAACATTAAGAAAGGAATGTGATTGTTTACAATGGACAATGCAGAACGTGTTTGCCTGTTGGCCACCCTAGTAAAGGGGGCTCTCTGTCAGAAGCCCATTGAATCTTTAGTGTATGAACATGGAAACAGAGTCTTAACTACATGAAAGTGAAAGGCAGGGGCGGACTGATAACTCATGGGGCCCCTGGGCAATAGGGGATCATGGGGCCCCTGTGTCCTTGCCCAAACTCAAAAAAGCCTATGAAAAAGGTACCAGGGGCATCTCATGGGGCCCCCTACTGACCCCGGGCCCTCGGGCAGTGCCCGAGTTTCCAAATGGTCAGTCTGCCCCTGCTTCCAGGTTTAGGGAACCCTTACTTAACATTCATTTATCTACAGCTCACTGTGCATTAGCTTGATAATAACTGGGAAAAGTGCTTTACATTTGTGGTCATTAAACATAATTCACTCTTAGAGATATGTAGCACCCATCTAGTTAGCTATGGGGAGCTAGCTAGTTGTTTTAGATAGAAAGGATGAGTAGCAGCCTGGGCATGAGTCAGCTGGGTTGAGGTCAGGGCTGAGGGCTCTGCAGGTCAGCTCCTTGATACCTCCCTCTGATCTAGAGACATGGAGAAGTCTCTAGAACTCAGTGGGTGGGGGTGAGGAGGGGCTGGCCTGAACACTTAAGGGACTTTGGCCAATCCCCGAACAGGAGGCTTGGTAAGGGGTCAGGGTAACCTTTAAAGTGTTACTAAACCCACAACAGTAAAATCAGTCTGTATATGCATTAAAGCATGCTTGTTATACTCAATGTGGAACCTAAGGGGTCAATCCCTGCATTGTGTAAATACGCTGTTTGATTCTAACTTCTGTGACTTGACTTGTCTGACTTCACTGTGGAACCTAAGGGGTTAATCCTCTCTATTGTGTAAAAACACTGTTTGATTCTGATTTCTCTGATCCTCCCCTTCTTCCAGTGTCCCACTCCTATCTCCTGATAGGACATATTGTGTGGAGTTGCTCTGCACATGATCAATTTGGTATGTATTGCTAGAGAGGTTTTTCCTTTCTTGGGAGAGTGCATGTGATCAGCACAGGGCCAATCAGTACTGTCCAGACAGAGGGTCAGGAGTCCTACATCCTCCTAGAGCAAAATGAAAACTCCTCCTACAAACTTTAACCAGTGCTCGGCTGGACACTGATAGAAGTCACAAAACTGCTCTAACTGCTGATGAAAAAAGGTATTTAGCAGTTTATGTTTACTAAAATAATTGCTCTTTCATGTTCTGTGTACTGTGGGTGACCACATATAGTGAGTGCAGGCTCCTAGGTTTAGTAACACTTTACGTATGACAGAGCCTGCTCAGCAGCAGGAGAATTCAGGAAGTGAGAGGCTGGGATGCAGGAGCTTAGGATGGGGCCCAGTGGTAAGGAGCCTACCTCCAGGCTGAAGCTGAAAGTAGGATCTCTCAACCTCAGCAGTCCTCTGAGAGAGGTCCACCTGTGCAGCAGGGAAGGAGCCTGCCCAGCGGATAGTTTGAAGACAGCTACCAATCCAACAAGTTCATATAAGAAGAAGAGTGAGTAGTCCTACACCCCCTGGGCCAGATAAGGAGAAAGGGCATTTGGGTGGGCAACCTGACTAGCCCCCATCTGGGACTGTTGATTTGCAGAGACAGATTCTGGGTCCCCTTGCCCAGAGATTCACCCAGTACATCTGGATGAGGAGAGGATTCATCTGGGGTCTGGGGTGGTAAATCAGGAGAGGCTGGAGAGCTCTCCAGGAAGAAACCCTTTTTTGCTGTATTGAGACTTCTACATAGTTGCCAAGGAGTTGTCCTCAGTTGTAGTTCCCTTGGGCAACTCATACGCCACTCCACCCCTTCAAGTTCAAAATAAACCCCAAATAAAAACAAACCCCCCCCCCCCAAAAAAAAAAACAAGCTCAAGGACTATTTACTGTCTCCAGAATACAAGTCTGTGAAAAATGTGCGTTGCCTAGCTGTGTAGGACTATAGGGGGGACAAAATATTCAGCAACTTCCAAGAGGGTACTGCTACAAATAGCTAAAAAGATCATTGGTGTCATTGGTTATTGCCCATCGCTCATGGAACCCCTGGCAACCTCTGAAGGAACATTGGTTGAGGAAGGCTGTTCTAATTTATTTAACTGATTGTTCCCCTGACCTTAGCTGGGCAGCAGGGTTGGAGGGCTTCCACAGAAGAAAACAAAGCCAGATTGGAATTTGGCCTTCTAAGTAATCTCAGAAAATATATTTTTCGCAGATACTTCTTAAAAAATAACCAGTCTACCAGCCATGCTGCAGAAGATTCTTTTAAGCTTTCTATTACAGACTGCAGCCGCCCCGTGCTCCTCTAACTACACAAAAACTTCTCTGGTCTCAGCATGGCTTCAGAAATGGGTTCTCCTCATGTTATCTATGGACTAAAGCATGTCTTAGAAAATGCTGGTTGTGCCAGCACCGGCTAAACGTCAAATGCGTGTTTGTTTAGATCATTGATCTAGTAAGTTACATGCTTACTTAAAGAGTTTTATTTACAACTAAACATTTACATTCCCATAAAGCATAATAGCACTATAAAGCTGGATATGCAACAGATACAGTTAAAAAACACCAGTTTCATAATTTGTTACTTCTATTTTAGTTAATTTAGTGCACTTTGAAAGAAATCAATCCTGAGCAGTCTGCATTCATATTAAATAAATTCTAAATTAAAGGTTTAGTTATTGAAACTTTATAGAAATCTCTAAACAGTCTAAAACATTAAGAAAGGAATGTGATTGTTTACAATGGACAATGCAGAACGTTTTTGCCTGTTGGCCACTCTAGTAAAGGGGACTCTCTGTCAGAAGCCCATTGAATCTTTAGTGTATGAACATGGAAACAGAGCCTTAACTACATGAAAGTGAAAACAGCCTATGAAAAAGGTACCAGGGGCATCTCATGGGGCCCCCTACTGACCCCGAGGCCTCGGGCAGTGCCAGAGTTTCCAAATGGTCAGTCAGCCCCTGGTGAAAGGAAACCTGGAAGGTCACCTTGCCTACTAAGGTGCCACCAGTTCCATAAATCAAAAACCTGAAGGTAAGTGCTGGCATCCTTGGATCATCTTTATGATCCCCCACAGTGACTTCCATGGTTGAACTTTGACCCACCTCTTTTTGCCTCTATACCATTCAATTGGCCTCCAAAGCTATGAATGGCTTTACCGATCAATAAGGAGGTGCAGGACTCAAGGGCAGGTAGCCAGAGTTAGATCATGGAAATTGTGGTCTATATCTTAACAACAAAGTGATTATGTTTTGGGGATCCTGGTGCAATCTAAAGATGACATCATAAGAGCAGACATTAATGTGTGGCCTTTCTAAACTCCTGGAACTCCCCAGATCCTTCTCTTTTCACAGATGGGTCTCAGCATAGATTCTGGACCTAGGACCTTTTAAAAAGGAGACCTTACAAGGGAGTAAAATTGGTAACTCTTTTTTCTAGACAAATTCAACACAAGATTTGCAATAATTTTCAGCAACTGCTTGTTATGTAATCTTAGTGTCTGAGATTTTGGACTTTGAAAAATCCATGTCCCAATGGGATATAGGTGATTCAACTTGTGCAAACTAATGCTGCTAGAGAGAATTGGTATGGACTGTTATAGGTGTGAACTCCAGCTGCCATATTGAAGAAGATTGTAGCATAGAGGCCTTTTTTGGAAGAGGATGTTCTGCAGCAATATGCCCAGCTGTCACAGCACAGAGAACAGAGGTTGGAGTTTTGGTTTTCTCAAGGATTAAAGGTTTGAATAATACAAGAACAGACACCACAGACCATTGACATACAGCATAATAATCATGGCATTTTAGTTCCATATTTTTTTAAGACAACCAGGCTTAGAAAGATCACAAAACTTTAACAAATTATTTGCAGACAGCTTACCATGATAAAGCGGAGAATTCTGTTTTGCATTTGGACAGGTAAGTTGTATTTTGGATTCAAGAGTTTAACAAGCACATCCTTAAGGAACTCTTTCCTCAGCACCAGATTCTGGAAATTTGAGTTACAATTCTGCATACACATCTCCAGCAGCTGAATTGTTGGGGAACAAAGGATAAGAAGATGAAATTAGAATTTCAAAACTCCAAAAGTAGCATACGTATAAAATGTTTTTGAAAACCGATTGAAAAACACTTTTGAATGTTTAAAGAGTAAGCCCACCTAAATCTTATATGGATAAAAACTGGATCACCTACTTGTAGTTCCCAACTCCAGCCTCCATGATGCCCACAATGACCTCAGCTTAGCCTACAAATCTTGAAGAGTATTTAGTAGGAGTATTAGGATGACCTTACTTTCATAAATGTGCACCAGGATGCTCCAGTTTTGGTAAATCCCGCCCTGTGTTGTGTATTACAGTTCAATGCATGTATTTTCTTATCTCTAGAGATTATTCTAGCCATGCCTTCCCCAAGACTATGTTCCCTGCCTTACCCATCTTAAATCCCCACTGGAGTCCCCCATGAGCTGGCAGCAGGCAGTTTAACCAACAAAATGCATTACGAAGTATATACACATATTATATACACATTGTTTATATAAAAGGTAGCATTTTTATAAAAACGAAACTGCTTTAGTTCTTTTGAAGATGGCATCAACCCCACCGAATCTAATATTTTATTTTTGGTTGGAAGCAGGGCCAGTGCTAGACTATTTTGTGCCCTAGGCAAGACCAGCTACTTGTGCTCCCCCCACCTCCCCCCAAAAAATAAATAATTTTAAAAACAGTAGAAAATATTAAATCAACAAAACATGAAACTGCTAAATTTCTTTTCTTTTTCAAAAACAATTGCCATAAAATGCCATCAGCACCAATCGTAAAGACAAAATATACACTATATTGTCAAAAGTATTGGGCCCTCTAAATCATTGTATTCAGGTGTTCCAGTCACCTCCGTAGCCACAGGTGTATAAAATCATCCCCTAGGCATGCAGACTGCTTCTACAAACATTTGTGAAAGAATGGGTCGCTCTCAGGAGCTCAGTGACTCCAAGCGTGGTCCCGTGATAGGTTGTCACCTGTGTAATAAGTCCATCCGTGACATTTCCTGGCTACTAAATATTCTACGCTCAACTGTTAGTGGGATTATAACAAAGTGGAAGCAACTGGGAACAACAGCAACTCAGCCACCAAGTGGTTGGCCACGTCACATGAAAGAGCGGGGTCAGCGCATGCTGAAGCGCACAGTGTGCAGAAGTCACCAACTGTCTGCAGAGTCAATAGCTAAAGACCTCCAAACTTTGTGTGGCCTTCAGATTAGCACAACAGTGCGTAGAGAGCTTCATGGAATGGGTTTCCATGGCCGATCAGCTGCATCCAAGCCTTACATCACCAAGTGCAATGCAAGGCGTTGGATGCAGTGGTGTAAAGCATGCCGCCACTGGACTCTAGAGCAGTGGAGACATGTTCTCTGGAGTGACCAATCACATTTCTCTGTCTGCCAATTTGACGGACGTGTCTGGGTTTGGCAGTTACCAGGAGAACGGTACTTGCCTGACTACAGTCTGCCAAGTGTAAAGTTTGGTGGAGGGGGGATTATGGTGTAGGGTTGTTCTTCAGGGGTTGGTCTTGACCCCTTAGTTCCAGTGAAGGAAACTCTTAAGGCATCAGCATACCAAGACATTTTGGACAATTTCATGCTCCCAACTTTGTGGGAAGAGTTTGGGGATGGCCCCATCCTGTTCTGCACACCAGTGCACAAAGCAAGGTCCATAAAGACATGGAGGAGCCAGTTTGGGGTGGAGGAACTTGACTGACCTGCACAGAGTCCTGACCTCAACCCCATAGAACACCTCTGGGATGAATTAGAGCGGAGACTGTGAGCCAGGCCTTCTCATCCGACATCAATGCCTGACCTCACAAATGTGCTTCTGGAAGAATGGTCAAACCTTCCCATAGACACCCCCCTAAACCTTGTGGACGGCCTTCCCAGAACAGTTGAAGCTGTTATAGCTGCAAAGGGTGGGGCCAACTCAATATTGAACCAATGTACTAAGACTGGGGGGCCATTAAAGTTCATGTGCGTGTCAAGGCAGCCATCCCAATTGCTTTGGCAATTTAGTATATATTAACCAAATATAAATTAACTGTATTAACCATTCAGACAGAGAAAAAAAAAAGGAGACAGTTTCAAAACTCCATATTGATCAACAGTTGCCAGCCGGCTTGCAATAAGGGACTGAGTCTGAGAGGAACACTGGAAGGAGTGGCAGCTCAGATGCTACACTGGCCCCAGTCACCCAGCATCTTCCTGTATCAAAATGGCCATGTATGTGGACAGACTGTGAGACAATTGTACAGAGTAAAGATACCATCGTTCCCTCATCATTCTCTGTGTATGAAGAGAGGGGACTCTGCAGAGAAATTAAGATTTCATACAAGTGGTCCATAGGCCTCACAGAGAGAGTGCCAGCCTGTGCTGCGCCCAGGTGCCCCTAGGTGGCACAACAACAAAAGTTCTGACAACTGGGAATTCTTATTCACTTACAGAAAGAGATAAATGTACTTCCTTCTGGTTGTAGTTCTTGCTAATTCTTTTCTTGAAAGCCTTAACTGCATCTCTTGACCTGGAAAGACAGAGATGACCTTTTATTAACCACTTGCCTACCAGGCACTTATACCCCCTTCCTTACCAGGCCAATTTTCAGCTTTCAGCACTGCCGCACTTTGATTGACAATTGCGCGGCCACGCAACATTGTACCCATATGAAATTTTGATCATTTTTTTCTCACAAATAGAGCTTTCTTTTGGTGGTATTTACTCCCCGCTGGGCGCTTTACTTTTTGCGCTATAAATACAAAAATGCAAAAAATTTGAAAAAAAAAAAAAAGTTTCTTTGTTTCTATTATAAAATTTTTCAAACAGGTAATTTTTCTCCTTCACTGATGTGCGTTGATGAGGCAACACTGATGGGCACTGATAGGCGGCACTGATGGGCACTGATAGGCAGCACTAAAGGGCACTGATAGGCAGTACTAATGAGGTGGCACGGATAGGCGGCACTGATAGACAGCACTAATGAGGTGTCACGGATAGGCGGCACTAATATGCAGCACTGATAGGCGGCACTGATGATGGGTACTGATAGACGGCACTGACTGGCATCACTGCTGGGCACTGACTGGTGGCACTGACTGGCAGCACTGGTGGGTGGCACTGGTGGGTGGGCACTGGTGGGTGGGCACAGGTGGGTGGGCACAGGTGGGTGGCACTTCTGGGCACAGGTGTGTGACACTGCAGAGTGGCACAGGTGGATGCACTGCTGGGCACAGGTGGGTGATCTGCTGGGCACAGGTGGGCGGAGCTAGTGGGTGCACTGCTGGGCACAGGTGGGCGGAGCTTGCGGGTGGCACTGCTGGGCACCGATCATCAGGGCACTGATCATCAGTGCCCTGATGATCGGTGCCGATCCCCGCTCTGACAACTGCCGATTCTCGGCAGTACTTTCCTCACGATCTGACAGCGTGAGGAAAGTGCAGCCGAGAACCGGCACTTGCATTTTCCTCTGATCAGCGTGTCATTGGACACCGCTGATCACGTGGTAAAAGGCCGCTGTGATTGGCCTTTTACCACATCACGTGATCAGCTGTGTCCGTAGGACACAGCGATCACGGAGATCGCCGGGTGCGCGCCCCCTGGGGTGCGCAGGAGAGCGCGTTCTGGGAGGACGTCATATGACGTCCACCCAGAAATGGCCGGCTGCAGTGCAGCCATCATTCGGCTATCTGCGGTCGGCAGGTAGTTAAAGTGTATGCCAAGGCAAAACAAACAAACACATGCAAAGTACATTCCTGCAATACATGCACGGGCAGCACAGTGGCTAAACGGTTAGCACTTTCGCCTGGCAGTACTGGGGTCGTTGGTTCAAATCCTGACCACGGCATCACCTGCCTGGAGTTTGCATGTTCTCTCTGTGCCTGCGTGGGTTTCCTCCCACACGCCAAAGACATGCTGGTAGGTTAATTGGCTCCTGTCTAAATCGTCCCTAGTATGTGTATGTATGAATGTAAGTTAGGGACCTTAGATTGTACACCCCTTGAGGGTTAGGGACTGATGTGAATGTACAATATATATGTAAATTGATGGCGCTATATAAGAACCTGAAATAAATAATTTCCCCGTGTTGTATTCCTATAGGTCTCTTTCAGATAGGTGGCAGTACTTACCACCACAGATTGCTTTTCAGAGGGCAGTAGAGCAGCGGCTGGCAGGTGAGTGGGAGGTGTTACTGCTGACTTCTGACACCATTTTTTTTTTTTTTTTTTAGGGGCCAGTTCACACTCCATGCATTTCAGTTGCTTTTTTATGCATCTAAAACACACAAAACATAGGTTAGATGGTTGTCAGTGTCATAGTTCTCATCAGTGCTTGCAGTTCCAGTGCGTTCCGGTTGCAGAAAAAAAAGTAAAATAGGCTGCATTTTTCCTGCACAGAACTGCGCTGGAATGCAGTAAAATGCATAAAAAATGCACCGAAACGAACCAAAAACGCACTGGAATGCACATGTTCCTAATAAACTGAAGAAAAAGAGAGGGGAAAAAATGAACTGGAACACATCAAAAATGAACCGGAGCATGTCAAATATGCATCTAAAACACACTGGAACACAGCAAAAAACGCATCAAAAACGGTCATGCAGAAATGCGTCCACACTGCATCTAGACTGCGTTTCTATAGTGTGAACCGGCCCTAAAACGTTTTTTCCATTGCGGGGCTGTGCTGCAAGTCAAGTGTTTGGCACGCTGTTGGGGTGTAGCCCCATTGGTCATAAAGCTGCGGTGCCATCTGTCAGTCACAAGCAATGCATTGCAGAACAGGGGCGGACTGACCATTTGGAAACTCAGGCACTGCCCGAGGGCCCGGGGTCAGTAGGGGGCCTCATGTGATGCCCCTGGTACCTTTTTCATAGGCTTTTTCGAGTTTGGGCAAGGACACAGGGGCCCCATGATCCCCTATTGCCCGGGGGCCCCATGAGTTGTCAGTCCGCCCCTGTTGCAGAGATGTACACAATGGAAAAATGTGTTTTGTTTCGTATTCGTTGGTTAAGTTACAATTTAATTTTGTCCTATTTGTTATGTTAGAATGATTTGTTTTTTTAATTAAGTTCATAACGTCGGATTTCTTTTGTATATTCGTTATTTTCAAATCGATTAGAGATTCAAAATTGAAATATGACTATATTCATTCTATTTTTTTCTATGCTATTCTTTTCTGTTCTATTCTACTCTTATTATATTCTTTTATTTTGTATTCTGTTTTATTCTATTCCATTCTAGTTTAGTCCTTTTATTTTTTATTCTATTCTATTTTATTCTATTCTTTTCCTTTTTACTCTTTTATATTATATTATTTTATATTCTATTCCTTTATTTTCCATTCTATTGTTTTAGTCTATTCTTTTCTGTTTTATTTTGTTCTGTGCTATTCTATTCCTTTATTTTCTATTCCATTCTATTCTGTTTTATTCTATTCCACTCTTTTATTTCCTATTCTATTCTGTTTTATTCTCTTCTATTCCTTTATTTTCTCTTCTGCTCTTTTCTATTCTTTTCTGTTGTATTCTATTCTAGTCTATTCCTTTATTTTGTATTCCTTCTTGGCTTTTCTATTCTATTCTGTAAAGCAGGAAAGTAGGGATAACCATCTTATTTCACTTTAGTACCTTACTGTATTTATTGCAATATGTTTTTTTATTTCGAATTTGAATTCATTTTTGAATAATTTGTTTTGTTATAATTTATTTTTGATTTGTTGAAATGTGTTACTATTGTGATTCGAATCTCCCAATAAGGAAAATGTTGTTCGCATTTTGATACAGAATGAAATGAATTGCACATGTCTAATGTATTGCAGCAGCAGCATGTTAGAATTTGGGTGGGCAGCCGGGGGGGGGGTGGTAAAACTGCTGCCTTCGCTTCCTGTCCCAAAGCCAATACAGGAAGTGAGAGTCAATCCCTCCAAAGTATGGGAGGGCTGTGGATAAGGGGTTACCACCAGTCCTCCTGTATAGGGCCCAGACCTCGGTGAACCAAATGTGGGCAGGAAGGGTGAGCGGGGGGGGGGGGGGGGGTGGGGAATTACTGGAATCAATCCCCTGTATGGCTCTCTCTGCAGCAGCTGAAAGCTGGGTTCTTCTCCCCCCCAGCTAGCTTTCAGCTGCTGCAGAGAGAAACATGCAGGGAGATTGGTTCCAGTAGTTTAACAGCCCCTTCCATTCCTGACTGAACCCAATGAGTGATACGTACCGATCACTCACTGTGTTCATTCATAACTGAAGCATGTGGGGTTTTTTTGTGGGGATGGAGGGCACTGTTAGGTTGGCTGTATGGGGCCCTGTGGTTTGAGTGGGGCCCTGTCAGGTTGGCTGTAAGGGCCCCCGAGGTTTCTAACAGCAGCCCTGACCAGAACTAGATTTTTGGAAAATTTCCCCTCTATCCATGTACTGGTGACTCAAAATTTGAGATTTTCTTCACTTAACTATTGGTGGTAGCAAACAACAAATTGAGAGGATAAATCTCCCTAACGGGGGCACAGACAGCAATAGAAACCTGACAGGGGTTCTAGTCCCTCTCCACTCTATCCAAAGCTAAAAAAATTTTTTGCCCTTACTTACACTTTAAGAGCCCCCAGCCTTGATTTAAGCAGTGAGATGGCTCTGGGGAGAAGTTATCCAAATATCAAAATGCTTTCATGGGTGGATATCAGTGTGGAGGAATGGTTGTTCATAGGCAGGCAGCATTTGCATGCATGTAAGCCGTGTACCGGGGTGGGCTCCCCAGGATACAGCGAAGTCACGAACGAGGAAAGCAACCCCAACGCCAGCTTTTACTACAACAGAATTTTACTTAGATGTGGCAAATAAACACAACCACAAATGCTGGAAACATACAATAAATTTACATACACCCAGCCCAAAGGCTGAGACCCTTGTGCTGCACAGCACGGCGCCTCCTGATGGATGAAGGTAGAAAGTGTAGTAATTTACCTACTGGGGGGCACAACTAAGCTGCCACACCTTACCTGTTATTACCCTAAAAGAGCAGGAATCCGTGTATGGGTGTACGGTATGGGCCAGCCTGCGGTGCAGCACAACAGCTTACAATCTTACACAAATCTACAGTATTCCCCCTCCCATAACTGGTCCTGTAGCACATGCCCGAGTATTCCTTCTGAGCAAAATGCCAGTCTGGCTTGAATTTGTGGGATGTTATCAGCTCTCCAATGTGAAATGTCACTTTAAGTTATGGAGTCCTTCCAATGATCAGTAATAACACTTGTGGCCTGACACAAACAGAGACCCTAACTAACTAACTATAGGCCTGGACTCAGTCTCTAGGCACCAACACTGAAATGAGATGCGTGCACGATCTTACCGACCCGGGTCTGCTTTGTATCTGCTGGTGACTCTGAACAGAACAAATGTCTCTCCAACAAGCATGCGGTATCGCAGTGTATGTTTCTTTGTTCCTCTGCTCTCATCAGCATTCCTGGCAGCAATCTTCCTTTCTCTGAACAGGATCAGGGTCTTGGACACAATCAGCTTCACTTAGCTGCAGCTCTGGTTACTGAGGGATGTTCTCACACCTGGATGCCATCAGATTCTCTGCTCACACAGCTCCTGCATTCACCATCCTCCAAAACATGGCTGTTGTCTCTCTCCTTCCTGTTCTCTAAACTCTGTGTGAAAAACCCCACCTCTTCATGAATATAGAAATATCTGTACAGTCTGAGGCTGTGTTAGGAAAACAGTGGCATCTTGTGGCTAAACCGCAGAATGTCACTCCAGAACATTTGATTTACTCCACACAATAATTTACTGCACACAAACAGTGTTCAAACAATGAGAGCTGTTTCCCTATCTCACATGCAGACCACACTAGGTAATGCCACCATGTAATGCTGAGCCTCCATGATTGAAAGGAATGAAAGGGGGGCTAGGGGACAGTCAGGCTGCGGAGGAAAGTGCTAGATCAGTGGTTCTCAACCTTCCTAATGCCACGACCCTTTAATACAGTTCCTCATGTTGTGGTGACCCCCAACCATAAAATTATTTACCCAGTAATTATAATTCATGAGTGTCGTTTTACCTCCAATACTGCTGCTTTCTACACAGTAGCTGCTTTTAACAGAGTAGCTGCTTTCAAAACAGCAGCTGCTTTCTACACAGTAGCTGCTTTTAACAGAGTAGCTGCTTTCAAAACAGCAGCTGCTTTCTACACAGTAGCTGCTCTTTACACATTGGAAATATGTGTTTTCCGATGGTCTTAGGGGACCCCTGTGAAAGGGTCGTTTGACCCCCAAAGGGATCGCGACCCACAGGTTTAGAACCACTTTTTTTGATTGAAAAATATACTTTATTACAGAAGTATAAAAAACCACGATATTCGTAATCGGGGTACATCTCACCCTATACTGCAAAGCAGCGCACTACATTGCAATATAGTTCCAGGCATACGATAAATACATTCAATAAATACATTCACTCAGCGGTATGATGCCTGACGTGATGTGCGTGGCGAACGAATCCCCAGACCGACACGTCATGCATAACGCCGCTTACTCCGAGACCATAGCATGCTTAGACAACATTTCCTACCATTACAAAATCATGCAAGATACGGTTGGTACAATTTACAAAAAGCATTGGGCATGTGGGGGGGAAGGGGGGGGGGGAAGGGGTCACAGGCCCAAAGCTTTATTGAAGGGACAAAGACACGCAAGGGGGAGTAGGGGGAAGGGGAGATCTTCAGACGTCCTCTTCCTCCTTAAAGTCCATCAAGGTATAGTCCCTGAGCAGACTGAGGATCAGTCTGCGGCAGTCCTCAATGGACATCCTCTCCCGCTGGTGGATGAGGCACTTCCTGGCACACCACAAAGCGTCCTTAAAACAACACAGCACCCGCCAGGCGCTGTCAATGTCCTCCAGGGGAAAAGTTCCACAGAAAAGTCCATTCAACACCCCAAAGTGTGTGATGGCTGTCCGTGGCACAAAGTCCTTGAGTTCAGGTTCCAGGGCCCTCAACAGGTCCTGAGCAAAAGAGCACTCCCAGAAAACATGATGAGCCGTTTCCTCGTGGATGATGCAGAAGGGGCAGTTTTAGAACCACTGTGCTAGATGATGCTGGATGTCCACCAGCCAGAAAATAAGGCTGCCTCTCTCATTTGCTGCTTCCAGTGCATAAAACAAGAAGCTCACAGTGTGCGGTGAAATCAGAGCAAGCCATTTCAGTACAGGAGAAGAAGGGAAAGTCGGAGTTCAGCTTTAAAGCGTCTACAGTTTGAAAGACAAAAATCAGCTCCTGGATGTTTTGGCCTGTGATTTCCCCCTAGACTCCTATTTTATTTTTTCATGTATCGAAATTTCTGTATTTACCCAGGACTATTCCCCCGGTATGATGGTTTAGGTTGCAGTTAGAGACGGACGGTTCTTGTGCAAGGTCTCATCGGATGGAGTGTAACGGAGTAGTAAAATATTTATAAAAGAAATAACAACCATATTCTCCCATGTATAGCCGTACCTTTATGTATTCCAGATGGTCGTCTGAGCCCCGCTCCTTCTCCGAGTGATTGACATCCAGCTTTGAAGTTTTCCTCCATTGGACCCACATCCCTCTGTCCCCCTTTCCTGACAATTTTTATTGTAGATCTGATATAGAGACTCGTATATAGAGACTCGTATAAATGTCCTGTAGTACATTTATGTGTTTATATTGCCCTTATGTATGCTCCAACAATCATTTTCAATTTTTGCTCCCTTTTGGTCTGTTAACACTTTGAGGACCGTAAGGTTTTGGAACGCCAAAAGAATCAATTATACACCATTTTTATTATATCATACTTTAATTACAAATAATTTTAGTATATCTGTTTGATGAGAAAAAAAAATACAGTGGTGTTCAAAAGTTTGCATATCCTGGCCTAAATCGTGGAATTTTGGCAGTGATATTGAATGTGACTAATCATACAAAAAACCCCTTTCTTTTATTTCAAGTGTTACTAAACCCACAACAGTACAATCAGTCTGTATATGCAGTAAAGCATGCTTGTTATATTCACTGTGGAACCTAAGGGGTTAATTTTCCGCACTGTTTGATCCTGACTTCTCTGATCCTCACTTTCTTCCAGTGTCTCCTTCTTATCTCCTGATAAGACATATCCTGTGGAGTCACTCTGCACCTGCTCAGTTTGGTGCGTGTTGCAAGTTTTTTTTTTCTTGGGAGAGTGCATGTGATCAGCACAGGGCCAATCAGCACTGTCCAGACATAGGTCAGAGGTTTTGCATCCTCCTAGAGCAGAAAAAAACTCCTCCTACAAATTTTAACCATGCTCTGCTGAACACTGATAGGAGTTACTAGACTGCTCTAACTGCTGATGAGAAAAGGTATTAGCAGTTTACTAAAATAATTTCATTTCCATGGACTGTGTACTGTGGGAGACCAGATATAGTGAATGCAGGGTCCTGGGAGAGTGGATATAGTGAATGCAGGGTCCGGGGAGACCAGATATAGTGAATGCAGGGTCCTGGGAGACCAGATATAGTGAATGCAGGGTCTTGGGAGAGCGGATATAGTGAATGCAGGGTCCAGGGAGACCAGATATAGTGAATACAGGGTCCGGGAAGACCAGATATAGTGAATGCAGGGTCCTGGGTTTAGTAACCCTTTAGATAGCGATCATATGAAGCCATTTATTATCACATAGTTGTTTGGTTCCTTTTAAAATCATAATGATAAAAGAAATTACCCAAATGGCTCTGATCAAAGGTTTCCACCCCCTGGAATGTTTGGTTTTGGTACAGACCCACAAGGTGGCACACACACAGGGTAAAATGGCAATTAAAGGTTAATTTCCCACATGGCTTTTTAAATTGCAATTAGTGTCTGTGTATAAACAGTCAATGTGTTTGTTAGCTCTCACGTGGATGCACTGAGCAGGCGTGATATTGAGCCATGGGGAGCAGAAAAAGAACTGTCAAAAGACCTGCATAGAGAGGTAATGGAACATTATAAAAATGGAAAAAGATCTAAAAAGATAGCCAAAGCCTTGAATATGTCAGTAAGTGGAAAATTCGGGATCTCTTGATACCAAGCCAAGGTCAGGTAGACCAAGAAAGATGGCAGCCACAACTAAGATGGCAGCCACAACTGCCAGAAGAATTGTCCAGGATACAAAGAAAAACCCACAGGTAACCTTATGAGAATTACGGGCTGCTCTGGAAAAAGATGTTGTGGTTGTTTCAACGACAACAATACGACGATACTTGAACAAAAATTAGCAGCATGATTGAGATTTGGAGAGAGGTCAATAGCAACTAGAATACAATCCCCACTGTGAAGCATGGTGGTGGCTCACTGATGTTTGGGGGGGGGTGAGCTCTAAAGGCATGGGGAATCTTGTGAAAATTGATGGCTAGATGAATGCAACATGTTATCAGAGAGTACTGGCAGCCAATTAGCATTCTTTTGCACGAAAGCTGCAAGTTGGATGCTCTTGGACTTTCCACAGACAATGACCCTAAGCAGAAGGCCAAGTTGACCCCCCCAGTGGTTACAGCAGAAAAAGGTGAAGGTTCTTGAAGGTTCTAGAGTGGCTATCACAGTCTCTTTACCTTAATGTCATCAAGCCACTCTCAAACATGTGGTTCATGCAAGACGACCAAAGACTTTGCATGATCTGGAGGCATTTTGCCAAGGTGAATGGGCAGCTATACCACCTGCAGGTATTTGGGGCCTCATAGACAACTATTACAAAAGATTGCACACCGTCATTGATGCTAAAGGGGACAATACACAGTATTAAGAACTAAAGGGATGCAGACTCTTGAACAGGAGGCATTTCATTGGTTTACTTGTTTCCAAGTTTTGTTTTATGATTGTGCCATTGTGTTATGACCTACAGTTACAGAATATGTATCCCATAAGAAATAAAAGAAATGTGTTTTCCCTGCTCACTCACTCATGTTTTCTGTAGAAATGGTACACACTGTATATTACCAAATCTCCAAGGGGATGCAAATTTTTGAGCTCAACTGTAGCTGTTCATCCAGCCATAAATCTTGTGATCTGGTAACTTTCTGTGTTTGCTTCCTTATCTGCATTGTTCCCTGCTATCTCCATAGATATCATCTGTGGTATGGTGTGCAAACTAAACACCAAAAATTAACAAAAAAAGTGCACGTGAATACAAACAAAAATACTTAAGGTGTGGCTTTTGGTCCTTTCCTGAAGAAGAAAGACCCCTTGAGGTGCAAGACTCCTGATGGGGGTAAGGCACTCTCAGGTCTACCTAGCCAAAAGGCAGATGGACCCCTCTCCTCATGATCAGCTGAAGCTGACCAACAAGTACTAGGTGGGGACTCTCAAGAAGAGAGATGCTCCAAGACAGAAGAGGAACCTGATGGCTGCATATCCTCCCCGTTGACTTCAGGGTAGGCCTAAAGACCCATACCCTACCATCCAGAGTGAAAAGGAAACACATATATAAGTGCAGGTGACCAACATGGAGAGAAAACAAAATAGTAATAGTTGCCAAAAGTACATTGGTTAGGCCTTGTGGCCTGGTAACAAAAATTGCACCGGTCTCAGCCAAAAAGTCTAGCCCATGAGGTGCTGTCCAAAAAAAAAAAAAAATCGTGGCCTAGTGATGTTTCATACAGTGGGGTCCCACACCCATAGTAATACTCTGGCACTCTCAGGAGACGATTGGCACTGCAGGCCGTCTGCCTTCCTGGCCCCTGTACAGACAAGTCAGCACAGTCAAATCAGGAGGCAATGGGACCCTTGGAATCCTCTACTTGGTAATTACTCCCAGTCAACACCTCACCCAGTTGCACACTGGTTTCTGTTCTCTTGGGAAGATCCTGTATAAACTGTTCAGGTACATGCAAAACACAGTGCTTTGTTTCGGCATGGGGATGAGACCTTCCCGTCCCACTCCTGAAACAAAATCGAGTCAGGTTGAGCACTGCTCAGCCATTCAGAAGCCATATAAGGTTTTGTCTGATTGACGGAGGTGGAGTTTGTGACATCATCAGCCCATGTTTCCACCTTAGCCATTCAGAGGAAGTCTTGTATTCATTCCTTGAGTACAAAAATACAAAGCTTCCCCTGAATGACTGAGGAGCCCTCAGCCCAACTCGATTTTGTTCTGGGAGTGTGATGGGAAGGTTTTGTCTCACTTACGGAACACAATGCTGTTTACTGAGGCCACATACAGTTTATACAGTGCTCCCAATCGCTGAAACTGTTATGGAAGCAAATAATTTGTTTACTACTCTGGCACTCCCAGGACGCCACACCCAGAGGATGCTTGCCACCTCAGGCCTTCTGCCTTCCCAGACCATAAAAGTCAGCATAGTCAAGTCAGGAGGCTCTGGGCTCCTCTGAAATCTCTACCAAGGAAATTCTCCTGCCACCACCAGTGGCCACATTGGTTTCTGTTCTCATAGGAAGAAGGTTAGAAACTCATCTTACTGCATTAAAATGTATGGGTTTAGATGCAGGAAAACAAAAGTGTAAAGGGCCTTTTTAGATTGTTAGTTGATCAGCCTATGAATGGCCAGATTGCTAAAATTGCAACCAGTGCCTGTGTTTGGGATCCAGACATGACTTGATGTGGTTTCTATGTATAGCTATTTATTTTATAAGTACCAGGGTGCTTTGAGAGACTTTTTTAAAGTTAAAAAACATCAATAATGGCTGTAGTAGTCAATGACCACTTTTGAAGGACACGTTAACAGATTGGGATAGAAAACCTGGGCTAATCCCTACTGCTTCCTTCTTGTAAAAAACAACATTATCAATGTTTTCCAACCTAGCCCAGCAATGCCCCTATATGGGAAAAACACCTAAGCACATACAAAAATGACAGCTAGAATGTGATTGGTGGCATTGAAAAGCACACACCATGTCTTTCTCCTCCTATCCAGATTATGGGGCACTCACCCATCAACCATAGTATTAATATGATCACAGATGTTCATAAACTGGCCCCAGTCTTCATCTTTGGTTCTTCCGGCTGTGTGTATCTCTGAAAGGAAACAACAATGTTCATGGTAACATTTCTGATGTGTAAGTAGCACATGAGAAAACATCAGTTCATCTAAGCAGCAAATATGGCTTCCCAACAGAAATCCATGGATTGTCCTTCTAGCTGTTGTATTGTTACCATGGCTGAAGAATATTCAGCATTTGGCACATTTCTGGAAGCATTGGATGCCTTGTCTTCCGATGCATGCTGTAGTTCCATCTGTCAGCCCCTATGTTACTATTGTGTACTTAATGAAGTAAAGGCTGGTGGACTGAACCACAGCGTGCAGTGGGGGACCAAGCGTTATTGGGAGTGTGCCGGGAGTAGGTCATGGATTTGAAAATATTGTAGTAGATTCATAAGCCTGTAAGAGGGCTTCATGACTGGCTAGACTTGGCACCAAGAGCACAAGTCTCTACCTCGCTCCTGTCCTGCTAGAACACTGTTCCTCCTGCTGAGGCTGAACCCTCTGTCATCTTGACCCTACTCATGCCAGAAGCCTCCAAAGGACAGTCCCGGCCTTTGACCTTTATATCCCCATGGAGTGTTCACACATAGAAGTATGTAGGCAGGTGCAGTCTGCATTCTTCACTGCAGGCTGCGCACAATCTGAGCTGTACCACAGCTGAAGAAGAAACCTAGTTTCTCTATGGGTTCCTGGGTCAATGGAGCAGCGTTCTGGTTGGCTGCGCTGCAGCCATGTGACCCTAGGCCACCATATTGGGTCTATATAAGTCCGTGCCCCCAAGATTTTGGCATGCTTTTTGCAAGTGGCTAGTGTAGGGAGAGAGACCCCGCATGGTAGGGAAAGGACTTAGCAGTAGGGAAAGGTCCTGGAAGAGTAGAGTCAGGTAAGAGACTCGCCAACCTGGAAAGGAGCCTCCCCGCTTGAGATTGAACCAACCAGGCTGTATTTCCCACCTTTGAGACAGACGCTGTCAGCATCTCTACTCTGCCACATCTTGAATGCATTGAACTGTGAGTTTTTTCCCTAAGCGGCACTCTCACGCTAGGGTGTGTAACGTTGGCATTCTGCTTAATACAAGTTTCACGTTTATTGCAACTGGACCCTTTGTGTTCTCTGCCGCTGCACCTCCCCACAAGTGGTTTTGCTGAATGTTTCTGATGGAATTCAGAACATGGCATAACACTTGACATCAGACAGGCAATCACATTTGGTGAATGGTCCGCAGTAGTCACAATGGAAAGCATATGTAGCACCTTGGCAGCCATCTCCCTTACAGTCCCTCTTTCACCCGGGGTCATTAGCAACCTCTCAGGACTGGACTCTCTATAGACACCTCCTCCTTATGTACACCTCTTCCGGCACCTTCCAGGGAAGCAGACTCACACAGGGAATTCTTAGACAGATTCAAAAGGCCTTTTTCAGTCTGCCCTAGCCTCCACCTCCATAAGGGTCAAGAAGTCTACAGACAGCTCTTCCTAGGTGCAGGTCTGACGCTTCCAGCCTCCTGCCCTATACAGGGCCTACATGTGCTGGTTACTCCTTATAAGTGGGGTGTTTAGCTCCCATGTCTGCTGGGCTCCTCCATAACTGGCTTATATGTGGGTGCTGACATCACTGCAGGAGGGCTCTACCTAAAAGGGGTCTAGCACCTGATGACCCTGTCTGCGGTAACCAGACACTATTCTGATATAAAACCACCTAGTGGCAACATAGCTAACTGCACCTTCCTACAAGTCAATTTCACGTAGTGGGTATTAAGATGTAAATTTATACCTGTCAAGTTTCATTCGCTTAAAACAAGTGATACAGTATTTAGCTGGTGCCAAGTGAGATGGGAACGTTTTATTGACTTTTAAGAAGAATTCCAGTGGCCACAAACCCTGCTGTTATATTAAAGTTCAAGTTAATCTGCTTATATTATTATTATTATACAGGATTTATATGGCGCCAACAGTTTGTGCAGCACTTTACAACGTGAAGGTAGGCATTACACTTACAATACAATTTGGTACAAGAGGAAACAGAGGGCCCGGCTTGTTAGAGCTTACAATCTAGGAGGAAGGGTTGAGTGATACAAAAGGTAACAGCTGTGGGGGGATGAGCTGATGGAGGAAATAAAAGGCAGTTTACTAGTTAGAAGCAGGATAGGCTTCTTTAAAGAGAAAGATTTTCAGGGATCGTCTAAAGGTGGATAGATTAGGAGATAGCCAGACAGATTGGGGTAGGGAGCTCCATAGGATGGGAGAAGCTCGAGAGAAGTCCTGGAGGCAAGCATGGGAGGAGGTGACACGGGAACTAGAGAGCAGAAGGTCTTGGGAGGATCGAAGAGAGTGGTTTGGTTGATATTTTGAGACCAGGTTGGTGATAAAGCTGGGGACAGAGTTGTGGATGGCTTTGTAAGTTGTTAGTATTTTGAATTTTATTCGTTGGGCGAGTGGAAGCCAGTGGAGGGATTGGCAGAGAGGGGTAGCAGACACTGAACGGTTGGTAAGGTGGATGAGCCTGGTAGCAGCATTCATGATGGACTGGAGGGGGGATAGCCTATGTAAAGGTAAGCCAATGAGGAGGGAGTTGCAGTAGTCAAGGCAAGAGCAGGGGCAGACTGACAACTCATGGGGCCCCCGGGCAATAGGGGATCATGGGGCCCCTGTATCCTTGCCCAAACTCAAAAAAGCCTATGAAAAAGGTACCAGGAGCATCTCATGGGGCCCCCTACTGACCCCGGGCCCTCGGGCAGTGCCCGAGTTTCCAAATGGTCAGTCCGCCCCTGGGCAAGAGATAACCAGGGAGTGAATTAGGAGCTTTGTGGTCTCATTGGTTAAAAAGGGGCATATTCTGGAGATGTTGCAGGGGTTGAGGCAGCATGATATGGAAAGGGATTGGATGTGGGCCTGACAGGACAGTTCAGAATCCAGGGTTACCCCTAGCATGCTGGCATGCAGGGATGGGCTGATAGTGGTGCTATTGATCCTGACCGAGAAATCAGGGAAGAGGCACGTGGGGGAGGAAATATTATGAACTCAGTTTTGGATAGATTGAGTTTTAGGAAGTGGTGTGACATCCAGTCTGATATGTCTGTTAGTAAATCAGTGAGATGTGAGGAAACTGATGGGGTGAGTTGAGGATTAGAGAGATAGATTTGTGCGTCATCAGCATAGAAATGGTATTGGAAACCATGGGAACCTATCAGCTTATATTTTGCCTTCTCTGGTTCCCCTTTCTTCCCCCAGTCTCATCAACATGCCAAAAAAAGTAAAACATCTATTTTTTTTTGCATTCTTTATTTTAGAATCATTGATGTCACCACCAGGTCTCTGTGCTTCTCTATACAATGCAGGCAGATCATGGCTAGAACACTCTGCCCCCTGTACTCCTCAGGTAAGCAGTAGGCTGGCTCTTAGGAGGTTTGCAAATACCAAAATCGATGCCAGGCTGGAGAGGAGGGAGTTTCTAGGCAGTCTGCATTAGCATTTTTAAACAATCTTTTTGCCTTCATTAAACATTTTCCTTTTTATCATCCATCCAAATTGTATTTTATTTAAAATTATTGCATTTGATTTGGTAGGTAATCCACTCTTTACAATGGCTGCAATTTTTCTAGGTGCATCGAAGACTTGCAGTCACCTCCAGGAACAGTCTGTTCCCTACAGGGGCGGACTGACCATTTGGAAACTCGGGCATTGCCCGAGGGCCCGGGGTCAGTAGGGGGCCCCATGAGATGCCCCTGGTACGTTTTTCATAGGCTTTTTTGAGTTTGGGCAAGGGCACAGGGGCCCCATGATCTCCTATTGCCCGGGGGCCCCATGAGTTGTCAGTCTGCCCCTGGTTCCCTAATATAAGTTCACTGCGCGCCCTTTAGCCCGGGTTCACACTGATGTGGTGCGGCACATCACATGTGATTTGCAAAGGAACTGCACCTCATTTCTGCGCAGATCACATGCAATTTCCATGTGGTGCAATTGAGCCATTTTTTATGGCTCAAATCACACCACGTCCGCACCAAAAAAGTGCAGGGCCCTTTTTTAGTTCGCACCAGAATCGGATCGCATGAGTTTTCACACCCATGCGATCCAGTTCTCAACATCACACCGCGTCTTGCAAACTGATTTCGGGGTGTCGTTAATGTAGCCTCCCTAGCGGTCTGATTATGTCCATATTTCTGTGCTCAAAGCGGTAGATTTTTTTGCATGGAAATATGTAGTTTTTTATTGTAGGCTGTAATTTTTAGGAATAACTCACTGAAATCTGCCTCAACAAGAGTCTAGTAAACATCCCGGGGATGATAAAATTTGAAACACAAAATCATAAATTATAATTTAATAAATAATAATAATATAATAATAATAATAAATTTAATTCAATAATATAATCAAACCAAAAACACTGAAATTTGAAATATAGAGTCCGCACATCACAAAGTCGCAGAATCGTTTTCAGTGTCTGATGACGAATTTCCCACACGAATCATTATCACTCAATTCTGCAAGTGGTTCTGATTTACTATCGCTGTTCTCTAGCCGGTCTAAAACCGCTTTTGACCTAAAGGGACGCTTTTTGGACGCCATGGACGTTTCTCAGTTTCCAGGCAGAAAGAATAGTAATAATGTAGGCAGGGCGCCGGACAAAGCACTCGGGACAAAATGTATGTGAGATGGTTTGATACAGGAATGTTATACTATGTGATTTTAGTGAATTTAGTGAATGTCACTTTTACAACTTTCAAATTTCCTGCCAGTTCTGTCCCCGTACGTCCCGACGTCGCAGGGAACGGAACCCAGAAGACAGATGATGGCATCAGCCGGAGGACATTACACGGGACACTGCAGGAGGGACATCGCGGGAGCGCAGGACAAGGTAAGTGAAGAAGAGATCTCAGAGCAACACTGCAGTGTATTCCCGAGTGTAGCTCGGGGTTAGCGCTTCTGGTACTGAAACTTTACCCCGAGCTACACTCGGGAATACCGCCAGGGAGGTTAAAATACACACCCGCATTGGTTCGTATGAATGAGGTGCGATTATAATGCGATGTGCAAATCGCACAGAAATCGGTGCGCATTCCGCGCCGCATCATTGTGAACCCGGGCTTAAGGTGAAATGTCTTATTTCTCAGCATCCTCCTAAACCTCAGCCACAACGACAACAAAATGTGCTGAAGAAACTTCAGGCTGAGTCCCAGAAGAGGATTCATTATTGCTTATTCAGAGCAAGAGACCAAAGTCTCAATTCACCCCCAGCGCTGGAAGTTCTAATTCTGGTCAAACACGGCAGACAAAATGAAAGAAAGGAAATTTCATATCGATGTCCCAAAAAACAATATAACTCCAATCTTTGGATATTTGATTTACTGAGACACAAGACCAATAAAGTGTGTGAGATTCCTTGCCTTCTGGCTGATAATGTGCGAACGACAAAGTCCCAGAACAGAACTCCCAGGATTCAAAGTAAATGCAATAGACTTCATTCACAAAGCTTCACCACAAACATAAGGCTCTCTAATTTAGCTACACTCATTTTCAAATCTCATTGGATTCAGTCAAAAATAACTGTCACTTTTTTTAAATAAGTATACTTTTCCTTGTGTGTTGGCTTTGTAAATTGAGCTGAATGGGGGGGGGGGGGGGGTAACTAACGAAGAGTGGTGCAAGCACAAGCGTGCTCACCTTTTTTTGATTCCCCCTCTCCCACCCCATTAGGCTCAATTCACAAAGAATTATGCTCATTTAAAAAAAGTGACAGTTAGCAAAAAGTGACAGTCAACAAAAGGGCGCAAGCTTGCACAGCTCTTCTAAATGTAAAAAAATAAGGAGTAGATGCTGCGTCTAATTGACAAAGGGGGCTTGTGCTTGCACCACTCTTTGGTAATTCCCCCCATTAGGCTCAATTCACAAAGCCAACACACCAGATAAGTATACTTATTTCAAAAAAGTGACAGTTAGCAAAAAGTGACAGCTAACAAAAATAAGCAAGCTTGCACCGCTCTTCTAAATGTAAAAAAAAGAAGCAGATGCTGCGTCTAATTGACAAAAGGGGCTTGTGCTTGCACCACTCTTTGGTAATTCTCCCCATTAGGCTCAATTCACAAAGCCAACACACCAGATAAGTATACTTATTTAAAAAAAGTGACAGTTAGCAAAAAGTGACAGCTAACAAAAGGGCGCAAGCTTGGACCACTCTTCTAAATGTATAAAAAATAGCAGATGCTTCTAACAAACAAAGGGGTTTATGCGTGCACACTTTTTTTGGATTCCCCCCTCCTACCCCATTAGGTTCAATTCACAAAAAAATTATACTTATTTAAAAACAAAGTGACAGTTAGCAAAAAATTACAGTTAACAAAAGGGCGCAAGCTTGCACCGCTCTTCTAAATGTAAAAAAAAGGAGCAGATGCTGCGTCTAATTGACAAAGGGGGCTTGTGCTTGCACCACTCTTTGGTAATTCCCCCCACTAGGCTCAATTCACAAAACCAACACACCAGATAAGTATACTTATTTAAAAAAAGTGACAGTTAGCAAAAAGTGACAGCTAACAAAAGGGCGCAAGCTTGCACCACTCTTCTAAATGTAAAAAAAAAGGAGCAGATGCTGCGTCTAATTGACAAAGGGGGCTTGTGCTTGCACCACTCTTTGGTAATTCCCCCATTAGGCTCAATTCACAAAACCAACACACCAGATAAGTATATTTATTTAATAAAAGTGACAGTTAGCAAAAAGTGACAGCTAACAAAAGGGCACAAGCTTGCACCGCTCTTCTAAATGTAAAAAAAAGGAGCAGATGCTGCATCTAATTGACAAAGGGGGCTTGTGCTTGCACCACTCTTTGGTAATTCCCCCATTAGGCTCAATTCACAAAGCCAACACACCAGATAAGTATACCTATTTAAAAAAAGTGGCAGTTAGCATAAAGTGACAGCTAACAAAAGGGCACAAGCTTGCACCACTCTTCTAAATGTATAAAAAAAAAAATAGCAGATGCTTCTAACAAAGGGGTTTATGCGTGAACACCTTTTTTTTATTCCCCCCTCCCATCCCATTAGGCTCAATTCACAAAACTAACACACCAGAATAAAAAAAATTATACTTATTTAAAATAAGTGACAGTTAGCAAAAAGTGACAGTTAGCAAAAGCTTGCACCACTCTTCTAAATGTATATAAAAAAAATAGCAGATGATTCTAATAAACAAAGGGGTTTATGCTTGCACAACTTTTTGTTGATTCCCCCACCCCATTGGGCTCAATTCACAAAGCTTACACACCAGGATAAATATATTTATTAAAAAAACTGACAGCAAAAGGTGACAGTTAACAAAAGAGCACAAGTTTGCACTACTCTTCTAAATGCACACCTTTTTGTTGATTCCCCCCATCCCCATTAGGCCCCATAAGAGACAGTTAGCAAAAGTGACAGTCAACAAAAGAGTGCAAGCTTGCACCGCTCTTGTAAATGTAAAAAAAAAAAAAAAAAAAGGAGCAGATGCTGCTTCTAATTAACAAAGGGACTTGTGCTTGCACCACTCTTTGTTAATTCCTCCAATTAACTTCAATTCACAAAGCCAACACACCAGATACGTTTTCCTTTTCAAAAAAGTGACAGCTCGTAAAAAGTGGCAGTTAACAAAAGGGTGCAAGCTTGCACCACTCTTCTACATGTAAAAAACAAAAAAAACAGATGCTTCTAATAAACAGAGCAGTTTGTGCTTGCACACTTTTTTTTTTATTCCACCCTCCCTTCCACCTCATTAGGCTCAATTCACAAAAAAGTATACTTATTTAAAAAAATGACAGTCAACAAAAGGGTGCAAACTTGCTCTGCCCTTCTAAATGTAAAAAAAGGAGCATATGCTCCTTCTAATTAAGTGCAGGGTCTGGAGGAGGACCAAGAGGAGGAGTGGAGTCAGTTACCAGAGTCTGCTCAATGCTGAGACCAGGGGAGGCGGAGATGAGGGGGTGCTGCAGCTGCACTGAGAGGTGCAGGATCTGGCGGAGGAGTTCTGTCCTCTCTGCTGCCGACTGCTGAGACAAGGTGGAGACAAAGACGAGGGGGGTACTGTAGCTGCAGGAGAGGTGCAAGGGCACATAAAATGGCCTGGAGGGCCGGATTCGGCTTGCGGGCCTTCTGTTTGACACCTGTGGCATCAGTGAATGTGATACGTCCAGGGGCGGACTGACCATTTGGAAACTCGGGCACTGCCCCAGGGCCCGGGGTCAGTAGGGGGCCCCATGAGATGCCCCTGGTACCTTTTTCATAGGCTTTTTTGAGTTTGGGCAAGGACACAGGGGCCCCATGATCCCCTATTGCCCGAGGGCCCCATGAGTTGTCAGTCCGCCCCTGGATACGTCTACGATTTTTTCATTTTTATTTTAGAGGCAAAGGTAAGCCAGAGCTTCTCATCCAGCTGTGTGCATTAATAATCGACCATGGCGATTTAATGTGAGCTGATCTTGTGTGGTGTGGGGGGGGGGGTAATTGTGTATATTTCGTATATTTGATGTTCGCCGTCGATGGAAGAGCGAGTTCAGCAGGATGAGAGCTGGGAGTCCATTTGTGTTTCAGCTCTGTACTCTACAATGTGTTTTGACAGTGACCCAAGATACAGCAGTCCCCCGAGCACAGAGGAGTATACATTTACATGCTGCTCGGGGCTACAGCTAGATCTCCAGAGATATGACTTAACATCTATTGACTGGAGAATAATAAAAGAGACTCAAACTGAAAGATTCACAGGCTGGAATAGGAAGGTGAAGTGTCAGTAGATGGCTTAGACCAGGGGTGTCAAACTTGCGGCCCCCCAGCTGTTGCGAAACTACAAGTCCCATCATGCCTCTGCCTTTGGGAGCCATGCTTGTAACTCTCAATCTTGTAATGCCTCATGGGACTTGTAGTTTGGCAACAGCTGGAGGGCCTCCACCTGTGGCTTAGACTTTAAGAACTTTCCTGGCACTAATGGTGATATAAGTATACCAAAAGGAGGTTGTTTTACAGCGGCCCCATCGTTAAAAAGACCCTGACCAGTCATTTCCAGGACAAACCTCCCATAAGGTTATACACTCACCGGCTACTTTATTAGGTCCACCTTGCTAGAACCGGGTTGGACCCCCTTTTGCCTTCAGAACTGCCTTAATTCTTCACAGCATAGATTCAACAAGGTGTTGGAAACATTCCTCAGAGATTTTGGTCCATATTGACATGAGTTACTGTTGCCTTTCTATTATCTTGAACCAGTCTGCCCATTCTCCTATGATGCAGGGGCGGACTGACCATTTGGAAACTCGGGCACTGCCCGAGGGCCCGGGGTCAG
This sequence comes from Staurois parvus, assembly GCF_062004578.1. Classification (NCBI taxonomy): domain Eukaryota; kingdom Metazoa; phylum Chordata; class Amphibia; order Anura; family Ranidae; genus Staurois; species Staurois parvus. The sequence goes on along the minus strand of NW_028317799.1, from coordinate 4,388,322 downwards.
TAGGGGGCCCCATGAGATGCCCCTGGTACCTTTTTCATAGGCTTTTTTGAGTTTGGGCAAGGACACAGGAGCCCCATGATCCCCTATTGCCCGGGGGCCCCATGAGTTGTCAGTCCGCCCCTGCCTTTCACTTTCATGTAGTTAAGGCTCTGTTTCCATGTTCATACACTAAAGATTCAATGGGCTTCTGACAGAGAGTCCCCTTTACTAGAGTGGCCAACAGGCAAAAACGTTCTGCATTGTCCATTGTAAACAATCACATTCCTTTCTTAATGTTTTAGACTGTTTAGAGATTTCTATAAAGTTTCAATAACTAAACCTTTAATTTAGAATTTATTTAATATGAATGCAGACTGGTCAGGATTGATTTCTTTCAAAGTGCACTAAATGAACTAAAATAGAAGTAACAATTTATGAAACTGGTGTTTTTTTTAACTGTATCTGTTGCATATCCAGCTTTATAGTGCTATTATGCTTTATGGGAATGTAAATGTTTAGTTGAAAATAAAACTCTTTAAGTAAGCATGTAACTTACTAGATCAATGATCTAAACAAACACGCATTTGACGTTTAGCCGGTGCTGGCACAACCAGCATTTTCTAAGACATGCTTTAGTCCATAGATAACATGAGGAGAACCCATTTCTGAAGCCATGCTGAGACCAGAGAAGTTTTTGTGTAGTTAGAGGAGCACGGGGCGGCTGCAGTCTGTAATAGAAAGCTTAAAAGAATCTTCTGCAGCATGGCTGGTAGACTGGTTATTTTTTAAGAAGTATCTGCGAAAAATATATTTTCTGAGATTACTTAGAAGGCCAAATTCCAATCTGGCTTTGTTTTCTTCTGTGGAAGCCCTCCAACCCTGCTGCCCAGCTAAGGTCAGGGGAACAATCAGTTAAATAAATTAGAACAGCCTTCCTCAACCAGGGTTCCTTCAGAGGTTGCCAGGGGTTCCATGAGCGATGGGCAATAACCAATGACACCAATGATCTTTTTAGCTATTTGTAGCAGTACCCTCTTGGAAGTTGCTGAATATTTTGTCCCCCCTATAGTCCTACACAGCTAGGCAACGCACATTTTTCACAGACTTGTATTCTGGAGACAGTAAATAGTCCTTGAGCTTGTTTTTTTTTTTTTGGGGGGGGTTCGTTTTTATTTGGGGTTTATTTTGAACTTGAAGGGGTGGAGTGGCGTATGAGTTGCCCAAGGGAACTTCAACTGAGGACAACTCCTTGGCAACTATGTAGAAGTCTCAATACAGCAAAAAAGGGTTTCTTCCTGGAGAGCTCTCCAGCCTCTCCTGATTTACCACCCCAGACCCCAGATGAATCCTCTCCTCATCCAGATGTACTGGGTGAATCTCTGGGCAAGGGGACCCAGAATCTGTCTCTGCAAATCAACAGTCCCAGATGGGGGCTAGTCAGGTTGCCCACCCAAATGCCCTTTCTCCTTATCTGGCCCAGGGGGTGTAGGACTACTCACTCTTCTTCTTATATGAACTTGTTGGATTGGTAGCTGCCTTCAAACTATCCGCTGGGCAGGCTCCTTCCCTGCTGCACAGGTGGACCTCTCTCAGAGGACTGCTGAGGTTGAGAGATCCTACTTTCAGCTTCAGCCTGGAGGTAGGCTCCTTACCACTGGGCCCCATCCTAAGCTCCTGCATCCCAGCCTCTCACTTCCTGAATTCTCCTGCTGCTGAGCAGGCTCTGTCATACGTAAAGTGTTACTAAACCTAGGAGCCTGCACTCACTATATGTGGTCACCCACAGTACACAGAACATGAAAGAGCAATTATTTTAGTAAACATAAACTGCTAAATACCTTTTTTCATCAGCAGTTAGAGCAGTTTTGTGACTTCTATCAGTGTCCAGCCGAGCACTGGTTAAAGTTTGTAGGAGGAGTTTTCATTTTGCTCTAGGAGGATGTAGGACTCCTGACCCTCTTTCTGGACAGTACTGATTGGCCCTGTGCTGATCACATGCACTCTCCCAAGAAAGGAAAAACCTCTCTAGCAATACATACCAAATTGATCATGTGCAGAGCAACTCCACACAATATGTCCTATCAGGAGATAGGAGTGGGACACTGGAAGAAGGGGAGGATCAGAGAAATCAGAATCAAACAGTGTTTTTACACAATAGAGAGGATTAACCCCTTAGGTTCCACAGTGAAGTCAGAGAAGTCAAGTCACAGAAGTTAGAATCAAACAGCGTATGTCCGCCCCTGCTCTGACCCCTGACATCAACAAGGCATTTTCACCAACACAACTGACGCTCACTGGATATTTTCTCTTTTCGGACCATTCTTTGTAAACTCTAGATTTTAGCCTGTCCGATGTGGGGGTGCAGTATAAAATGTCAGGGGACAGAGGATGGGAGGTCAGATGAGCAGAGGACAGGGGTCACTGCTGGCAGGGCAGAAGACAGAGGTCACTGCTGGCAGGGCAGAGGATGAGGTCACTGCTGGCAGGGCAGAAGACAGAGGTCACTGCTGGCATGGCAGAAGACGGAGGTCACTGCTGGCAAGGCAGAGGATGGGGTCACTACTGGCAGGGCAGAAGACAGAGGTCACTGCTGACAGGGCAGAAGAGAGGGGTCACTGCTGGCAGGGCAGAAGATGGAGGTCACTGGTGGCAGGGCAGAATACAGAGGTCACGGCTGGCAGCGCCGAAGACAGAGGTCACTGCTGGCAGGGCAGAAGACGGAGGTCACTGGTGGCAGAGCTAAATACAGAGGTCACTGCTGGCAAGGCAGAAGACAGAGGTCACTGCTGGCATGGCAGAAGACAGAGGTCACTGCTGGCAAGGCAGAGGATGGGGTCACTACTGGCAGGGCAGAAGACAGAGGTAACTGCTGACAGGGCAGAAGAGAGGGGTTACTGATGACAGGGCAGTGGACAGGGGTCATTGGTGGCAGAGCAGAATGCAGAGGTCACTGCTGGCAAGGCAGAGGATGGGGTCACTAATGGCAAGGCAGACGACAGAGGTCAGTGCTGGCAGGGCAGAAGAGAGGGGTCATTGATGACAGGGCAGAGGACAGAGGTCACTGATAGCGGGGCAGAGGACAGGGGTCACTGCTGGCTGAGCAGAGGATAGGGTTCACTGCTGGCAGGGCAGAAGACAGGGGTCACTGCTGGCAGGACAGAAGACAACAGTTGTGTACTGCTTTTTTCAATGGAAAGTGAAGGGGTAAAGGAGAGGTTTGGGAGATGACATTGCAAGCAGACAGAGAAACACAGCGAGAAATAATTAAATGAAAAATAGATGATGGGACCATTAAAAGGGACTTCCAGGTATCTATTGTAACCTGGTAATTAACTAGCAGAAGAAGAGCAACTCACTCTGTCTGTTGCTGTGTGTGCCCACTGTTAGAGATTCTGTACATAGCCCTATAGAACAGACAATGCACAGTCTGCATGTGTCTGTTTGCTGCTTCTCTGCAAACGGGAAACAGGAACTTTATTATAGAGAAAAGACATAGAGTTTAACCATAGATCCAGCTACAAACTTCTAACGAACACTGCCATCTACTGGTTGAAGAATATTTCTCTACATAATACTGTTGGTATAGCTGTCGCACAAAAATACATGATTACTGTATTCCAACACCCACAAAGGATTTCTACACAGACACAACCATAACCGAGACTCTTAGGGTGCATTCACATCAGGTGCAGTAGGACTGCGTTGAACGGCTTGTGGGTAGGTGCTGCCTGATGCGGTGGGCAGAAAACACATAGGGGTTTATTTACTAAAGCTGGAGAGTGCAAAATCAGACTCACTTCTGCATAGAAACCAATCAGCTTCCAGGTTTCATTGCCAAAGCTTCATTGAACAAGGTGAGGTTAGAAGCTGATTGGTTTCTATGCAAAAGGGAGTCTGATTTTGGACTCTCCAGCTTTAGTAAATAAACCCCATAGCGTCCAAGTGCAGTAAAAGGAATGCATTGTAACAGATGTCAAGCAATACACAATGGACTTGGCGGGAAGGCAACCCCAATGGGAAAACTCACAAGTTATGGCAGCAATTCACTGGTGGATTGAAGACTCAGAGGTACTGACAGCATCTTTCTTGAGTAGCGGAAAGCAGGCTGGCTGGTCTGTACCCGAATAGGGAGGCTTCCAGGACGGTTGGCATTTACCTACACTTTACCTACTCCTCCAGAAGCTTTCCCTGACACTAAGCTCTGTCCCTGACAGGCAAGGTGTTCTGTCCCTACACTACCACTCTCAAAAATGCAAGCCAAACCCATGAGCCAGGGTCTTAAATAGACTCTGCCTGAACCAAGATGGCTGCCAAAGTCACATGGGGTGTCATCATTCAACAGGAAATCTGTCCCCTTGTGACCAAGGAAACCATAGAGGGACTAGGTTCCAATTGATTTCCTCCCCCATCTGCATTGCCGCCGCAGATGAGCACCACCTGCAGTGGATAAAATAGACTGCACCTCAGTACAGGCTACTCCAACGCAGTTCCACCACACCCCCATTGCACCCCTATTACAAGACAATGCAAAATGCTATGTCTCCAGTGTGGTCAGTTTACACCACTACGCTGCCATGGTGTGAGGGTGGTGTGTGCTAAAAAAAAGTACTACGTGCATTAGTACTGTGGAACTGTTCCAACCAGTGTTAATTTTGCCCTCCATCCACTAGAGGGTGCCTCAGAAACATGATTACGAGAGACTCTGGAGGAAATTGTGGAGAATTGTGGGGAGCGTAGTTTGCTGAAGAGACTGAGGTATCATGACAGGCTGGCTGGGAATTACAATTCCCGAGAGAGAGACAGAAGAGAGAGAGTAAGAAGGCTCACTTTCTGCAGGGAGACTAGGGCTGAGGCAGACTGTGACCCATCGAGTGCAGCAAAGACAAGAGCAGTGGAGGCAGAGTGGATGCTATTCTGGAGTCTTGCAAGCTTGACTGTGGGGAGCCTGCCATGCAAGTAAAGAGCCACACACTGAGACTACCACGAGAGAGAGAGAGAAGACCTTTTGCCTGGCCCTTTCTGTGTAGGCCTCTGCTTCCACAGTACTGGTGAGTGGCTGCTGGCCAACCATACACTAGTAGCAGAAGTACAGATTTGCCAGCTGAGAACACTTTGCACTGCATGCACAAATTCTTTAAGGAATCCCATCCAGAGCTCTCCAACGCAAGGGTTTGGGCCCCAATAAGCTGGCTAGCACACGTGTACTACTGCTTGCTGTCTGTTGCTTCGGTAACCACCTATAGGTCCTCCCCTTGGTTAGGCTACCCCAGAGGCGGACTGACCATTTGGAAACTCGGGCACTGCCCGAAGGCCCGGGATCAGTAGGGGGCCCCATGAGATGCCCCTGGTACCTTTTTCATAGGCTTTTTTGAGTTTGGGCAAGGACACAGGGGCCCCATGATCCCCTATTGCCCAGGGGCCCCGTGGGTTGTCAGTCCGCCCCTGGGCTACTCTGTATAGGTTTAAGAAAGAGGTGGACTATTAAGTATTCACTAATGGCAGCCTGTTAATTATTTCGGTTAGCCACTGCTATACTACTATTTGCTGTAGTTTGATTGTGTTACAGCTTTGACACATGTAAACCAGACTGAAAACGCAATACAAATGCAATGTGGGTTTTAATGGTTGCGTTTTTCAAATCAATGTCAAAATTTCTACCAAACATAGACACAACCCACAACATGGAGACAGGAAATGACAAAAAGAAAAAAACACTTGTAAATGTGGCTTGCACTACATTTCAACACAACCCCGATAAAACACATTGTGAACTTTGAGAGAAAAAAAAAGGGGTTTCATATGGAATTGTCTGACCGGCCATAACCCTTCCCTGCTCTAGGCAACAGAAAACAGAGTTTTAGTCCTGTGTCCAACCAAACCCACTTTTCACCTACTCTAGGTATTCCTGAAGATCATTTACATAGCATTTGGTTCCTTGTGTTGAGCAACATTTGACCTTCTACATATGCCATTGTTAGTGACCTCATCTGTGTTGCCTAACAGGAAAATACAATGACATGGACATTTTTCTAAATAGAACAAATAGACAAAAGGAGAGGTTGGTTTGCTTAAACAAAGCTTAGAAAAAAACTTTACCAGGGTAAATTATTGACATGTTTTTTCCTACTTGGATGAGGGGAAGGCAAAACATTTTACTACATAAACCATATCTCTGCAATTACAGTCCCTCTTTTCCTTCACCTGTGTGGGTCTTCCCATTCCACCCCTTTGCTCCTCCTCCCTTCCCTTACTTCTCCCCCACAGGCCCCGCCCTTTAACCCTTGTCATCCCCTACACATCTCACTTATCTTCCCCATAAGTAGCAGACTGGATCACCCTTCCTGTTAGTATTTCACAAAGTCCTGTTCACTAGCACTTAGTTTCTTCCCTTGTGGCTCTTTACTACTACATGTTTGCTGTTTTGCTGCTTTTTCATATGTGTTGTGCTTTACTGAAGGGATGTTTACTATGTTCCCTTCTACTCGAAAACCTAAATAAAAAATTTACCAAAAAACATAAATTATTGAGAACAGTGTTTATTGCAGGCACTTTGTTCTATTTTTCAAAGGATTCCCATGTCCTTTGCAGGCCCGAGCTGTAGTTAGGATTTCGACTTATGCCCAAGTCAAGATTAAACTACACCCCTTGTACTAACATCCCACCCTGCCTTTTAAGGATCAGAATGTCAACAGGAAGGGGGGGGGGTCTGGCACCTGACAGCTTTAAGTAGGTGATGGGGTTTAGCTCCAGAAGGTGGAGTGGCTCATGAGGCTTTGACTTATGACCGAGTTGAGATTAAACCCCCAACCTTGCCTTTAAGTGCCAGAACTTCAACAAAAATCAGAGAGTCTGGCACTTGACAGTTGAAAGTAGGTGGCAGGGCTTAGCTCTAGTAGGTGGATGGGCTCATGGGGCATTCACTTATTCCAAAATTGAGATTAAACCCAACCCATTCCTTTGCTAAAGCCCCATCTCTGCATTTTAAGGGACAGAACTTCAACAGAAAGCAGAGGGTCTGGCACTTGGTAGTTGAAAGTAGGTGGTGGGGCTTAGTGCTAATATAACATTCACATATACCCATATGGAGATCTATGAGGGGGAAGGGCTCATGAGGCTTTGACTCATGACCAAGTCAAAATTAAACCAAACCTCTCTCTCTGTGCTGAAGCCCCACTCCTGGCTTTTAGGGGCCAGAACTTCAACAGGAAGCAGAGGGTCTGGCACTTGGTAGTTGAATGTATGTGGTGGGGCTTAGCTCTGGGGAAGGAGGGCCTTATGGGGCTTTGACTTATGCCCAAGTTGAGATTAAACCCAAACCCCTCCCTATACTAACGTCTCAGCTCTGCCTAAGTGCCAGAACTTCATCAGGTAGAGGGTGGCACTTGACAATTGAAAGGACTGAGTAGTGCTTAGCTCTAGGAGGCAGAGAGGCTCATGGAGTTTCAAAGTATACTAAAGTTGCAATTAAACCCAACCCCTTCCTGTGCTAAAGCCCCACCTCTGCATTTTAAGGGCCAGAACTTCAAATAGTTGAGAGTAGATGATGTTAGCTCTAGGAGGCAGAGGCACTTATGGTGCTTTGATTTATGCCCAAATTGAGTGAGGTTAAATCTCACCACTGCCATTTAAGAGCCAACACCTCAGCAGATAGTGAAGGGTCTAACACCTGGCAGTTGAAAGGACAGAGTGGGGCTTAGTTTTAGGATGTAGAGGGGCTTAAGCTTCACTTGGTCATGAGTTGAGGGCACTTACATCCTGCACCTGGGCTCCAAGGGGATTCTACAAAGGGTCATAGGGTTTTATTTCAAGATCAGTTCAGGTTCTGCAATACCTTTGTACATTTTAGGCTTCTGTCTTGTTTTTATTTAAGGAACACGTTTATAAATATAGATCTTAAAAATATAAAGTCTTATAAGCAAAGGTGCTGGATCTCTGGATGTCTTTGCAGATGCATGCATACAGTCTTCTATCAAAGGCTTGTTTACACCAGCAGCAACTCTGCCCAATGCAAGAATGAGACAATTTGCCTTATGTCCTATGGCTTTAGTTCACATGAACCCACTGTGTTGGTGTGTGCTGAAAAAAAATAGGACATGTTGCATTTTTGCACAGGGCATTCCAATGTGCTGTAATACTTAGGAACACACAGCCGGGCATAGAAATACATAGGTTTAAAAATACAAAAAAGAAAAAATTAGCACTGCAATGCCTTTTACCAACATTCTAATGCCTAATGCCTAATCCATGTGTATACAGCATACCGGGCTGCCATAGTGGAACCAAGCTAAGCAGACCTTTGAATTTGACATTTGAAGTTCTTGCCAGTCATATTCATTCTATGCATATTAACATTCATATTTTTATATTCATCCTCTAATGAGTTGTATTTCTCTGGGAATTGTAACCTTTCCATTCCTTTCACACAGCAGAGCCGTTGTCATGCTATATGTGCTATAACACACTAAAAAGTATGTATAGACAAAACCTGTTTTAGTGTTGGATTGAGAAGGAATGGGATGAATTCCCCAGTCATTTTTATTTTTGTAGTCTTTGGGGAGATGTCCCTTCATTTCGTGCCCTGGAGATTTAGCAAGAAGCAGAGGGAAATCCCTATTAATTCAGGACAGTTCCCCTCTTGGGCAATTATCAGCTCAACAGGTGTCCCCAATGGAAGATTTATCTAAACCTGGAGACAGCTGTAAATGTTTGGATTTCCAATCACTTTCTGTCCCAGTGACAATGACACAAGGACAAATAGAGCGGTTGAATCCACATAGCAGGGGAATAGAAAGCAATAAAAACTACAAAATCCAAATGAAGTCAACAAATCCAAATGACTTCGATGAAAAAAAATGCCAGACGGCCTTAAGGTCCATATTCATGAGCCAATGCTTATTCGAGGGAATCCCCCATTTGGGGCTTAGGAAGAAAAGTGCAATGCTTAACAAAGGACTCTATGTAAAGGCTCCTGGGATGTGTTATGAGTATTAAAGGAAAGAACATTAATAGCTGTGCTAAATGTGTGCTCAAGATAGTTCCCAAGGATATAGTAAACATTATTCTTTCAATCTTAAGCCCTGATGAGATTGCTGACTCCAAAAAGAATTGGCTACCTTTTATCTTTCCATTGTCACATTATGATTTACAATGAATGATTGTGGACTCTTAAGATGGCCATCTGGTGCTTTTTTTGCCAACTTCATTTGGATTTCTCAATTTGGGAGGCCACCGTCACTTGGGGACTCCCCACTCTGTGGTAGGGTTGTCAAGTCCAACCAACACCTCCTATATGACAGACAAAAAATCCAAGCCCAGCATCTCACATCCACTTTCTCATAGCAATAAAAACCTGGGGTACCTGCATAAGAAGCATGAAGCAGAAGATTTCGTAGTTATGATAAAATGAGCCATTCATTTGTAGGCAGGTTGCCTACATTAATCAGTTAGTGGTGGCTTTCCGGAGACTGCCAAGGTATGGATTTTCATCAGAAAATTACTCTCACCTGTAAAGGGTATGCCTGGGCAGCCACAGATCAGATAGTTAGTTATGGACATCTTACACTGGACTGTAATGTTGAATCATGGTATCGCACTTTAAAAATTCAGTAAAGTTGTTAAACTGTTTTCTGAGCCTGGTCTGAAGTCACTGTAAGGGCATGCATGAAGGTAAATGGCACACAAGTGAACTTGGGTCAGTTAAAGCACAAAGAGGGTATGAAGCAAGTCCATTATGGAGATTTAACTGGGCATCAGTAGAGGAGGAAGCAAGCAGTTGCCAAGGGTATCTAAGAACTGGTGAAGATTGAATAGCAGCCTGTCGTGAAGCTTGGTACCTGGTTTGAGTGAGGTGTCCTCTGGTAACAGGGGGATCAGTGCTCTGACTCCCTCCCCAGCAGTCCATTTCCCATAGCAGCCAGGACTGACTCCGTGTCACAGAGACTCTCAGCCTAGCCATTGGTACGGGAGAGTATAATGAATTAAAAAAGAGCACGCATGAGGTCCGTGCTTGGTGCTCGGCGGGACCCCATTGCTTCGCTGGAAGTGAGGTGGCCAAGGTACGCTACATGGGTAGAGTGTGGATAGGCTCAGTCATGTTTCTCCTAAATACAACAGATCACAGTCAAGGTGTGCAGTGACACGGGACAGCATGTTCTACTGGGACACCTGAACGCGGCCTCCACCGTCTCCCGGGGCATTGATGAGCACGCGCATGGGAAAGATACCCCACCCAAACTGCTTGGCATAGCCCAAGAACCCCATGGGCTTACAGTTACATACTTAACAAGTAAGGACCACTTGCCACCTAGCCCACACATTGGTTATCAATAAGGCTGATTTGCTTCGGCGAGTCTGTTTACATTCAACAGAATACCCCCAAGAAGAAGGAGGTCCTGAGGGAAGTTTAACTTTGTAGGAAGCAGTAATGGCGCCACACCATAGATCACAGAGTACAAGTAAGTTTAAAATAAATAGCTAGAAGAAAAGGAAATCCACCGTGTTTCGGGGGTTCCTACGCGTAGAGATTCCTTCATTATATTTGTTGGTAAGCAGTGCCATAAATATCTCTAATCACTCACTAAAGTAAAATTTTGAGATCAAAGTGCAGGCATACGGCTGTTCATCGCATGTACTGATATGGAAAAGCAAGAAGAACATTTAACATGTATACTGTAAACTTCACTAGACTGTAGCGATGAGTCAGCCATATTATTACTTCTGTTTGTGCCAGAAAAATGTTCTACGTTAGATATTCAAGAGTAATGAATGAAAAGTTGATCTACTGCAACTGTGCCAGTTTACACAGGGCCAAACCAGGACTCAATCCACACAGGATCAAGCCTGAACTTGCAGAAAGGTTGCATAGGTTGAGCCTCAGGGAAGTTTAACAAAAGCTGTTCAAAGTCCTAGTTAATTTTCTTTAGAAAGTAGCTGTGGAATCAGTAAAAAAGCTTGTCCCCTGCCAGTATGTAGCTGAAAAGGACCCCTTCTCTCTGTGTGGAAGCAGTAGTCTCTCTGCAGAAGCCCAACATATCCCCTGCTGAGTTAGGACCAAAGTTCTCTAATCAGCAAAGAACAGGAGCTTTGCCAATCACCCTGCTGCTCTGAAATCAGCAAAGCTCATGCTCCCTGCTGATTGCAGAACTATAGGTCTGACTTATAATAGGGGGTCAGATCTCTGCAGAGGGATCACTGCTTCCACACAGTGAGCAAGGGTCCCGATCTACAGCATGCTGGCAGAATACAGACTTTTCTATGTAGGGTGTGGTTTTGCTCTTGGCAAGTCTAGCTGTTTGTGACCTGTATGTCTGGCTGAATAAACAGTTATAAAATGGATACTAATGGGAAAAACACACAGTTCTGCCTACACTAGTAATCCCCTGGGAGCTCCTCTATATTATGTGTACACAATCCATTTAAAGTAAACTTGTCAAAGGAGGAAAAAAAAAAGATACCAGTGTTGGCTAGTTGGCTCGTACAGTAAATATAAAATCAAAAGAAGATACCAGTGTTGGCTAGTTGGCTCGTACAGTAAATATAAAATCAAAAGAAGATACCAGTGTTGGCAAGTTGGCTCTTACAGTAAATATAACAAAAAAGAAGATACCAGTGTTGGCTAGTTGGCTCTTACAGTAAATATAAAATCAAAAGAAGACACCAGTGTTGGCTAGTTGGCTCTTACAGTAAATCTAACAAAAAGAAGAAGAAGATACCAGTGTTGGCTAGTTGGCTCTTACAGTAAATATAAAATCAAAAGAAGATACCAGTATTGGCTAGTTGGTTCTTACAGTAAATATAAAATCAAAAGAAGATACCAGTGTTGGCAAGTTGGCTCTTACAGTAAATATAACAAAAAAAAAAGAAGATACCAGTGTTGGCTAGTTGGCTCTTACAGTAAATATAAAATCAAAAGACGATACCAGTGTTGGCTAGTTATCTCTTACAGTAAATATAACAAAAAAAGAAGATACCAGTGTTGGCTAGTTGGCTCTTACAGTAAATATAACAAAAAAAAAGAAGATACCGGTGTTGGCTAGTTGGCTCTTACAGTAAATATGAAATTAAAAGAAGATACCAGTGTTGGCTAGTTGGCTCTTACAGTAATTATAACAACAACAAGAAGATACCAGTGTTGGCTAGTTGGCTCTTACAGTAAATATAAAATCAAAAGAAGATACCAGTGTTGGCTAGTTGGCTTGTACAGTAAATATAAAATCAAAAGAAGATACCAGTGTTGGCTCGTACAGTAAATATAAAATCAAAAGAAGATACCAATGTTGGCTAGTTGGCTCTTACAGTAAATATAAAATCAAAAGAAGATACCAGTGTTGGCTAGTTGGCTCTTAAATAAATATAACAAAAAGAAGAAGATACCAGTGTTGGATAGTTGGCTCTTACAGTAAATATAACAAAAAAAAGAAGATACCAGTGTTGGCTAGTTGGCTCTTACAGTAAATATAACATGAAAAGCTTTTTGGTATTCCTGTTTGGTAAATTAAAAAAAAATACCTGTTGACCTTGCCAAGTCTGAGTTGATAACTTCCTGTGCTTTCTACCTGTGCTGACTGTTATCATTTACATTGTTCCCAGGTACATATCTTTGAGGACCATGACACCACAGCTACTGTATATGGAACAGAAGAGGGATGGGGTTCTATCTTGTTTCTGTGGTCCTGATACAGTATGATGAATAAGTTTTGACATGCTAGGTCTGGAAGTGTGTTAAAAGCAGAAGTGAAAATAAATAAAAAAAAAAAATACAGCCACCATGTCTAAGGACTGGTGTATGCAGGTGCAGATAATATTCTCCAATATTGGTGGTGCTCAAGCATAGCAGCAATGCAGCTGGGGGAGGAAGTCGAGAGAAAATTGATTTCTCTATGGTTTCTTCTGTCACCTGGGGCACTGATTCGGTTGGATGCACTGGACCCAGGTGACCCTGGTGCCCATCTTGGGTCATGCAGTCTTTTTAAGTTCTTACCTCTGGGTTTTGGTGCACTTTATGCAAGTGGCTAGTGTAGGGACAGGTCACCCATCTGTGAGGAACAGTGGTATGTAAAAGTTCCAGTGGAGTAAAGAGTAGGGACTAAATCTACCTTCTCAGGAAGTTCCCCGTTTGGGCTGGACTGGCCAGGTCACCTTCGGCAGCTCAGAATCTACGCACCGCTGTCTGCTTTGAACTGCGGTAAGTGCCCTGGTTGGGTAAGCATCTCCGCAGGGCCTATTTGTACTGTTTTACTATTTCTGCAATGCACTGTTTTTAGTAAACTGAGACCCTGTGATTACTGCCTGCGACAACACACTGTGCCCACCCAACATTGAAGAACGAAGCAATTGCAGTTACAGAAAAAACTTAGAGTACTTAAAGGAAGTCTTGAAATAAATGTGGATACAGCCATTGATACTTCTTATTCTGAAAATATTATTTTTTGCCTTTTGTGTTTATTTTCTTACGTCAATACCTTGTGCCCCTTATGGGGAACAAGTATGCAAATATGGACCCATATACATGGGTTTTCGTTTGCATCAAAACTGCTTCTTTCCCTGTACAAGCCAATGAGATTACAAAAGAGGCTTGAAGCAGGTTTATGCAGGTTAAAAGTGAATTGAGAATAATCTCAGATTCTCCAAATACATCTGAATGCTTCTTAAAGCAAGCTCCATAGTTGCCAACCCCTAACCATTTTACATGGCCAAATCTGCAGCTAGTGGCCTACACTAACATGAGTCACCCATGGACCAGGTTATGCACCAAGTTTCTGGCCCAGATGTTCAAGCAGAACTCCTTGTCTACAAGAAGTGGTGGGTCTGAGGCCCTCTACGATCCATCTAGCTTGAATAAGCATCCCTCCTCCTAAAAACCCTAATTGTTTTGCATAGAGAGACAGTAAGGAGACTCTACTGTGGCTTTTGTGATCTTTACTGAATGGTTCTTCAATGGTCTACAGATTATAGGCTACATAATGTCTATCATATTTCACAGAATTGGCAATAACAAGTCCCAACACATTTGCTTAAAATGTCTAAAAAACGGTAGTTAGTTAGATACACCCCAAGTCCCGTTAACCTTACTCAGGAGGGGCTCACCTACTTATGAATGTCCTTTGCAGTTCACCTCTTTAGGCCCTAGGCCTGAAGGCACTCCCTTCCCCTAGAGGAAGAAGTACTCCCGCTCTATACTTTGCTTCATGCTGTTCTCTCTACATCTTGATACAAGCCAAGAACAGCTCCTCTCCCTAGATTATAAAGAAAAAGTGTCAAGACTACTGTAGCCGGGTGCTCTGCTGACTGTGTGCTCCTAGACTGCTCTTCCTCAAAACCCTCCGCCTCTGTCGGTTGTGTGTGAGGAATGGGCTATGTGCTTCTGTGCCCATTCATCTACCTCCCTGCCACTCACCACCCCTCCCTCCTGGCAGCAGTGGTGAAGAGCCTGTGAGGAGGAGAGAACAGATTACAAAAGAGCCACATGGAACACTGGGAACTGTAGTCTGGAGGAGGCTTTTGTGTTGGGACTGCAAACTACAACTCCCACAATTCCCTACAGCAGAGAAGGAGAGAGCAGACGTTTGCCAAGCTTTGAGCTACAAACTGGGGAATTTGCAGTGCATGACAGACAGTGCAGACCTGTCACTGGGGTATCTGTGCCCACACCAGAGTCTGAGAACTGAGTCACTTAAAAGTCTTTTGCTGTGCTAGGACCAGAGCTGGAGGGACCTGTTGCAATGTGTGTGCCTACATCACACATGATGTACAAAGCTGTTCATAACACTGCCCCAAACTACATCACCGACCTGATACCCATCTACCACCCAAAACGCACTCTCCGCTCCTCACAAGATTTCCTACTCTCTAGTTCCCTGGTCTCCTCCTCCCATTTTCGTCTCCAGGACTTCTCCAGGGCTTCCCCCATCCTCTGGAACTCACTACCCCAATCCATCAGACTGCCACCTACCCTCCTCACCTTTAGGCGCACCCTGAAAACCCATCTCTTCAGGGAAGCCTACCCCGCCCTCGTCTAATTGCCGATCTACTCCACTCTTCCTACCACTCCATCCCTCACAACTATTTCCTCCATTATCCCCTCCCTCCTAGATTGTAAGCTCCAAGAAGCAGGGCCCTCGAACCCCTCGTGTATTGTTTTGTACTGTTACTGTGCTGTCTCGTGTACTGTCTCCCATTATATTGTACAGCGCTGAGCAAACTGTTAGCGCTGTATAAACACTGTATAATAATAATAATATCAAAGGAGAACTGCTGAGAGTGTGAGCACTGGGACTGAGCCTTGAGATGACGTTATCGCGAGGACTGAGCTACCTGGGACTGGATTCCTGAGGACAGCAAACCACCAAGCATTCAGGACAAGTTTAGCTGTGTGCCAGGATTGGTGAGCAGAATCAACTGTGTTTATTTCATCACTGTCAGCAGTTTGTTAGAATGCCCAATAACTAGCAGCCCAACAGCTGTTCACTGCATGCAATTCTAAAGAGACAGTAATTAGTGCACCACCGTATAGATGGGCCCCAGTGTTAACTGACTTAAATTTGCAAGTTAAGTGCCAGGTATTATATAAGCACCATCCAGGGATACCCTGTTCAGGAACACCTATGCCTACGCATATCCAGCGGTATAATCACAGAGTGCATGTCAGGGCAGGAGCCGAGGAACGGACAGGCAGGCCTAACAATGTAACACACTGGCTGACGACAACCACCACCCACAGACCGAAGTCCCTCAGGGCGCGGAGTCTAAGTCCCAGGCTGCCCTTCACCAGGGCCCCTGATGGTGGGGATGGACTTGACGCAGCCAGGAACCAGGTCGCGGCCCCCGAGACACCTCAGCTGCGGTAATGGCCGCCGCCAATGGCGTGTAGCTGGTGGAAGAGACAAAAGAGTAGTCAGACAGGCCGGGGTCAACAACAACAGGACAAAACAGTACAGGACAGCAGACGAGAATCACAGGTCACGAGCCGGGTTCAGCAACAGAGGGTCAGATCAAAGGAGAATACAAAGAATAGTCAAGTCACAAGCCGAATCAGAATACCAGGAGTGTCACGAGAGTCAGAACAGAGTAATAGTAACACAAAGACACAAGACACAAGTGCAAAGAGCATGTGCGGGCCACAGGCTTATATGTCATCAGCCACGCCCCTCTGGGGGGTGGACCTCAGAGACCTGAAGGCATAAAAGGATTCCCACCATGCACAGCAGAATCCAAGATGGACGCCAGCACATGGAGTAACATAACCTCAGGGAAAAGGTAGGACCTTGACAGTGCACTCTGGGACACTTTGTTTTTGATTGATTATTGCATAGAGGGACTTTTAAGAAGGAAAGATCACTTTGCTTTATTTGAAAGAATAATTACCCTTTAACTGTTTGTGTGTGTATGGAGGAGTGAAGGGGGAGCACTGCAGGACCTAGTCTATCTCAGAGAAGGCAATAGTGTAATTTCCGAGCTGATTAGCTTTCCATTGAACACGCTTTTGGAGGTGTCTCTACAAATATTTCTAATCTGACTGTAAATGGAAATATGTTCTCTAATATTTGTACTCAACCTAAAGGACATCATACATACTCAATCTTAATCAGTTAAAAAAAAGTTAATGTGATGAAAAATTGTCAGAGAGACTTGTTCAAATGACCTCGGGACCTCCACAACAAGGCAGAGGATCCCCCAAGAGGTAGGAGCCACCTGATCTAAGAAATCCAGATAAAACTGAATAACAGAGTGCCAAACTTTCATCTTAGGAGTACATAATTCTTTATTGCTGGTGATTCTTTGATAACAGGAAGATGCCTTTAATCAAGTCCATTGAGACAGCTCCAGTTTAACTCTTGGCAGATACTGTCCTACATTATTTAAGCCAATAATGAAATGGGATATTTTGGCCTCCGAAACACATTGACTACCATTTGTCTTCTTGTGATCAAAGTATTACCAGCAATAGAGAATTATAGACTTCTAAGGTGAACATTTGGCATTTTTTTGCTTAGTTTTATGTGGCTGCTGTTTTCACGCAGATACAGCACCCATGACTGCCTTATTAAAGTAATTCTACCAAATATAATTGCATCTGATAGACCAATGGGTGGTGCTTGCAAAGCCACCCATGGCTCCAAATTTAGGCCACTGATTCATGGAACAGGTTTCAATTTGTGGCCTTAAAAGGAGAAGTATGGCCAAAGGTCTTTTGGCCATACTTCTGTGGGCCACAGGAGTGCACTTAGTTCTGCACTACTGTGAACCAGATTCAGCAGGCCAAAATTTGCTGTCGGCAGATGTCACAGAGCTGGTCCAGGCTATCCAGGGATCCTGACAATAATAATGGGATCCACCCAGATGCCTGACTGGCAGCTGGTCCAGCCTCTCAACACATGACTGGGAGCCTGAGGTAGCCGCTCCCATCTCCTCCGCACCCTGGCGCTCCAGTGAGAGCTGAAGGAGCAGAGCAGAGAGCCGGTGACTAAAGACCAAGAACTGAGCGACCAGAGGTCTTTGACAACATAGTTTTTGGTGTAGAGGCAGCAGGGGACAGCTAATCTAGGTGAGTATAAATGTTTTTTATTTTAATTCCGCACTTCTTTTTAAGGAAATGTAACCGTCAAGTGTGCAGTTATAATTTGCACTGAGCAAGACAAGAAACGAGGTGGAGCAAAAAAACTATTAATCTGGTTCCATCATTCAGAGAAAAAAAACATGAATTTTTTTTAATGGTTTTAAAAAAGAACCCCAATTGCTTACCCAATTTTTTTTTTTTTTTTTACAGGTACATATGGAGGATCTTTATCAGAGACACCTAGGAGAACAATTAGACTATATCAATTATATCAAGGAGAACAATTATATTAGTGAAAACTGCCTTTATCACTGAACAGTTACTAAAGGTGGAGTTACCCTCCAACATACTAAAGAGAGATATATTTATCTTCTCAAGGTTATTGTGTCTCAGATTGGGCCCATTATTCATTCCCTGAATGACATCGGGAAATGTCATAAAAACACTGAAGTTTCGCTGGAAAGGAAACTAGAGCAGCAGTTATGGATGACATTAAACATATTTATTGGTCTGTATTTATTTGAGAGGAGTGAAAATCACCAGCAAAGAATCTAACTCATGTCACAGTGCTGGATAGAGTATTGGCTGAAGTTTGTCATCTGTAATTTAAAGGGTCATTCCATTTATATCTCTATTACTGTTACAGGTCGATGAGTTGAATCGCATGTGCTAAGAGCGGCAGTAGGTGTTATAGACGCATATTTTTTCTCTTAAGTAGCTAGGGCATCTAAGCTAACTAAGACTTTTTTTTGCTTTGAATTAAGCAGGATAGGGTTAGCACCCCTGTTGAGTTTTTATTACTTATGTGAAGTGAAGGCTGACCCATGGGAATTGATCTGCAGTATTCTTTGTCACAATACAAAAATCTATTGATAACTGACAGCTAACTAATTTCAGGGGTAATACAGGATCCTTCTTGATCAGGGTTTAGATTTATTCTGTACAGGTAATCTGGACAAGCGGAGACCCAGAGACTGTATTCCCATTAATATACAGTTAAGAATTTGCTCAAAGTAGTACTAAAGCCTATTTTTTCTATAAACGTGTTGGTGCCGGGGCGGACTGACCATTTGGAAACTTGGACACTGCCCGAGGGCCCAGGGTCAGTAGGGGGCCCCATGAGATGCCCCTGGTGCCTTTTTCATAGGCTTTTTTTGAGTTTGGGCAAGGACACAAGGGCCCCATGATCCCCTATTGCCCGGGGGCCCCATGAGTTGTCAGTCCGCCCTTGGTTTGTGCACATAATTATAGCACTATATTCTATATTATAGAACTACACTGTATACTGTACTTTTAATATGTGACCAGAAACACTTACTACCCTCAAGATCCTGTCATAGGTGCATCCTTCTGCTCCCTCTGCTTTACTTCCCTGAACTTCTTTTCATGACATGTCACATGACCCTCACCACAGGACTACATGTTCCATCATCCCTAGTGTAGCACCTTCCTAGTAAAGAGCAGACTGCTAATTAAATTTAGGTGGCTCCATTGTAAATGGAGGCATTCCTACTCTAATCGTCAAGTGTGCAGTTATAATTTGCACTGAGCAAGACAAGAAACAAGGAGGAGCAAAAGAACAATTAATCTATTTCCATCATTCAGAGAAAAAAAATTGATTGTTTAGGGCTGTTCAGTGTCTCATAGGCTGTTGCTCTGTTGCTACCCCCTGGGTTCTAGAATTATAGTGGGAACAGGGCATACAGCCTGAACATTTATGGGACTCTAGCCCATCTCTGGCAAAGTGTGCCCAGTAGGTGGTGAGAGAGCCCATAAATAGTCACAAGCCTGATGATCTCATGATCGACTTCTCTCAAACAGGATTGTTATATATTTTTATTCAACCAGTGCTTGCAACCAATCAGCTGTAGCTCTGATCAGTGTATTCTGACAGCGGAGGAGCCCCCATTGTCAGAAAATAATAGCAAAGTGGAGAGGATTCCTTCCTCCACCACAAATGTGTGAATGGGAGAAACCATTTAGTTTTTGTTGATCAGCTGCCTGGCTGATTAAAAAAAATAAAAAATAAAATAAAAGATCCATCTCTAGCCACATTTACTCATAGCCTTTGATTCTGTCATTGCCGTAGAGCACTCCCTCCCTATGAGTCCGTATAGCACATCCTCTTTGAAAGCTTTTGTTCAGCAGGAAGTCATAATACGATTTCATGTCTTGTTTCATGCAATGGAACATTTTGAACAATTGATAATGATCTGGTCAATACAGTTGGCGGTAGATGACAAGGCCTTCTCCTGTTTCTTAACGTCATGTCAAAGGTTAATTATTACCTCTTGCTGCTGTGACATAGCAAAGCCTTCATTTACAGTGAAAGGCCAGTGACCATACATTCACAAATGACATCAATTTGCTGTATAACTTCTGACTTCTTGTGTGTAAAAAGGATTTAAAGCCTTATGCCAGCCAATATTTTCAAGTTTTGGATGAAGTCTGGAGGAGTTAAAATTTCGATTGGCTTTATCTATTTCAGTGTTCCCCATCGACAATAGCCATGTTGATAGAGTGCTAGACCCAAATGTAGGAAAGATAGGGCTTGGAATCCAAATATTAGAGGCGGCTGTTTGTCAACCAGGTTAACCTTGGGGGTGTAGTTTTAAAGAGGAACTTCAGTCCCCTTACTGCTGGTACTTGTAGACATTTTGGGGAATTCATAAAGGAGGTCATAGCCGGAGTATGGAGCAGCAGCCATTGTTCAGGTGCATACAGGGCCGTGGATAAAGGGGTACCACCAGTCCTCCTCTACAGGGCCCAGGCACTTAGGTAAATCAGATTTGGGCAGGGAGATGATTGGCAAGGCAGGGGGGCAATTACAGGAACCGACTCTCTGTATGTCTTTCAGCAGCAGCTCAAAGCTGACTTCTCATCTCCTCTCCTTCCGGCTAGCTTTCAGCTGCTGCATAGAGATCCATACAGGGGGCCGGTTCCACTAATTGCCCCCTTACACCCATTACCCTCCCTGTACACCATATGTTTCCCCCTGTTGTCCAGGTCCCCCCTGTGTGCCCCCACCCCCACAAAGCTGCCATCTTCCCTCCTTTCCTTCCCATCAGCAGCTGCAGGCACACAGTAGGATCCTTCAGCATGGAGAATATGGGAAGGGTCTGGTAAATATGTCACATTTACCAGCCCCTTTCTTTTCTAAATGAATAAGTGATAGGTACTGATCACTCACTGTGTTCATTCGTAACTGAAGCATAGTAACCTGTGTCTTTTTGTGGGCAGGGGGCCCTGTCAGGTTGGTTGTATGGGGCCCCGTTGTTTCTAACCTCAGATCTCAGGTCTGTTATCTGTGAGGCTAAAACAAAGGGAGATATTGTTGCATCAGAACATCTTGTATGGTGATCAACCGCAGCACTGGGATCTACATGGCTTCATGCATTATAGACTACCTACAACTTGGGGTCTAGGATCCGGTAAGAAGCCACTTATGGTGGTGGTGGGTACACTATTCACAGGATTTTGTTGCATATGGACACTTTTTTCATCAATTTCATTATGGACTTTTATTTATATGATTTTTAAATGTTTTAATTTTTGTTTTTTAATTGTTTTATTTGATTTGGCCCACAGCGCAACATATTGGCATTTCTAGAGCCCTGCACATGCATGGGTGCACAAATGTGTAGCAATTAGGAAGGCATAAAAAAATTATGTACGTGCCAATTATTTGGTGCATGCACAGACCAAAGAAAGTCCTGTACCTTCCTAATCACATCATGTTTGTGGGTGCATCGGCACTTAGTTACATAGTTAGTCTCGCTGGAAAATGACAAAAGTCCATCTAGTTCAACCATTAAAAAAAGTTATAATCCTACACCCACAGTTGGTCCAGAGGAAGGCAAAAAACCCAGCAAAGCATAACGGGTTACACATGTGCAGGTGTGCTGAAGGATTCTGCAAGGTACTGAAGGCAAGCAGAACTCTTCATCACATCTGCCAATGCATGGATTGGGCACAGCATACGGCCCTTTTTTCACACTGATGGAGTGCGGATTGACTGCACAGCAGGTGCAGCGCAGTGTATCCACAGGTATGGTGCAGGTTAGCTCCACTTTCCCAATGACTTGTGTCCTGCAGTCTTGGTGCGCTTTCTGAAAGTGCACCAAAATTCCTACATGCAGGACAATTGGTGCACTTTCAAAAAGCGCACCAAAACTGCAGAACATAATAGAAGTCAATGGGAAAACACAGCTAACCCACACCAAACCCGCAGGTGCACTGCATTGCGGTCAAACAGCCCCTCATCAGTGTGAAAGGGGCATAATTCTCACCTAGATGAGAAAGAAGGAAATGCTGCCAACGTAACATAAAAAAAGCTAAAATAAATAAAAAAACATAACCAATTTTTAGCAAAAGAGCCAGACTCAAATTTTTAGATTTTGGGGGGGTGAAGGTCTGTTTCAATAATGTAAAAAGAATAGGAGTGTCAAGGATCTACTGTAAGTCCAGTAAATCTTTATTGAACAGGCCAAGGAGTCAGAAGAAAAAGCCAATGTGTTTTGGGGGCTCAAAACTCCCCCATCACAGCTGACTAACAAAATGGCATAAAAAAAAAGAGATCTAAAAAGGCATAATTTAAAATGTCCTAATGTAAAGTATAAATACAATATAAAATGTAAATATACTCATATATAAATGATACATATCATTGACACAAAATGATTCACCCATCATCAGTAGACAGCTACTTTCCTGTAAATTGGGCCTTAGATCATAAACAGCTCAATGGAGCCCTATACCCATTCAGTTGTATCCAGCTATTGGAGATTCTGTAGGCCGGCTCTCTGGGCACTGTGTCTGATACATTTAAAAGCCTTTTCAATATAATTTTTTTGGCAATTTTTTTTACAAGGTAGGTTGTCGGGTCTTTCCTCAATCCTCCCTAATTACTTGGGCTTGGGACCGGCATGCAGAATGCCTGCGAACCAATTTGTACACATATACTAGGTATAATGTAGACATGAGCCAATGAACCTACATGAATGTATTTGGAAAGTGGGAGGATGTTGCCTGGTAAGTGGCTCTGTGGTACTAAGTGGCTCTGTACCACAACAGTGTCTGCTTACAGCAGACAGTGTCCTCAGGCGTTAGGCCCCTGATAGTTATAGCCCTCTTGTAGTGATGTCATGTGTGTGTCACGGCCCAGTTATAAGCTATGTTGGGAAGAACCCCTGTACTTGGGGCATGAGAGCAAAGTACTCCACACCAGCACACATAACAGCACGTAGAGGCCCTGACAGGGCAGGAGGCCAGGAGGGAGTAGTACTGCACCCAGGAAATCTGGCTGTAGACATTCTGACCCTTATGAGGGCTAGGGTGGATTGCAAGGGTTTTCAGGGCTTTAAGGGTTCTGGGAGAGGTGTACCAATGAAGAAGGTGTATGCAGAGAGTCCAGTTCTGTGAGCACTAATGATTCTTTTTGGAAAGATAAATTGCTAGAGGAAGATGACTGCTAAGAGTGCTGCATATGCTTTCATATGTGACTACTGTGGACCATCCACTAAATGTGATTGACTATATATTGCTATGTGGTTCTGGAATTTAAAGTATGTGGAGGTGATGTGACTGGTATGTCATTCATTAAATTCCATCGGTAAAAGTGCAGCAATTCTTCTCATATGTGTGGACATTCCTTCCATGAGATTTAATGGTCAATGGCCCAGAATGGCGTGTGGAGACCTCTGGTATTCAGTGGGGCACATAATGGCAGAGGGTTCAGCTTCAGCAGTAGGAGCAGTGTTCTAGCTGGTTAGGGACTTGGGCAGCACAGTGGCTAAATGGTTAGCACTTCCACCTGGCAGTATTATGGTTGTTGGTTTGAATCCCAGCCACGGCACCACCTGCCTGGAGTTTGCCTGGTCTCCCTGTGCCTGTGTGGATTTCCTCCAGTAAAGACATGCTGGTAGGTTAATTGGCTCCTGTCTAAATTGGCCCTAGTATTTGTATGTATGAATGTGAGTTAGGGACCTTAGATTGTACACCCCTTGAGGGTTAGGGACTGATGTGAATGTATATATGAAAAGCGCTACATAAATTGATGGCACCTGAAATAAATAAATAATAATTGTGCTGTTGGTGCCAATGCTAGCCAACCATGAAGCCCCTCTTGCAAGGAAACCAATGCAAACACATGACTATTGCACCAGAGATAGGCTTGTCCACCCCCCATTACCAGCATGACCGTTCCGTACAAACCCCCCTTTCCCCTTAACCAATTATACTTACAAAAAACATGACACCAATTTTGGAGTAAATGGCCAACATGGCCTTTTATTAACAACTCAAGTTACAATACACCAACCATTCCTTATAACAGAAACCCACAGAATTGTTGTTGGTCTTCGAAGGCACCCCAAAATGATCCGAAATGCACCTGCGGACAACCATATACACTAGGCCTCCAGCCGCAACCAACCAGCTCGGAGACAACCATACCGTCCGCAGTGCAGCACCACCACCTTCCAGTTAAACCTTGGTTAACTGGGAATGTCCCCGGGCATCCCATACCAACGATGGGTCCCACACCATTGTTTTTACCTTCCAAAGACCAACAACCGCCCAGGAACCAACATAACCCCCCTTTACCTGGAGGGACCCAATACTCACCAAAACAGGGAGGGCGGGAGGGAAGCTCACACTCCTGACTTCCAGCTCAACTGACGCCCCCTCACTGAAACCCTCCACCCTAAGGTGCAGGAAATCCCACCTACTCTCAACCTTCCACCAACCAAATACCCCCACTATCAAAACAAACCCCTTGGATCTGCCTTAACCCTCTATGTTCCTCCTTCCCCACTCTGGGCTTAGTCATGTATGCCATGCGCCATTTCTTCTTTCTTTTTTGCTACGGGCATTTCTGGAAGAACATACTTACTGCATACAGGTAGTATCCTTGCTAGGATTGGAACCAGGGACCCTAGTCTCATTAGGCAGAAGGGCTAACTATTAAGCCACTGCCCTGCCCAGCTTTATATGGCGCACATATTATAAAACCACAGCTCCCAAAAGCTCTGTTTACAGCCAGTCCTTCTCGCATCCATGGTTCCCTTATCTGGGATCAAAGCTCAAAGGAAAATACAGTACAAATGCTTCTAATATTGCATGGTTTAGTGATTATTTTATGAGTGGTTAAAATCAGTCATGGGAATAGAAACCAGAATAATTTAAATAAATCACAGGAATAGAAACCAAAATGTTCATATAACAAACTGCAGCAGACATTAAGGAAACCAACACTGCAAGAGGTCAAAGCAGAATTTCATCAGGGAACAGATCAGTCCAATGGAGGGATAGGAGAGGCCTCCGCTTTGGGCACAAAAGCACAGATTGCGAATGATTCTTGATGGTGGGAGTGTGTCTGGCCCAGTATTCTTGGTAAAAGCCAAACTAAAACTGGACATACACCAGTAGAATATTCATAGGAATATTTGTAATTCAACGACTTGACAGATGTAATTGGAGAGTTCTTAAAAATGTCATTTGCATTTAACTTTAGCACTGCCCTAGTTAAGCTGCTAGGTAAATTTAGTATTTGGATTCTGCTGTAATCATAGGAGCAGTGATTGTTGGGTTTGTTCTGTTCACAGCTTCACAGGGTGAGAATTTGATTGCTTCCCCCTGCCTCCTGAAGAGGTTTCTGGAACCTAGAGAGGAAGAATTCAAATAGCCAGACCAGGGGCGGACTGACAACTCATGGGGCCCCCGGGCAATAGGGGATCATGGGGCCCCTGTGTCCTTGCCCAAACTCAAAAAAGCCTATGAAAAAGGTACCAGGGGCATCTCATGGGGCCCCCTACTGACCCCGGGCCCTCGGGCAATGCCCGAGTTTCCAAATGGTCTGTCCGCCCCTGAGCCAGACTGAATATTGAGCAGAGCCTAGCCAACCCCTGGGGATGTGTGCCCAGATGGTGGTTGAGTTGCTGTTACATAGCCTGGAGCCCTGAGGAGATTGTCTTTTTATTCCTGTGGGGATGGAAATGACCTTAGAGGAGGGGTGCTGCTTGCCCCTGGGGCCCTTTGGACTGAATGCTGAACTACATTGCTAAAGAATGCACCAATGGACTGGTTACCAAGATCCAGGGAGTAGAGCCTCTTTTTTGTGCTAAAACTACTTCATGGTCCCCAGCGATAAACTGTGGACTGTCCCAGTCTGCCTTGACTTGTGCCCTCCTACTACTGTAGCACTACTCCCTTAGGGATTGCTAATGAATTTGGGTCTCCCTATAGGCCTGCACAGCCAGTCAGCATTTTCCACATAAGCTTTCATCCATAGACAGAAATCAGGCCTTGAGCATTGGTTTTGTTATTTAATTGAGGGGATTAAACTTGGGGTAAGGGGTGTATAGGATGCCAAAGGGAACTGAAATCTGAGGACAACTTTCTGAACTATTCACAGCTTCTATTTTCTGCCAAAGTCTCTGTTGGAGTGCAAGCCAGCAGGTCCAGTTGTACTTCCTCAGACCCTAGGTGAACTCCTCTTCACCCAGCAATCTGGAAACTCTCTTCCTGAGCAGGGGATCTGGCTCCTGTTCCTTTAAATGGGTAACAGTCACTAGTAGAGAGCTAATCTGGTTTCCAACCAGAGTGCTCCTTTCCCTATCTGCCCAGATGGGTGTAGGTGTAGGTGGCTGCTGCTACCAGACCTATCAGCTGGGATGCTCCTTCTCCGCTATACAGGCGGTTCTCTCTCAGGGGGCCAGTGAGACCTGAGATTTCTTCCTTTGCAGCTTCAGGCTCACAGGCAGGCCTCATCCTACTAGGCCTCCTGGCAGCTTTCAACCTCCAGCTTCATATCTTGCTGCTTCTCATTCTTCTTCCACCACCACATTCTCCTGCCACTGAGCAGGCTTCAACATTTTTTACGGGAGTCCAGCCCCTTGCCAAGCCTCTTGTTGGGGATTGGCTGAGGTCCCTCAAAAGTGCAGCCAACTACTCCTCAGATCCACTCCACTGCCTCCATGGCCCTCCTCTGAAAGCCTCAGAGCAGGGGGAAATTCCAGAAGGGCTTGCCTGCAGAGTCTCTCTGTACTGACCAGAATTTGACCCCTCTGGCTATCTCACAGCTTCTAACCATTAGGGTCTAGCTCCCCCTAGCTAAACTTGGAGGGTGCTACACTACTTAATGGTTCCCAGCGATGAACCGCAGACTGTCCCAGTCTGCCTTGACTTGTGCTCATAAAACTTCATGGTCCCCAGCCGTGAACCATAGAGTCTTCCAGTCTGCGTATACCTGTGCTCATTCTATTTCATGGTCCCCAGCCATAAGCCATTCAATTTTCCAGTCTACCTATGCTAGTGCTACTGCTGCTAAGTAAAGCCATGTGTACACTGCTGCTCCTAAATGTGAGTTTAGGAGATTTTGGAGTTATTTTGCCAAAGTCCCTGAACTCAACTCAGTTAAAGCCTATATGTCCATGTGCACATAGGCTTTTATCAAAGTTTAGGTGCAGCAGAGTTTAGGGGAAGGTAAATGTTCCTCTCTTGAATGCGATTCTTCTGGAATGTTTTGGATAAAAACACTAAGCGCAGCAAAAATGCATGTAAACACATCTTAACTACTAGCTGCGTTTAGTGCTTGGGTATTTATTCATCTCAATGAAAAATACTCTGGCCCACCAAAAGAATAAACGTCCAAGTGCTAAACGCAGTACGCGTTTTTTTTCTGATGCCAGGAGAGCTATATGTCTAGGGGAGTTCATGTGTACATGAGGCCTAAGGCTCCATGTACACTGCAGCTGATAAACTCACGTTTAGGAGCTTTTCTGCGTTTTTTCCCAGCAGCCCCTGAACTCTCCCTAATGTTTTCCTATGTGTCCATGTACACATCGTCGTATACAGGGGCGGACTGACCATTTGGAAACTCGGGCACTGCCCGAGGGCCCAGGATCAGTAGGGGGCCCCATGAGATGCCCCTGGTACCTTTTTCATAGGCTTTTTTGAGTTTGGGCAAGGACACAGGGGCCCCATGATCCCCTATCGCCCGGGGGCCCCATGGGTTGTCAGTCCGCCCCTGGTCGTATACAGTCTTTTACAAGCATTTGAGTTTACAGTCATGTTTTTGAACGCACCAAACTTGCAATCAGGAGTAGATTTTTATCAGCGGTCAAACGCCAAACACTTCTAAATGTGTGTAAACACGACTAACCGCATTTATAAGCGTTTGGAAATTTTTTTTAATTCTTCCATTTCCAGATGCTGTCCAGAGCCTTTTTTCATCATGAAAGATGCATGCAAATCGTTTTTTCCGGTACTCAAATGAACCCGGTACACCATACTTTGAGGTTTCGCATGATAGAAAATATGTTACACACTGCTGCAATAATTTCTGCACAGAAATGAGCTGGAACACCACAAAAATAAAATAAAACTGTTAATCTCAACAAATACTACTCTCTCTGCTTCTGCTCTCTCTATTTCTCTCAAAATGTCTGAAATAGTTACATTTTTACTGTTTTTCAGTGCATTCTGAGCATTTGGAAGGTCTCCTGAGGTTATCTTTAAAAAACGCTTCTAAGCGCAAACGCTCATAAACGCGGTATGCAAATGTGGCTAAACAGACGGTTTTTAACCTACGTTTTCCAGCAGTCAGTTTCCATCGTTCAGAAGTGTCCGGTGTACATGGAGCCTAAGAAGTGTACTCTGCTAGCAACGCTTTCTGTTTTGGAGTACGCCACATTACCCCAAATCCCCCCCAAGTTCCTACAAGCAAATAAACTTAGAAAAAGAATCCTAGACTGTTTAATGAGCTGAAGTGAATGAAATGCGGCTGTGTGCAAGGAGGGGGGCTTTGCTAGGGAATACAAGTGTACAATGCAAATGCACATGTTCCTGCGTTAAAAATGGCTGTGTGTATAAGTGGGTGGTGTAGCGACCATCGGCTGAAACTGAAAAGAATCAGCAAGGGAGAATGTCACCAGCACACCGAGAATCACCATATGGGTCCAAAAGTTTTAATAAACGATCACATAGTTATAGCATGGCAACGTTTCAGTCTCGCAGGACCCCTTCATCAGGCATGTGCCATGGCTAGCACAGTGACAGCACAATGGCTAAATGGTTATCACTTCCGCCTAACAATACTAGGGATGTTGGTTCAAAACCCAACAACAGCACCAACTGTCTGGAGTTTGCATGTTTTCCCTGTGCCTGTGTGAGTTTCCTCCAGGTACTCGGGATTCCTCCCACGCTCCAAAGACATGCTGGTAGGTGAATTGGATCCTGTCTAAATTGGCCCTAGTATGTGTTTGTATGAATGTAAGTTAGGGACCTTAGATTGTACGCCCCTTGAGGGTTAGGGACTGATGTGAATGTATAATATATATGTAAAGCGCTGCGAAATTGACGGCGCCATATACAGTGGGGATCGAAAGTTTGGGCACCCCAGCTAAAAATTTGTATTAATGTGCATAAAGAAGCCAAGGAAAGATGGAAAAATCTCGAAAAAGGCATCAAATTACAGATTAGACATTCTTATAATATGTCAACAAAAGTTAGATTTTATTTCCATCATTTACACTTTCAAAATAACAGAAAACAAAAAAATGGCGTCTGCAAAAGTTTGGGCACCCTGCAGAGTTAATATCTTGTACTGCCCCCTTTGGCAAGTATCACAGCTTGTAAACGCTTTTTGTAGCCAGCCAAGAGTCTTTCAATTCTTGTTTGAGGTATCTTTGCCCATTCTTCCTTACAAAAGTCTTCCAGTTCTTTGAGATTTCTGGGCTGTCTGTCACGCACTGCTCCTTTAAGGTCTAGCCATAGATTTTCAATTATGTTGAGGTCAGGAGATTGTGAAGGCCATGGCAAAACCTTCAGTTTACACCTCTTGATGTAATCCCCCGTGGATTTCGAGGTGTGTTTAGGATCATTATCCATTTGTAGAAGCCATCCTCTCTTTAACTTCAGCTTTTTCACAGATGGCATCAAGTTACCATCCAAAATTTGCTGAAATTTTATTGAATCCATTTTTCCTTCTACTTGTGAGATGTTCCCTGTGCCACTGGCTGCAACACAACTCCAAAGCATGATTGATTCAACCCCATGCTTAACAGTTGGACAGAGGTTCTTTTCATTAAATTCTGTGTCCCTTCTTCTCCAAACGTACCTTTGCTCATTCCGGCCAAAAAGTTCAATTTTAACCTCAGAACTTGTTTCCAAAATGCATCAGGCTTGTCTATATGTTCATTTGCAAAGTTCAAACGATGATTTTTGTGGTGAGGACGTAGAAGAGGTTTTCTTCTGATGACTCTTCCATGAAGACCATATTTGTACAAGTATCTCTTTATAGTGGAATAGTGTACCACAACTCCAGTGTCTGCCAGATCTTTCTGAAGAGATCGTGCAGTCAAACGTGGGTTTTGAATTGTTTTTCTCACAATCCTGCGAGCTGTTCTGTCTGATTATTTTTCTTGGTCTTCCAGATCTTGCTTTAACTTCCACTGTTCCTGATGACTGCCATTTCTTAATTACATTCCGAACAGAGGATATTGACATCTGAAAACGCTTTGCTATCTTCTTATAGCCTTCTCCAGCTTTGTGAGCGTCAACTATTTTCAGTTTCAGTTTTCTAGACAACTGCTTAGAAGAACCCATGGTGCTGATTGTTGGGGCAAGGTCAGATGAGTCTGGGCATTTAAAACCTTTGAGATTGACATCACCTGGTCTTCCCAGACGATGATTGAGAACAATCCATGACACTGGCAGGTCTCAGTTTGGCAAAGGGGGCAGTGCATGCTATAAATTCTGCAGGGTGCCCAAACTTTTGCAGATGCCATTTTTTTGTTTTCTGTTATTTTGAAAGTGTAAATGATGGAAATAAAATCTAACTTTTGTTGACATATTATAAGAATGTCTCATCTGTAATTTGATGCCTTTTGGAGATTTTTCCATCTTTTCTTGGCTTCTTTATGCACATTAATACAAATTTTTAGCTGGGGTGCCCAAACTTTCGATCCCCACTGTAAGTACCTGAAATAAATAAATAATGTAATGAAAAAAGCACTGCAAGTGAGCATTTATAATACTTAATTTTTCTGTGCTTTTACCTGCAATTTTTTAAGTTGGTGACTGGGTCTCTTTAAAGCCTGGGTCTCTGTACAGCCTGACTAATACAGTTGATGATCTCTTAGGTCACCCTTTCCTGTAATGTTAGCATTGTATGGCCTTTCTTTGTGTGTGTATAGTCTGCTCACCTGCATATTATTTGGTTTTGACACAGGATTCTTTTATGATCCTTTGTTTCCAGGCAGAGAAAGGACATCATACATATGAAAACTCTGCCTCTGGCACGATAAACAGGAGAATACCCAGAATTCCTATCAGTTGCCTAACCGGATCAGATACAAAAGGAACTTCAAATTAAAGAAGCATGGGGTTTGTAAAAATACAAACAGTGGTACTCACTTCTATGAAGCTGCGTTACTGTGATGTTGCAGCTGTCCCATGTGGGGTCCGAGCCTGAGAACTGAACGATCACACGACTGCTGATCTCTCAATCCTTGGTCTGCCTGGAGCCAGGGCCATCTCAATGCATAGGCACCCCTGGGCACTGCCCAGGAGCCCCAACGTAATCTTGCATTACATCATACTTGCTAACTGTCCCGGATTTGCTGGGACAGTCATGCTTTTTATTAAGCTGTCTTAAGCTTTTATTTAGCAGCTTGTCACTGGGCTAAATCTACAATTGGAATTACATATTCCTTCCGTACTCCCTGTAATGTGCCCCAGGGGTGGACTGACCATTTGGGCACCTGGGCCCCGGGTCAGTAGAGATTCCCCTGGTACCTTTCATAGATTTTTTGGAAGTGGTTTGAGGGTGGGCAAGGACAAAGGAGCCCCATGACTTGTCAGTCCGCCCCTGCTGTGCCCTTTGTGTTGATCAGTCTTTGATTTATGTCATGTTTTCCTATTGTTTAAAATAGATCTTTATTGCAGGTACTAATAAATCTATGTTTAATTATATCAACGATTTATACTTTCATTCTTGAGAGTAGGTGCATAAATTTGGGCAGGTTTGTAGGGGTTACTTTGCCCAGGGGCCCAGGATTATATTTAGACAGCCCTGCCTGGAGCAGAGAGCGGTGACTAGCAGTGACCACTCTTGCTTTGCTACTTCACCACTCACTGGAACTCAGGGCAGGGCAATGTGCGGGGAAAGCTGGCTGCGGCTCTCATACCAAAATGCGGAGCCTGCTGTCAATTGGGCAGCTGGGTGGATGCCAACAATACTGTCAGGATCCTCCCAGAGCATTAAGCAGCTCTGCCACTTCAGCTGATCTGGGCAATAGCCTGCTATCCGTTGTCTCTGGGTTAGAGGAGAGCAAAAGTAAGTGCACTCCTGGGACCTACAAGAGAAGTTAAGACAAAACGGCTTTGTCAATTCTTCTTTTTAATATAGCTTCAGGTAAAAGCACAGAAAAATTGAGTACTTAAAATGATAAATTGCAGTATTTTTTCTTTAATAAAATTACTAAAAGTTTTACAGCTTGTCCATTTATTGACTGACTTCTGTCAAAAGGGGATGGCCACACAAAAGATTGAATCTCGTGGAGTTTCTGCTGAACTGGATTTTTTCAGGCTACCTCTGTGCAGCTCTTGCCCCTGCTCCCACGCAGGGGCGGACTGACAACTCATGGGGCCCCCGGGCAATAGGGAATCATGGGGCCCCTGTGTCCTTGCCCACACCCAAAAAAGCCTATGAAAAAGCCAATGAAAGGTATCAGGGGCATCTCATGGGGCCCCCTACTGACCCTGGGCCCTCGGGCAGTGCCCAAATGCTCGAATGGTCAGTCTGCCCCTGCTCCCGCATCACCATTTTAAAAATTTGTTCAGCTTGCAATATTTTTGTATTGCTCATGCACCAGATAAAGTGCATGACCTCATACACCTCGTCGGAAACATGTGCTGCACCACGTTCATCGTTCGTTTTTTTCTTAAAAGAAAGAAGCCTTCCATCATATCTCAGGGAGAAAGTTTTTTTTTCCAATAATTAGGAAAGTGTAAGTAAAAAAAAAAAGAAAAAAAAAAGTGTTAGTTGATCTCACATCAGCATGCAGAGATGCATGCTTATGTGAATTTAGTAAAAGGAGGGAAAGGTCCACCAAAAGAAAAGGCAAAACAAAACATCCATTGAAAAGCAGAAATGAAACTATTCATATATTTGGAAGAGCATCAAATGAACAATCCATCTTCCAGCCTCTATAGTGCTACATAATTACTGTCAGAACACAGACGGGAGTGAAAATCTACAAAATATCTGCCTTGTGATTCACAAAGGAAAACTTGGCACTGTTTAAAGCAAGTTTTTGATCAGTAGCATATCAATAGCTTGTCTGGGGACAAAGGGGCCGCACTAAGGGGGGGCTTTTGAGCCAATTTAAACTGAAAATCTGATCATAACACATATGATAATATACTGTATAGCCATTCCTGAATTTTTAAGGAGGGCAGAGGTTGCTGTTGACACTGACCCTACACCCGTGACATTTCCAGTCAAGAAGAGCTGAAGTCAGATGTACCAGAGGAGACTTCAGAATTGTTGTGCTAGTCACAGATCCACTTTGCAGGTCGTGCAGTAACAAGAATTTGCTTAGCTGTCTTAGTAGTGTAGACTTATTGCCTTCAGAGTTTCTGGTCATCCTGGCCAGCACTAAAATTACCCCTTTTGAAAAGCCACCAACTGAGGACAATAGACAGCGTCCTTGCATCTTAGCAATGGAGGATGCTTGCTGCCTTCCTTGAGAACTTTACAACAGGGGAAACCTGGAAGCTTTTCGGAATCCAAACATTGGATTATCCTCGGTCGATTCCTTGAGAAGTGAGGACACTAGGCTTTTTCCTTGCTTCCTAGCAATGAAGGATTCTGGGCGGCTACCTTGAGAACCTTTCAACAGAGGACAGTAGGCTGTTTCCTTGCATCCTAGCAAAGGAGGGTGCTCGGTGGCTACTTTGTGAACCTTGCAACAGAGGATACTAGGCATCTTTGGTTGCTGCCTTGAGAACCTTACAACAGGGGACACTAGGAAGTTTTTTTGCATCCTAGCATTGGAGGATCCTCAGTGGCTACATTGTTGACCTTGCAACAGAGGATACTAGGCAGCTTCAGTGGTCGCCTTGAGAACCTTACAACAGGGGACACTAGGAAGTTTTTTTGCATCCTAGCATTGGAGGATCCTCACTGGCTACATTGCGGACCTTGCAACAGAGGACACTAGGCAGCTTCCCTTCATCCTAGCATTGAAGGATCCTCTGTGGCTTGCTTGAGAACAGATAACACTAGGCAGCTTCCCTGCTTCCTACCAATGGAGGAAGTTGGGTGGGTACTTTGAGAATCTTTCAGCAGAGGACACCAGGCAGCTTCCTTGCTTTCTAGCAATGGAGGATGCTCGATGGCTACCTTGCTGATCTTGCAACAGAGGATACTAGGCAGCTTCCTTGCATCGTAACAATGGAGGATGCTTGGCAGCTACCTTTTGAATCTTTCAACAGAGAACACTAGGCAGCTTCCATGCTTCCTAGCAACGGAGGATGGTGGATGGCTGCCTTGAGAACCTTTCAAAAGAGAACACTAGGCTGCTTCCTTGCATCCTAGCAATAGAGGGTACTTGTTGCTCTCAAGAGAGGCTGTCTGTGACCATTTACTCTGTATGCAATGTTGCTCAAATGTTACATGTATACAGCAAAAATAAAGCGCCTTTTACACAGGATATTACTTCCAAATTCTTCCAGCAAGATCCTGCATACTAGTTGTCATATTTTTATACAGCCATGTACATGTACCTTTAAAGGAGCTACTTCCTCAGGGGTGGGACAAGTGAGATTTGGCAACATTCTGAGCCAACAAGGGAACCATTCCAGAAAGCCAAGAGAAACTTCCTTCTAGGTGATTTTGCTGCTGGAGACGTGGCAACTAGTTGTGGTAATAAATGTAACATTTTGGGTTTTTCATCACATTGTGTCCCGATGACAATGGTGACCAAGAAAATCATCTGGAGTGTAAACCTCCCCAGAGGGGGCAACGATAACAAAATAAAAAGCTTTCCCTTTAGTTTAAAGGAAACTTGTACAAAGCGACTTATACAACTGACCACCTCCTGAAAATGCTAATTGCCTGGCTGTCATGTTTAACCAGTGGCTTTCAGTCACCTGAAACAAGTATGCAACATCAGGATAAATAAATGTCAACTGTTCTTATGTGCATAAGTTGCTCAGATATTAGAACAAGACATCAGCATGACAGCCGTAAAAGTAACTTTTTCATAAGGAGAGGTCAGCAATAACTGCTTCCAATTTTCTTTTGCAAATGGCTTCCTTTAAAAGGAATAGTACAAGCCTTAGTAGGGAGGAGTTTGTATTAGTGTCAGTCATATAGCCATATGGTCAATATCATGGATTAATGGGGACATATGGCCGTAGTAAGGCAATATCATTGTTCTTATATGGCCAAGTGGCCTCAGTAGGTTAATATCATTGTTCTTATATGGCCAAGTGGCCTCAGTAGGTTAATATCATTGTTCTTATATGGTCAAGTGGCCTCCGTAGGTTAATATCATTGTTCTTATATGGCCAAGTGGCCTCCGTAGGTTAATATCATTGTTCTTATATGGCCAAGTGGCCTCAGTAGGTTAATATCATTGTTCCTATATGGCCAAGTGGCCTCAGTAGGTTAATATCATTGTTCTTATATGGCCAAGTGGCCTCAGTAGGTTAATATCATTGTTCTTATATGGCCAAGTGGCCTCAGTAGGTTAATATCATTGTTCTTATATGGCCAAGTGGCCTCAGTAGGCTAATATCATTGTTCTTATATGGCCAAGTGGCCTCAGTAGGTTAATATCATTGTTCTTATATGGCCAAGTGGCCTCAGTAGGCTAATATCATTGTTCTTATATGGCCAAGTGGCCTCAGTAGGTTAATATCATTGTTCCTATATGGCCAAGTGGCCTCAGTAGGTTAATATCATTGTTCTTATATGGCCAAGTGGCCTCAGTAGGTTAATATCATTGTTCTTATATGGCCAAGTGGCCTCCGTAGGTTAATATCATTGACCTTATATGGCCAAGTGGCCTCCGTAGGTTAATATCATTGTTCTTATATGGCCAAGTGGCCTCAGTAGGTTAATATCATTGCCCTAATAGGGCCATGTGGCTATTTGATTTATATTACTGACTAATATGGCCATGTGACTATAATAGGTCAATATTTTCCCCCTGCTCACAGCTCATTGGACCAGGAATGACAGCTGACTTGCGGGTTTGGATCTGAACCCAGTTCTGAAACAAATGCAAGCTTCACCCGTAAGAAGGCCATAAATTATGCAATTTTCTTGTCTTCTACACACTGGAAAATCACTTAATTTCCCCATCAGCACAGTCAGTGTTTATGGGGGAATCCCTCCCATAGCGATATTGTGTTCTGCCGGCCCAGAGCCATCCTGCCCTGCAAAACACAATGATGACTACTAGCAGCTATAAACGCCAGCAGTAATCACATGTAAAAAATCCAACAGACTAGTTTTATGCAAGTTGATTGATGGATTGACTTGGATACAACCAGCCTGCCCATAGATGGATTGAATCTCAGACGGTTCCTGCTGAACCAGCTGAGATTTGATCCATTTATGGCTGGCTTTAGTCCTGAGATGAATAGATGGGTTGGCTATCACCGATCCAGGGCAAGCCACAGATTAGAAAGCCAGAATGAAGTCAGAACTCCTGATCTTCCTGGTTGATGACTTAGAAACTACTGAAGCCTTTGGCTCAGCATTATAGCCAGTCAACTAGCATTTTAAGAGGAAGTGGTCAGCTGTGGCCACTCAGTTGAGTTTTCAGTGCTGAAGCAACATGAATTGATGACAAGAAGTCAATAAACACATATAAAAGAGCAGATTATACTAAGAACTGTGTACAAATAAAACTTCAGCACAGCAAGATCACCAACTTCCTGTGTATAATAGTGCTGCTGACACTTACAGGCGTTTCCACACACAAATAGATATATCACATATTAGTGCCGCGCATATAACTCCATATACTTATATACAATCTCCTAAGTACATAAAAAAACGTGATTTTAAACACTTGTGAATGCAATGACCACAACTTATAGCCCTTCATATGTGATTTTATCTGTGCATATATAACTTTGTGCCAAACAGGTGCTCCTTATTCCTTGGAAGGCACGTGACGTAACACGTAGGGTGGGCCAATGACGTCAAGTCATTAAACCGGACGTTTACGAGCTGCCATCTTGGAAATTCCTGAATGCATTGGAATTACCATATTTTGCTCCATAAGACGCATTTTTTCCCCCCAAAAAATGGGGGAAAATGTCTGTGTGTCTTATGGAGCAAATATGCAGCGGCCGGCCTGGTATTCCCACTGCTGCCATGTTAGAAAACCGGGCTGGCCACTTGGTTCTTCTGTGCAGCAGAACCTGCTGCTCGGTCCTAACTGTTCCTCCGTCGAGCAGTGTCCTCACCATCTTCTCTCCCTGGCACTGCCATCTTTAGTGTGGGTACCCGGCTGTGACAGCTTGTGGCTTCACAGCCAGGTGCCCACTGCGCATGCACAAGAAACGCTGCGCTTCGTGAATGGCCCGGCAGTCTTCTGGGACCTGTCACGTGTCCCAAGACAGGGAGGGAGGACAACTCCGTGGAAGTGGGAGCGGGTACCTGTCAAATTTGGGTACCCTCTCCCCCCCCCTTCCACTCCCCAAAGGTCTGCAGTCTCTGGTCATCTCCTGCAGTATGTCCGCAGTCTCTGGTCGTCTCCTGCACTATGTCCGCAGTCTCTGGTTGTCTCCTGCACTATGTCCGCAGTCTCTGGTCATCTCCTGTACTATGTCTGCAGTGCATTGGTTCAGAATATTTTTTTCTTGTTTTCGTCCTCTAAAACCTAGGTGCGTCTTATGGTCAGGTGCGTCTTATGGAGTGAAAAATATGGTATATTGGCATTTTTACTGTGGTGTCCCAGCAGGACACTTTTAAATGTGAGTGTACTTTGTTTTTTAAAATAAATTATACAACATTTAAGTACTACACTATGGCAAGCGTTTCTGTTTACATATGCAGAGGATATGTGGCATTAAGTTGGGAAAAGTCCATCTGCAGCAGAGTCAGGAGGAGAGTGGAGCTAACAACACATTACACCTACTCAGGTAAAAAAGGGAAAGGCGGTATTTGACCTATGCAATTTGGGTCATATAAGGAGGTGAGAGTATATATGTATGTCTCTGGTGGAGGATATTTGTGGACACAAGGAATAAGGAGCACCTGTCTGGCACAAAGTTCTATATTCACAATAAAATCACATAAGAAGGACTATAAGTTGTGGTCATTGCATTCTCAAGTGTTTAAAATCACGTTTTTTTATGTACTTAGTAGATTTTATATAAGAATATAGCGTTATATGCACGCAGAGGCGTCCCTAGGGTTGGTGTCACTCGGTACGGTAACACTTGGCGACACCCTCTCCGACGATCCCCGCAGAATGGATCAGATCAGTGGATTGAGCATAATGGATTGGACTCCGATCCATTATGCTCCCCAATCCACAGATCCGATCCATCCTGCGGGGATCATCGGCTTTCTTTACAACTTACTTTTTCGTGGAGCGGGTATAGGTTGCATGCCGACGATCCCCGCAGGATGGTTCGGATCTGCAGATTGGGGAGCAAAATTGATCAGACTCCAATCCATTTTGCCCAATACTCAGATCCCATCCAACCTACAGGGATCGTTGGCTTGCTTTACAACTTACCTTTTCGTGGAGCGGGTCCGCTGTCACCCCATGTGGTAGGTGTCACTGGTGAAGCAAACACCCCCACAGGATGCCGATGATCCTAGCAGGATGGTTCGGATCTGGGGATTGAGCATAATGGATCGGAGTCTGATCCATTATGCTCCCCAAACCGCAGATCCGATCCATCCCGCGGGGATCGTCGGTATGCAACCTATACAGGGTGACACCGGACCTGCTCCACGAAAAGGTAAGTTGTAAAGAAAGCCGACGATCCCCGCAGGATGGATCTGATCCATCCTGCGGGGATCATCGGCTTTCTTTACAACTTACCTTTTCGTGGAGCGGGTCTGGTGTCACCCCGTGTGGTAGGTGTCACCCGTGAAGAGCGCACCCCCCCCCAGGATGCCGACGATCCCTGCAGGATGGTTCGGATCTGTGGATTGGGGAGCATAATGGATCAGACTCCGATCCATTATGCTTCCCAATCTGCAGATCCGATCCATCCTGCAGGGATCGTCGGCATGCAACCTATACGGGGTGACACCGGACCCGCTCCACAAAAAGGTAAGTTGTAAAGAAATCCGACGATCCCTGCAGGATGGATCGGATCCATCCTGCGGGGATCGTCAGCTTGCTTTACAACTTACCTTTTCGCGGAAATGGTCTGGTGTCACCCCGTGCGGTAGGTGTCACCCGGTGAAGTGCGCACCCCCCAGGATGCCGACGATCCCCGCAGGATGGTTCGGATCTGTGGATTGGGGAGCATAATGGATCGGACTCCGATCCATTATGCTCCCCAAACCGCAGATCTGATCCATCCTGCGGGGATCGGCGGCATGCAACCTATACGGGGTGACACCGGACCCGCTCCACAAAAAGGTAAGTTGTAAAGAATACCGACGATCCCCACAGGATGGATCGGATCCATCCTGCGGGGATCATCAGCTTGCTTTACAACTTACCTTTTTGCGGAAATGGTCTGGTGTCACCCCGTGCGGTAGGTGTCATCCGGTGAAGTGCGCACCCCCCAGGATGTCGACGATCCCTGCAGGATGGTTCGGATCTGTCGATTGGGGAGCATAATGGATCGGACTCCGATCCATTATGCTCCCCAAACCGCAGATCTGATCCATCCTGCGGGGATCGTCGGCATGCAACCTATACAGGGAGACACCGGACCCGCTCCACGAAAAGGTACATTGTAAAGAAAGCCGACGATCCCCGCAGGATGGATCGGATTTGCGGATTGGGAAGCATAATGGATCGGAGTCTGATCCATTATCCTCCCCAATCCACAGATCCGAACCACCCTGCGGGGATCGTCAGCTTGCTTTACAACTTACCTTTTCGCGGAGATGGTCTGGTGTCACCCCGTGAGGTAGGTGTCACCCGGTGAAGTGCGCACCCCCCCAGGATGCCAACGATCCCCGCAGGATGGATCGGATCTGTGGATTGGGGAACATAATGGATCTACCATACTGTATGCGCGGCACTAATATATTATATATACTAAGAATTGGCAGTTTATAAAGCCAAGGACAGTTCTAGGGACACAAAGATTTGCAACCTAAAAAGGTCCCTGAAAACTTGGGAAGGTTAGTTACTATGGGAAGCAACTGCTTTCTCCCTCAAAGGGATATGCATAGGCTGAACATTTGTATCTAGGGTTGCCAGTACACCAAGCGTACTCCTAGCATAGCTTACCTATGAGATGCCCCACTGGGGTACTAAAAGGATCCTTCGTACTCTTCGTAAAGGCCATGGTAGGGTTCTTGCAGTCATTCAATTTTCATCAGTTAAATCTCACGGCGAAACTCGTCACTCCAATGCAGTGTTTGCAGTCTCCAGGTCTATGAAGGGTTGTGTGCTGAGCAGAGTTACCTGGCCGGGGAGGGGTGGAGGAGGATCTGGGAATAGCAGGAAACAGCTCCAGGTAACACACAAGGTGGACTGTGACTGTCACGTGTACTAGTAGTCATAGGGAGGTTTGTAGGCTCCTGAGGAGGGAAGGAAGGTGGGAACGAGACAAAGAGCAAAAACCGTACTTGCATATGTTTATACTGCACTGGGACATAGCAGGGACCATTGTGGTCGGCGTTTTTCAGAGAGCCTGCAATATAGATGTAGAGATTGTAAGGATTGTAAAGATTCCCAGCATTCCGTTCCTGTTGTATAATCCCACCCAGCTTCAACATAGAATATAGACATCTGGTTTAGGTACCATGCAGGGCATCACAGTTATTTATGGGGTCACAAAACAGAATTTTTATGGGTCCCACCAGCCCCCTACCTATGTATGAAGCTGACCCTACACATGTAAAATTAGGGTTGAAAAAAACTAGCTCTCAGAACATTCACTTGATTTTCTAATAGTTAATGGGGCCAAATCGGCAATCGCTTTTGACCGTAGAGAAGAAAAAACTCTATATCTCTATACCAGGGGCGGACTGACCATTTGGAAACTCTGGCACTGCCCGAGGTCAGTAGGGGGCCCCATGAGATGCCCCTGGTACCTTTTTCATAGGCTGTTTTGAGTTTGGGCAAGGAC
Organism: Staurois parvus; assembly: GCF_062004578.1. Classification (NCBI taxonomy): domain Eukaryota; kingdom Metazoa; phylum Chordata; class Amphibia; order Anura; family Ranidae; genus Staurois; species Staurois parvus. The sequence goes on along the minus strand of NW_028317799.1, from coordinate 4,347,488 downwards.
ACAGGGGCCCCATGATCCCCTATTGCCCGGTGGCCCCATGAGTTGTCAGTCCGCCCCTGGATGTAGCATACCCTTTACAAAAGGCCTGGATTCTTTCTTTATTTCATTTAATTTATTTATTTCAAGTACTTATATAGAGCCATCAATTTAAGCAGCGCTTTACATTATTATTATTATACAGGATTTATATAGCGCCAACAGTTTGCTCAGCGCTTTATAATATAACGGGAGACAATACAGCAACAATACAGTTCAATACAAGAGGGATAGGAGGGCCCTGATCCTTGGAGCTTACAATCTAGGAGGGAGGGACTAGTGGTACAAAAGGTAGTAACTGTGGGGGATGGACTGGCAGGAGGAGTAAACAATTCCATTATTAGCTGAGGGCAGGATAGGCTTCCCTGAAGAGATAGGTTTTCAGAGATCACATAAAAGTGAGCAGAGTAGGCGATAGTCTGATAAATTGGGAAAGAGAGTTCCAGAGGATGGGGGAAGCTATGGAGAAGTCCTGGTGATGAGCATGTACATATATTGTACATTCACATCAGTCCCTAACCCTCAAGGGGCATATACTCTAAGTTCCCTAACTTACATTCATACATACACATACTAGGGCAATTTAGACAGCATCCAATTAACCTACCAGCATGCCTTTGGAGTATGGGAGGAAACCTACGCAGGCACAGGGAGAACATGCAAACTCCAGGCAGGTGGTGCAATGGCTAGGATTCAAACCAACGACCCTAGTAATGCCAGGCGGAAGTGCTAATGGAGATTCTTTCTTGGATACAGAGAATATAACTGGATACTAACATTTATAGGTAAATTTGATCCAGGGAATATCCGATTGCCTCTCGGGGGATCGGGAAGGAATTTTTTCCCTGCAGGAGCAAATTGGATCCTGCTTTGCTGGGTTTTTTTGCCTTCCACACATACTAGAGCCAATTTATACAGGAGCCAATTAACCTACCAGCATGTCTTTGGAGTATGGGAGGAAACCTACGCAGGCACAGGGAGAACATGCAAACTCCAGGCAGGTGGTGTTATTGCTAGGATTTAACCAATGACCCTAGAACTGCCAGGCGGAAGTGCTAACGGGGATTCTTTCTTGGATACACAATATAACTGGATACTAACATTTATAGGTAAAGTTGATCCAGGGAATATCCGATTCCCTCTTGGGGGATCAGGAAGGAATATTTTTCCCTGCAGGAGCAAATTGGATCATGCTTTGCTGGGTTTTTTTGCCTTCCTCTGGATCAACTGTGTGTATAGGATTATAACTTTTTTTTTCAAATGGTTGAACTGGATGGACTTTTGTCTTTTTTCAGCCAGATTAACTATGTAACTAACACCCCCTAAAGAACCGCTGGTGAATTTTGTTTTTCATTGAGAAACAATGAACTTGGATGGGAATATGGAGAATGGGATACCCTGAAACTATGAAAACTTGACTTCAACAACTCGAGGACTGCTAAACTTTTGGCTGCTCTGTACAACTCTTGAAGGCTTGACAAAACTTTGGCTGCACTGTACCACTCCTGGCTGTCTTGCACAACTGCTTGGCTAAACTTCACAACTTCTGGCTGAACTTTCCTAGCAAAGTCCCATAGAATTTCCAGCTGCCTGTGACCTGAAGTTCACTCAAAGTCCTAAGTATGTCACTGTCAATGTTGCAGCAGTGGGGTCTTGTACTCAATCAGCCACCAGGTTCAACAGTTGCTTCCTGCTGATATCCAGGCTCTTCCTAGTGATGGAGATGTAGACTCACACTGCCTCTGTACACCTCTCACCCACATCTTCCTCCTGGCTCTCTCCTGTCCCTCTGGATTCTTGGGCTGGTTTTGAGAATAGGCCCACCAGCTAACCTTAGCTGAGACCTCTGTGTCTTCAGGCTGACTTCCTCCTGAGACTTCTATCCAGGAGGGCGAGGCCTCTCAACAGGGGTCTTCTTCTGCAGGCTGGACTCAGGAACTCTGCCCTACATTCACATCCTGAAAGCACAATGCTGCTCAGGCCTCAGTCTATTTATCAGAACCCCCCCACCTTCTGGGCACACCTCCCCAGGGACTGGCTGAACCCCCTTAAATATTCAGGCTGCAGATTCTGTCCTCCCTCTTGCTATGTCCTAGAAATCAGGGGGAAGTAGCGGAGCAGCAGCCTATGAAACCCTGGGCAGCCCCAATAAAATGAATTAACCACTTGCCCTCCTGAGGATTTACCATGACCAGGCCATTTTTTGTGTTACGACACTACGTTACTTTAACTGAAAATTCCGCGGTCATGCAGCGCTGCACCCAAATGAAAGTTATGTCCTTTTTTCCGCTTGTGCGTTTTTTATTATTTAATTTGTGTTGTTAAGCAGCACAGGGCTCTCTACAGACAGCAGAGATGTGCCGTTACTTTCCCCTTGCAAAGCAGGGCTTAACAAAAAGCACATGGCTTAGGGGGGCAGTGGGACAGGTGGAAGGCCTGACCTTGTCCTCTTCTTCCTCCTCCACAGGACCTCCACTGGCACCCCCTGGCCTCACCCACCCCGCACAGCTCAGGGCACACTGCAAATGACCAGAACCTACCTGACAGCGGGCCCCAGCCCCTAGCTGCTCCCTGTGCACACCAGGGATCCACCCACCACTCCACCCTCCTCTGCAGCTGGTCCCCCTACTTGTATGTCGGCTGTCCCCCCCATCCCCACCCCGATGGCAGCCCTGCCACTCACACCCACGTGTGTAACTTCTGCCTGGGGGTGGCGCTACCCCCCCAGTAAAATGCACATGCCTTTTTGCCTCGTGGTACATACGCCCCTGTTACTAGTATAAAAAAAATTACCAGTATATACTGTATACCATAGTTTGTAGGTGCTATAAAATTCACGCAAACCAAATACCACAAAAAGAAAGCTCTATTAGTGTGAAAAAAATTACATAAATTTCATTTGCGTAAGCATTGCAAGTGGCACAATTTCCAGTTAAAGTAACACAGTGCTTAACAGCAAAAAATGCCCTGTTTATGCAGGTTAAAACCTGCATCTATGGGCATCTATGTCCACTATTAAATTGTTTCCATAGTGCTAAATTGCCTGTTAGAGAAATAATTTTTAATTATAATTAAAGTGTATGTAAAGACAAACTTTTTCCCACATTTTGTTTAAATTGGGAAGGGTTAGACCATCTGTTAAAGCAGAACTTTTTATATATGCATGTACACTATATTGCCAAAGGTATTGGGACACCCCTCCAAATCATTGGATTCAGGTGTTCCAATCACCTCCATGGCCACAAGTATATAAAATCATCACCTAGGCATGCAGACTGCTTCTACAAACATTTGTGAAAGAATGGGTCGCTCTCAGGAGCTCAGTGACTCCAAGCGTGGTCCCGTGATAGGTTGTCACCTGTGCAATAAGTCCATCCGTGACATTTCCTGGCTACTAAATATTCCACGCTCAACTGTTAGTGGTATTATCACAAAGTGGAAGCAACTGGGAACAACAGCAACTCAGCCACCAAGTGGTAGGCCACGTCACATGACAGGGCGGGGTCAGTGCATGCTGAAGCGCACAGTGCGCAGAAGTCACCAACTGTCTGCAGAGTCAATAACTAAAGACCTCCAAACTTGGTGTGGCCTTCAGATTAGCACAACAACAGTGCAAAGAGAGCTTCATGGAATGGGTTTCCATGGCCGAGCAGCTGCATCCAAGCCTTACATCACCAAGTACAATGCAAAGCATCGGATGCCGTGGTGTAAAGCACACCGCCACTGGATTCTAGAGCAGTGGAGAAGTGTTCTCTAGAGTGAGCAATCACGCTTCTCTGTCTGGCAATCCGATGGACGTGTCTGGGCTTGGCGGTTGCCAGGAGAACGGTACTTGCCTGACTGCATTGTGCCAAGTGTAAAGTTTGGTAGAGGGGGGATTATGGTGCGGGGTTGTTTTTCAGGGGTTGGGCTTGGCCCCCTAGTTCCAGTGAAGGGAACTCTTAAGTCGTCAGCATACCAAGACATTTTTGACAATTTCATGCTCCCAACTTTGTGAGAACAGTTTGGGGATGGCCCCTTCCTGTTCCAACATGACTGCGCATCATTGCACAAAGCATGGTCCATAAAGACATAGATGAGTGAGTTTGGGGTGGAAGAACTTGACTGGCCTGCACAGAGTCCTGACCTCAATCCGATAGAACACCTTTGGGATGAATTAGAGACTGCGAGCCAGGCCTTCTCGTCCGACATCAGTGCCTGACCTCACAAATGTGCTTCTGGAAGAATGGTCCAACCTTCCCATAGACACCTCCTAAACCTTGTGGACGGCCTTCCCAGAAGAGTTGAAGCTGTTATAGCTGCAAAGGGCGGGGCCAACTCAATATTGAACCCTACGGACTAAGACTGGGATGCCATTAAAGTTCATGTGCGGGTAAAGGCAGGCTGACCAATACTTTGGGCAATTTTGCGTGCATATATACTGTATATATATATATATTTTTTTTTATTTCATTATTTATTTATTTATTTAGTGTGTGTTTGTGTCTATTTTATTAAGGTATCATTTTATTTAAACGAGAACTAAGCTGTCTGATATGCAATGAAACACAATTGTATAAAATCTGAAACATCTGCTATATCAATTTGGTCATTTCATGGTAAACACAGCGAATATCAATGCAAGACACTGCACCTTGCTTATCCCACTGACCAATCACTATTCTCGCAAAGTATTTCAGTATAGATCTCAGCAGTTCTGTTACATAGGAGGATATAAACTTTATGCCAATTGATCCTCATAGGCCAGTGAGGTGAGGGTATCTCTATACCAGGGGCAGACTGACCATTTGGAAACTCGGGCACTGCCTGAGGGCCCGGGGTCAGTAGAGGGCCCCATGAGCTGCCCCTGATACCTTTTTCATAAGCTTTTTTGAGTTTGGGCAAGGACACAGGGGCCCCATGATCCCCTATTGCCCGGGGGCCCCAAGATTTGTCAGTCCACCCCTGCACTACACATTTCACAGATAACACATAGAGCGTCAAGTGTATCAAAACATGATATACAACACATATGAAAGTTACTTGTGCTATCCAAAATGTGACCCCCCCCCTCCCAAAAAAAGGCCATCCTTTAAAGTGGAACTTTAAAAAAGTTTGTGAACAGGCAGGTTTTTTTTTTTTAATGTAGAACATACACTCTGGGGGTTATCTGCTAGAACTGGAGAGTGAATATTACATTTATAGATAAATAATTATTTTAAAGAAGCTTTTTTAAAATTTTTATTATTCTATTGTAAAATAATGTATACTTATATATATATATATATATATATATATATATATATATATAAAAATAATATATAATATAAAAATATATATAATAATATATATTTTATAGTATTAGTATACTATACTATTATTATATTGTTTTTGATTACATGTATTTTTTTTATTAATTAGATACGTTATTATTTGCATGCCACATTTTAGGATTATTATTCTTTTAATTACAATGCACTTATTAATTTATTGATTATTCTAATTAGTAAATTCTCATGTTTCTGCTTTATCTTTGTAAAGGGAGACGTCGCTTGCTGGTTTTCCCCGTTTTTTTTTTTTAAGGAAAACTCACCATTTGGTGAGCTTTTGGCTTGATGACTTTGTATAAATTTCTACACATGCACCAAGCAAATTCAAGAAAACTAAACTTACCTGGATTTTCCTTACCTTTGTGAATAAATCCTTTGTGATCCTTTTATTATACAGGGCAATTATTTTCTGTAGCGCTTTTTTGTGATGTCAGCCTTGGTATGGCTGGATGTTCAGAAATTAGGCTTCTTCTACGCTTCGTCTGCCTGAATCAACATTGACTTACTGTATTTTATGGGTGTTCTACCCAGTTGATACACAGCATCCACAGCTGACACTAGGGGGCACTGTGATACCACCACTGCAATCAGTGCATGCTGCCTTGGATTTTCTTTGCATTTCACTGGGACAACTCAATTCGTCATTAAGAGGGGGACAAAAAAAATGCTATAATTTGGCCTGGAATGTCCACGTTTCTCTATGTACTGTAATCTACTCCAACACATTGCAAGGCAGACATTGAACCTCTTCAGAATACGCTTCGGCGGGTGAGGGTTCGAGGAGAGCTTAGGTTCAAATAATGGGATGCCTTCTTGCCAGAGATGCTGCACAGTTGAAATCAACCTTCGATGCACGTGTTTTAAAGAGATTTATTCTTTCAGGCCTCCGCACAAACACAAGACAGCAAAGCCTAAACATTACATACATTACAATAAGTTGCAAATAAAAATGTCATTGATTGCGACAGAACTGGCGGCTTTTACAGTCTGAGTGTTATATCTTTCACGCTGGTTTGCTGGGCCGCTGATAAATCAGCTTGATGTACCCACGGTTAACTCCTTGTTGGCCACAGGCATGGAAGGAAGGACTGGATTGAGGATCTGGATAGCAAATTGGTCACGTCACCAATTAGCAAGGCTTTGGTCATCAAGTAGAGGGGTTCCTTGATGGGTTTTGCCCGAAGACTATGATTATAGGATATAATAAGAAAAACTCTTATGATCAGTTCTTGAAATAGAACTGTGTATCAAAACCAAGAATTTGATTGATGGCCAATTGGTCTGCCATGAGGAGCTGGAGATGATGAGAATGGTCTCTTGCACAGTTCCTATACAAACACCCCTGAAGGCTGGGACAGTATCACGTACCTGGTGTTAGAGGCCAATGGAGAGAGGGCTTCCCTTGCAGCTAAGTTCCAGACTCCCCTGGATATGGGACAGAAGGAGTCAGGTCCAAAGTAGCACTGGTCGCCTATAGGAGTGCTTGTCAGAGGTACACCCAGGAGCACAGCTCCTGGAACGGTGTCTGCAGACAGGTGGTGCCCATTAGAGGTATGCAGGCCTTCAGGGTAGCAGAGGACCACAGAGTAGTTGGTTCAAAGCCAAGGTCAGATGCCAGGTGGAGATTGGAGCAGACGTAGTCAATAGGATAGCCAGGGTCATACACAGGAGAGCGAGTGAGAATATCTATTAGCCAAGCCAAGGTCAGATCAGGAGAGGAGGTGAGAATATCTATTAGCCAAGCCAGGGTCAGATCAGGAGTCAGGCAGAGAAGACAGGTCCAAGAACAAGCCAAATCGGTAACAGGAGATCACAGCAGCAAGGCAACACGGACAAAGGTACTGGGGAGCCAGAGATCAACCAGCAATATAATGGAGTGATGGGCTTCCTTATAAAGGCCGTCTGCCGCCAAACTGGGCTCATGCGTGCCTAACTAACAGTGTGCATGCGTGTTCCGGCTCGCGTTCGTGCACCAATGCGCATAGATTTTCACCAGTGTGCATTTCTGCGGCCCTGCAAGGTACTGGCAGGAATGCCAGGTCTCCCAGTACCTCTGCTGTGGACAGAGCCTTGACAGACAGTGACTGCTAGGGCAACAGAAGGGCACAGGTGCCAGGAAGCGGGTACCACAGATTTTTACTTGGGATCACTGATGTCAGGGAAGCATAAGCAGAGCAATGAGGGCACCCCAACTTCACCCAGACCAGTAGACAACAGAGCTAGGTCCCAAGCCGCGTTTAGTAGCAGTGGAGCAGGAAGGCACCAAACCATGAGCAGGATCAAGGTCAGAGATTAGCAGAGAATGTAATATGCAGGCAAACGGGGGTCGGTCTAGGCCAAAGTCAGTAACACATGGTAGGCAGCAGACTTAATAGCTAGGGATACTCCAGAGACTGGCCAGACAAGGCAGGGTTGTAAGAGGGGCTTGTGAATGGCTAAAATTATCAAGAGTGCAGGCTCCTATCCCACGTTTTCACCTGCTAGAACAGTGACCATTCTGCTTGAGGCTTTAACCCTCTGCCATCTTCTGCCCACCTCATGCCAGAGGTTTCCTCCCAATGTTCATGGCAGGTAACCTTTATATCCCCAAAGGAAGGAATTGTTTTACACAAAAAGTGGGTTGCTGCACTTGACTGACGGAACTTGGAAAATAGCACAAACGATCACATCAACATACTATTTAGGGTCACATGGCAGCATATTTACAATCACTTTTAATGGGTGGTCCACAATAGTCACATGTAAAAGCATCATGAAGCGCTTTCAGTAAGCCATGTTCCCTTAATCAGTTTCTTTCCACCTGGGGTCATTAGTATTGACTGGGATGTGATCCCTGTAGTCACCTCCTCCATGGGTACACCTCTCCTGGGACAATCCAGGGGGATAGCTTAATTCCAGGGAACTCTTGGCCTGGCCTAAAAAGCATTTGCAACCACCTCCATAAGGATCAGGAAGTCTACAGCTGGCTTTTTGGGTGCAGGCCTGCCTCTTCCCAGCTGCCAGCCTTTTCCAGAGCCTACACCTGCTGACTACATCCACCTGATGGTGGGGTCTCTGCTTCCCATGCCTCAGCTGCACTAGGGCTCCTTTCAACCTGGCTTATATGTGGGCCCTGACTCACTCATGCCATTATTACAGTACAGGAGGGCTCTAGTTAAAAGGGAAGCTATCACTTGTTTATATAGGTCCCGATGAAGTCATGAGGTCACGTGATGCAATGTGTCGACGGCATTTACGTGTGATGCACTTCCGGCATGGCGCCATTTTTGTACACCTATCAGCGCTTTTTCTTCATGCAGTACACCTTGCATATTGGATTCTACCTTTATACAAGCTGTATACTGTGCTCATTGGATTCTACCTTGATATTTGCTGGATGCTACTTCATGCAAGCTACATTTATGTGAGTGCACTTCTGGCTTATTTCCTTTATATGCCATTAAATAGTAATACACTATGGAGATTATGTTCTCTTTCTGTTCTATGGGCATATGATTTATGACACCTATGAGAGTGCTAAGCTGCCTGCAGACCGGTCCAGTGGAATGGTGATTAGTGATTACCTGGTGGCACCATCTGATTAATAGAGTGGTTACTCTGAGGATCCAGTGGAGTTTTTTTTTGCTTTGGCCCTGCAGGGTCATGAAGTAGAGGTGAGAGGCCATTGCAGCCATACCTTTGGGGATCACATTGAGGGTGTTTTGACATCCACACCGTGCATGAACAGGAAGATCACTACACCAATTTATGGACTTTTAAATCACTTTATATGTAATGTGTGTTTCACATAGTGTGTTATTTTGATCCCTCAGCAGGGATTCACATCAGTGTTTGCTATTTTTGTGTCCCATCAGGGTACTTGGGGTCACAACTTATTATATCCCCATGTGGATTGGGATCACTCTTGCTCTGATAGGTCTGATTCTTAGACCTTTTTATATTTTATCTGTTTTTTACACTTTATCACCCATGATTGTTTATTTTTCTACAATAGTGCTGCATCATTATATGTATATGTGATTTAGACCTTATGGTATAGGATAGGATATTAGCTGCTTCCTAATTATCTATATATTTATATTTTTATCTGTTTACATATGAGCGCAGGAGGACCTTTACTCTTTTATTTATCACTTGTTTATAACTTTCCTCTATACCAGGGGTCTCCAAATGTTTGAAACAAAAGGCCAGTTCACTGCCCCTCAAACTTTAGGGGGGCCGGACTGTGGCCAGTGGGAGTAGAAAATGCCCTATAACACTGTTCAACAAAGTTTTATTTTTTGCCAGTTTTGGAAACAAAAGGATCCATTTCTTAATGAATTTCACATTCTGAGTTCAAATATAACAATGAAATTTGTCAATTGGCTCTAGTTTTTCTGTAAACGGAAAGTTTTCTACTATAGGCGTAATGACTACATAATGCACAATAATTATATAGATAGATGTCTTTCCACAAATATAAAGCAAGTGATATTGACTACATAACAAAGCCTAAATGGCATAATATATTGCATAGGATTACCAAGAAAAATTATAGCCATAAGCTAAGTTGAACCATTTTAATACTTAGGATTCTCACTAGTTTTGTCTTCAGTTTGTGTCGGTTTTGCTTCTCTTGGATTTTCTCTTGTATTCGAGGAAAGGGCTATCTCTTACAACTGCACGTGACTACACGCTTCAGGTTCTTCCTCACTTGACTCAACCACAAAGGATTCTGGTGCTTTAGGAATTGGTAGCCCCTCTCCATGAGGAACTGGACGTATTGCCGATGGAATATTTGGATAGTGCACAGATAACCTTTTCTTCTTATTTAGCCCTTTTACAATTGGAGGCACCATACAAAAGTAACAATTACTAACATGATCTGTTGGCTCTCTCCAAATCATTGGCACAGCGAAAGGCATAGATGCCTTTTTTCCATTCAACCATTGCTCCAGTGCCGTCCCACAAGAATTGCAGCATATATGTGGTGCCCAGCTCTTGTCCTGGTCTCCTATCTTGCAGCCAAAATACAAGTTGTAGGCTTTCTTAATCATTCCTGTTATCCTCCTTTTTTGTGAGATAAAAGTTATTTCACCGCAGATATAGCAGAAATTATCTGCTTTATTCACACAAGTTCGAGGCATTACTGAGTAGCTTATATAAGCATAAAACGAAATGTAAAGACGCTGTCAGACTCCAATCAGCTACAGATACTGCAGCTTTTATGCAGTGAAGTGATGCAATTAAAGGCTAATATTGCATCATCTCAGTATACATGCAATTTTCTATTGGTCACCAGTATCAATTGCGCAATATGCAGCTGAAGTTGCATCATAATTTTGAATGGCTTACGTCATTAGATGGGTGAATATATCATGGAAACTAGAGCCAATCAACATTTTTTAGGGTCATTTTTGTTTTCAGCACCCCAAAATTATGTAAGATTAGCTAATTTTATGCCCAAAACTTTTTACCTGTTGAACAGTGTAATTGGTGGGAGTAGACAATGCCATAGGCTTAGTATTCAGTGGGAGTAAAAAAAAACTACATAGATAGTCTTAGTGGGAGGAATAGTGCCCCATAATGGGTGTTAGTGGGAGAATTAGTAGCCCCATCTCTGGTGTCAGTGGGAGGAATAGTGTTCCATGTTTGGCATCAGTGGGAGGAATAGTGCCCCATCATTGGTGCCAGTGGGAGAGTTAGTAGCCCCATCATTGGTATCAGTGGGAGGAATAGTGCCACACCATTGGTGTTGGTAGGAGAATTAGTAGCCCCATCTCTGGTGTCAGTGGCAGGAAGAGTACCCCATTCTTGGTGTCAGTGGGAGGAATAATACCCCATTGCTGGTGTAAGTGGGAGGAATAGTGCCCCATCATTGGTGTCAGTGGGAGAATTCGTAGCGCCATCTCTGGTGTCAGTGGCAGGAAGAGCACCCCATTCTTGGTGTCAGTGGAAGGAGTAGTGCCCTGTCTTTGGTGTCAATAAAAGGAATAGCGGCTCATATCAGTGGAAGGAATAGTACCCCAAGGGCCGGATAAGGACAACCAAAGGGCCACATTTGACCCTCAGGTTTGGAGACCCCTGCTCTATACAGACTATAATGGGAACAGAGCCATCTAGTGGCCGGTCAGCTAACTGCACCTACTTACAGGGTCATCATCAAGTCAAGCCAATACAGGATTGAGGAAAACAGAGATACAAGCTGAAAGACCATCCAGCAATGATCCCAGGCAGTGCCCAGGTTTACATAGGCCACTAGGTGCTGGGATCTGTGGTGAACGTGCCTATTTTTCCATGCGTGTTCCTATGTGTGTGCGCATTTTTGCACTTTTTGCATTTTGCACAAACAGAAAAACTTACATAGTGTAATATTGCCAGATCAATCTTATACCATAACGAACAGAATCCAGGCCACTCACATTTCAATAACTTGTAAAAGGCACATTTATTAAGCCCATGACAGCCTGATGATCAAAACCAGCCAACATACTCCAGGGTTCCCACACCAATGTAGCCAGATGGAGCAGAGGAACAGCAGAGAACCAGCCTAAATCCCGCAAAATGGCCGCTGGAACACACCGATCGGCATGCGTTCCACTCACCGGAAGTGACGTCAGACGCAAGGCGAATGAACGCGTTTCGCCCCTCCCATCGGGCATTCTCAAGTGAGTGGCCTGGATTCTGTTCTTTATGGTATAAGATTGATCTGGCAATATTACACTATGTAAGTTTTTCTCTTTGATGATACGGTGGAGTACACTAGGGAGCCACGGTGAGGACCTGAAAGAGGATCTTATCTTGGAGAGGCTATCATTGAGCTGATGAAAAGAGGGTATAGGATTCCCCATAAAATCCTTAAAGGCTTTTCATTCAGCAAAATCTGGTGAGCGCATTTGATTTTGGTGTGCACGGGTGAAAGGTGGAAGACTAGAAAAATTATTTGGAGTTCGTATTTCTCACCACAAGGGACTTTATGGTGTCCTTTTCTTGAAAAATTTTTTTTCTGATACAGATATGTACTAATTGATATGGGACATTTATATTTTGCGATTTATTAATACTCGATTTTAGGTCTATTTCGCGCTGTTTATTTATATATTTCATTGTGTATTCACATTTTTTGCACAGCAGCAATTTAGAAGGGTGATTCACTTAATTTGTATTGGCGCAGGAATATCTTTCTTTTATATTTTAAATTGTGTCTAAGCTGACCATTTCCAAACCTATCCCTAAAATAAAGAAAAAAAATATAGAAAATACAACAGTGTACTTACAAAAGAAGCACTAGCTGCATGAAAACAACGAAAAACCTTATTTTTGCTTTCTCGGTATTTGCTTCAGCTGGAAACTGATACTATCATTACTGAAATGACAGCGTAATACCAGACACACTGCATGTGAGCAGTAAATATATGTGTTACCTTTAAACCATAGAAAAGACCTACACAGGCTTAGTTTACAGTGTCAGCTCACTGACCCAAAAAGAAAATTTGCTCTTGTTTGGACATCCCTGTTTGACTTGGCGCCTTCCAATCAATAGCATTGCGCTTTGCTGAACACAATAGTCTAACGGGGTCCAGAGGGACATCCAGTCTGGGCTCTTAAAGGACGGAACATACGAAAAAATTAATTGGCAAAAGTCAATGATTTTCAGGCCGTGCGAAACGCTTAGGAACCCATGGATTGGAAGTTCGGATTTACCAGAAAGAAGATCTAAACCTAATTACTACAATACCACTTGTGCTTTAACCACTTGAGTCCCGCGTGCCATTTTATAATGGCACAAAGACAATGGCTATTCATCTCAGCGCTGTTTTAACAACTTGAGCTCCGGAAAGGTTTTACCCCCTTCATGACCAGGCCATTTTTTGCTATTCAGCACTGCACCACATTAACTGGCAACTACTTCGGTCATGTAATGCTGTACTTAAAGGAATTTTATAGCATTTTTTTCCCATACAAATAAAGCTTTCTTTTGGTGGTATTTGATCACTAATTTTGTATTATATACAGTGGATATAAAAAGTCTACACACCCTGTTAAAATGTCAGGTTTCTGTGATGTACAAAAATGAGACAAAAATAATAATTTCAGAACTTTTTCCAACTAACCTGTAAACTGCACAACTCAGTTGAACATCAAACTTACATTTTTTAGGTGGAAGGAAGTAAAAATAAAAAACTAAAATAATATAGTTGCATAAGTGTGCACACCCTTAAACTAATCCTTTGTTTTAGCACTTTTTGATGTGATTCCAGCACTCCGTCTTTTTGGGGATAAGTCTATCAGCATGGCACATCCTGACTTGGCAATATTTACCCACTTTTCCTTGCAAAAACACTCCGAAACTCGCACATTGCAAGGGCATCTCCTGTACACAGCCCTCTTCAGATCATCCCACAGATTTTCAATCGGATTCAGGTCTGGGCTCTGGCTGGGCCATTCCAAAACTTTAATCTTCTTCTAGTGAAGCCATTCCTTTGTTGATTTGGATGTATGCTTTGGGTCGTTGTCATGCTGAAAGATGATGTTCCTCTTCATGTTCAGCTTTCTAGTAGAAGCCTGAAGGTTTTGTGCCAATATTGACTGGTATTTGGAACTGTTCATAATTCCCTCTACCTTAATTAAGGCCCCAGTTCCTGCTGAAGAAAAACAGCCCCAAAGCATGATGATGCCACCACCATGCCTCACTGTGGGAATTGTGTTCTTTTGGTGATCTACAGTGTTGTTTTTGAACCAAACATATCTTTTGGAATTATGGCCAAAATGTTCAACCTTGGTTTCATCAGACCATAACACATTCTCCCACATTCTTTTGGAATACTTCAGATGTGTTTTTGCAAAATTTAGCTGAACTTGGATGTTTTTCTTCGTAAGAAAAGGCTTCCGTCTTGCCACTCTACCCCATAGCCCAGACATATGAAGAATACGGGAGATTGTTGTCACACGTACCACACAGCCAGTACTTGCCAGATATTCCTGCAGCCTCTTAATGTTGCTGTAGGCCTCTTGGCAGCATCCCAGACCAGTTTTCTTCTCGTCTTTTCATCAATTTTGGAGGGAAGCCCAGTTCTTGGTAATGTCACTGTTGTGCCATATTTCCTCCACTTGATGATGACGGTCTTCGCTGTGTTCCAAGGTATAATGCCTTGAAAATTCTTTTGTAACCTTCTCCTGATTGATACCTTTTAACAATGAGATCCCTCTGATGCTTTGGAAGCTCTCTGCGGACCATGGCTTTTGCTGTAGGATGAAATTAAGAAAATGTCAGGAAAGACCTACCAGAACAGCTGAAATTTATTTGGGGTTAATCAGAGGCACTTTAACCACTTGCCGTCCGCCTGCTGTTTATAAATGGCAGGACGGTGGCACTCCAGGGGCGGGTTGCCGTTCATAAATGGCACCCGCCATTTCTAGGTGTGCGCGCTCACTGGGAGTGCGCAGCACCATGATCCGGTGCCCACTGTGTCCTCCGGACACAGTGAAACACCGATCATCGGACGGGACCTCTGTACGAGGTCCCGATCATGTGATCACTGATTGGCCAATCAGTGATCACATGCAAAGTAGTAAGCAAGATGTCACTTGTGACATTATTGCTTACTACGTGTGAAATCTGTGAATGATCACAGAGGTCACATGGTACAAGGCTATTCACAACAGCCTTGTACCATGTGAAAATTTGTGACCAATCACAGCTCATTCAGTAGTTCTCAATGGCTGCAAGAATGCAGACAGAGAGAAAGAGAAATGATTGCTTTTACATCCTATATGGGTGTAAAAGCAATCACTGTAAAAAAAAAAAAAATCTTCATCACCCCCCACAAGTAGTACAGTGTCACCATGGTGACACTGTACTGCTAGGGTGACAGTATGTAAAAAAAAAACCCCATAAATAATAATATTAAAAAATTTAATAAAAATGTAACAAAAAATGTTTAAAAATTATAATTTTTGGTTATAAACTAATTTGGCTTATTTTTTTTTTACTAAAAAGATAACAGAATACATTTTGGCCAAGATTTATGATGAAAGATTATTTATTTGCAAAATTTTATAAGAAAAACACTTTTTTTCAAAATTTTTGGACATTTTCATTTACATAGCAAAAAAAATAAAAATCCCAGGGGTGAATAAATACCGCCAAAATAAAGCTTTATCTGTCTCAAAAAAATGGTAAAAAATTCATATGGGTACAGTGTTGCATGACCATGCAATTGTCATTCAAAGTGTGATAGCGCTGAAAGCTGAAAATTGCCCTGGACTGGAGGGGGTAAAAGTGTCCGGACAGGAAGTAGTTAAATGATGGCAGGTGTGTACTGACTCCTATTTAACATGATTTTGAATATGATTGCTTAATTCTGAACACAGCTACATCCCCAGTTATAAGAGGGTGTGCACACTTATGCAACCACATTTAATATTTTTTTAATACAAACTAAGGTATATTTATTTATTGAGTAGCGGAACACTATATTATCCATTGTTTACTGATTGGGTGTGGGATCACTTAGGTTTGGAGGTGCACTTAGTTATTCATTTGTTTTGGTTTATATAACATGCCTTTGTTCACCCAATAATGAAATGCTCAGTTGGCACTTGATTTTCTGAATGTTTTACTTATGAGTTTGTAGACGGACCCCTAAGAAGTGGGTTATTCAGCCAGTTTCCACTCCTGGAGGACCCTCTAGTAGAGGGTTTCAACCAAACCAAGGAACACAAGAAGTTTGGGTTACCAATCCTTCTTACCTGCTGGGGAACACTTTGTCACCATATGGCTACAGGGCCATCAGGAACACATATAGGTCTCCTCACACTAGGCGCTTCAGGGTGTACTAACCCTTGCACATATTTGACATATTACACATCCCAGCTCACCCAATAATGGAATGGCCACTGTACCTCTGCTCTCGGGAAAATATATAATGCTCTGGGGGGTTTTAAGTAATGTTATGATAAAACATGCAGATTTTTTTCATGTGAGCAAAAAAATGAACATTTGCTCTAGACCAGAAGTGAATAAAAAAGACCCCACATTTATTGGTGCTCAGTGACACTTTAACCTTCCCTCCTTTAAAAAAAGCTCATACATTTACTGGTTTTCAATGGCACTTTATCCCTTCCTCCTTTAAAAAAGATCCTAAATTTATTGGTGGTCAGTGGCACTTTACCCTTCCCTCTTTTAAAAAACTCCCCACATTTATTAGTGGTCAGGGGCACTTTAACCCCGACTCCTTTAAAAAAGATCCCAAATTTATTGTTGGTCAGTGGCACTTTAACCCCCCCCCCTTTAAAAAAAAAATCCCACTTTTTTTGTGGTCAGTGGCACATTAAAATCTCATATCTTTAACCCCTCCATGCCTAAATGTAAAACAAATCTTAAAGCCTAAGTAAAATTTTACAACGTTGACATGTGCCATGCGGCGCACTCCCAGCACAAAGACAGGTATGCAAATATGTGGCCCCAGTTCTGTGTTGGGTTACATTGGTGCCAAGGTGTTAAAAAAAAAAAAAAGGTAGGGTAGTCACTGACTATTTCCAATGCATTTTGTCACACCAAGACTTCTAGAGAAATATTGAAGTCTGGCTGTGACAAAACACGTAGGGTGGGGTCAGTGACATTACTAGACCGGACTGAAGGTAGTAGGAAAAAAGTATGTATATATTTTTAAAAAACAAAATTGTTCCATAGGAGATAGCAGATTTATTCCTTTTAACAAGCGTCCACTATGACATACTGTATACTATAATATTGCATGCATTTGTATAGCAATTAAACTCTTATATGGCTTTGTCCTCAGCTTCCTGCATAACAAGTAATTTTTATCCCATTGCTAGTGGTCTTGGGATAATGCGCACAAATAATTCAGCTGATGTAACTTTATGTTACAATAATAACCCAAGGATACCAAATGCTTCGGCAGCTGCACGCATTTTACATAATTCGGTAATGGTACTTGCTCAAGTAGCGGATAAATTGTCCATCGATGCATTCAGCCCCTGCATTTAAAACCACTGTGATGGCTTCTCCTCTGATATATATTTAGTTGCTGTTATGTATCTAATGGAACAATTTTTTCCCCTAATGTGACAATAAACCAGAAGCTGTCACATTTTTCTTTTCAATTTATTATTTCCATAAATAACATTAAGTGCCAGTTTGTGTTAACATGTCCGTAATCAATAACGCAGAGTAAAAATATTGTATTCCCGTACTGACAACTTTGGCAGACTTTCAGTAACTTTACAAGTCTGCGTGAATATACAGTATTCCTGATGTCACAATACACAGCAATTTTACATTTTTAAATTTTTTTTAAAGCTCCACCTGTTATTAAAATGCCAGCACCGAGCGCCAGTCAATGACTTAGCCTAGTTCGAGATCATCAGTCTGCTGCAGGCAGGAGGAAGCATTTCTTCAGTCTCCTATTCCCCAGTGATCAGACTGTACATTGTAATTTTGTAGTATGTTACAAGTAGGGATGAGCTGATGGTGCAGTCCGAATCTAGGCTTGGACTTAACTGTGGCTGTTGGGGTTTTCGGACCAGTGCCTGAACTTTAGCCTTGTTGGTCCCCTGTTCGACGGCAGCCGTGGTTCATATATACAAGCTGTATTTTTACTGGTTCTATATATGACGGCTTTCTGCGGTTATTGGTTCCTAAGGAAGCGCACGTACCCGCGGCATCCCTGGGAAGAACTGGCATCACGAGGAATCCCTGCTACTTTTTGGCCATTTTTAGGCTGTCAAATTGACCAAATATAGCCATGTTCAGGGGTGGACTGACAACTCATGGGGCCCCTGGGCAATAGGGGATCATGGGGCCCCTGTGTCCTTGCCCAAATTCAAAAAAGCTTATGAAAAAGGTACCAGGGACATCTCATGGGGCCCCCTACTGACCCTGGGCCCTCGGGCAGTGCCCGAGTTTCCAAATGGTCAGTCCGCCCCTGGCCATGTTCATATTTGGTCAATGATGTCACCATTGTCCCCACCCCTTTCCTTAAAAAGCTTCCCTTACCTTCCCTTGCCTATTAGCTAAGAAAATGGGCATTTTTAATGTGGCAGCTTCCGCTAAGGAGTTTACAAAGGGGTTCGGGTCTGGCATCCAAATGTCTCTGAAGTATGCAAAAACCTGCTCAAACCAAACCCTAGGTGGTCTGGCTCTTCACTAGTCACATGGTCATGGTAAGAAGCTGCAGCAGGAGCTGATGTGTATGTGCTAAGGTTATAACTAGGGGTCTTGGTCAGACCCCAACTTCTTCGAAACCCGGAAGTTAGCTGTCATTGATGGGCCAATGAGTTGCAGCAGGTGGGAGATTCCTACACAAAAGGCTGAGGTAGCTTGTGATGTCATTGACCTAATATGGGCACATGGCAATATTAGGTCAACGTCATAGACCTAATATGGTCATGTGACTATATTAGGTCATTGATGTCATGAGTATCCCCATCGCTTTGTATACTTGCAGCTTTGGGGCGGGGAATTTCCTACCTGAAGCTCATTGAACTAGCGATCACAATAAAATCTTCCAGGCTTGGACTGAACCCAAACTCATCTCCACTTCTAACCATTCCCTATTCCTGTCTTTCTCAACCTTTTTACCCCCAAGGAACCCTTAAAATACCCTTTCAGGTCCAGAGGAACTCCTTATAGAACTAGTCCTTCAGGGACCAATGGGAAAAATATCCCTTGCATTGGTGGTCAGTGGGAAAAATAACTCCATTACAGTGTTGATGAGACTTCCGCTTTTACAGACAGCTGATAAGATCTCATGGGTAATGCTGCTGGCTCTTTCAAGTGGCAATGGCCCCAGGAAAAGGCAGGCACCATCAAATGAGTCAGTCACAGCTCAATGAACCCCTAGCAACCTCTGGAGGAACCCTAGGTGTAGCGATTGTGTGCAATAGGGACATGGAACCTGTATGCGACAGCCATTTTTGTTTTTCATGAGCAATGATCTTCCTCCCCTCCTCCTGAAAACTGTGGAATTTGTAGCTGTAAGTTTTAACAAACTTCAAAAGAGCCTCTTATCTTAACTAAAACACAATAGACACCAGCATCCAGACCTGGTTAGAGCTGGAAACAGCTAATTTGTCTTGGCAAGGTGTCTGTTTCCACAAACCATGAAAAACTCTGACCTATTGTAAAACAATAATAACTCAGTCAAGCTGTCACACATGACCTGTAAGGCCATTAAGGCTCTAGGAATGCAGAACGTGCTATAAAACATCTATTCCACAACGTAAAATTTCCACAAACAATTCATAGACTTCAACAGGAACAGGGCACATTAATATTAGATATATATTTGAATGGGGAATATCATACCAAACAAATCAAAGCCATACATGAGTATGTTAGCACATACGAAAGGAGAGAAAGCCATCTCCTGCCTCCTGGGTGGCAAGGTATGCTGTGTTTGGTATCCCTGAGTTCGAATTATAATTCTAAATATTAATATGCTAGTTATTAGAATACCACCTGCACATATTGGAAGTTGTTAATATTAGTATGAAACTGTAGTTGGGACTTGGGGACCTCCTAGCACCCATCCCCTAAACTGGATGATTGGTCAGTTGTTCTCAGGTGACACCCCTTTAATATCAAAGAAAAGGGGATGACAGGACCTGGTAAGCAAGCTCTTGTTTTACCATAAACCAAGGAAAACCCAAGAGAGCCACAGCAACATTTTGGCTTGGACAACTGGACTCTGCTAAAACCAGGACTTTGCAAGTATTCTGCCTTCTTAACTCCTTTCTTTTATTTCTCTATTGCTTTATTGCTCTCTTTATTTATTTGTAACATCCCTTTCTGTAAATATATTAATTGACCTTCTCATCAATAAATCCTATTTTGAAGTGTTAAATTATCTCTAATACTTTTAATGCAAACTAAAGAATCCCTGTCTTCTGGAGAGTGCTACTGTATATACTAATCCTCTGGACATGCTCTGTCTGTGGTGACTGTGTGTTACAGATGTTTATTGTTCACATCTGTTCTTGCTAACATTGTGAAGGGTTGATAGTCCCAAAACGCTATCTGGTGGCAGTTTGGAGTTTGAAGGGTTAATTGTATAATTAATTAACCCAGTGACAATTGCTCTCAGGCTGTTGGCACATAGATCGTGGTCCAGTGAGCCGGAAAATCTTTGTGTAGGGCGCAGCTGAGAGTGGCATTGTTACGCAAGTGATAGCGCAATGTAAGATGGGCTGGTCCTTTGTCATGAGCTGGTGAGGAGGCAAGGGGTTGGGCACTGTGTTCATCACACTAGGGTTCCACAGACTTTGGTTGAGAATGTGAAAGTCCATGATTTGGATGGCTCAACTTAGGCTCCTCCCAGGCAACACTGCAGATGCATTTTGTCCCGCCCACATAGCTTTGTCACAGAGGTGTTACCTTTGTGACCAAGCCACTAGGGTGGCATGAGACACATCAAGGGCGTGACCTGGGAGGAGCCTAGGCTGAGGCCAGTCTTGATTTGACTCTTTCTATGGGCTGCTAGGGGTGTGGTGTCCTATTTTATAATATATACCGGTCTTGGATGAGCCCCACAGATGCCAGCACCAGTCATATAGTGGATCACCGGAGGGGAACAATTGGCGCTTGGAGTGGCGCTCACAGCTATCAAACCAGGTTGAGAATGTTGCCACCAGTCTATTCAACACAAGAAGCCAATCTAGGACTGGGACTAATGTGAATAGTCCTGCTTGTCTAGTAAAGTTTTATAAAAAGACCCCAATTTAAAAATTTTCAAGTAAAAGAATAGGAAATATTTTAAATGCTGACTCGCAATATTTTCTTTTCCAGAAATGATTTTTTATTCACTTGCAATGTGCCTTTGAACTTAAAACATATGACTTCTCCTGGAAGAGTCAATTTCTTACGCCAACCCCCTTCTTCCTTGCACGCCATATTCTTCTCATCTTCTGGGAGTCTCTAGCTACTGTCTATGCTGGCCCAGCTCCTATGCTTCTCCCCTTTCTATGTAACTTTTATGTAGCAATGCATCCAAGATGGCAGCACACAGTAGCAGTTTCAAGGCTTTTGGATGTCTACACGAGGGAGGCTTCTACAGGAAACAAATTTCCATAAATGCACTTGTGGGAAGATTTTTGTTGAAATGAGTGACCAGGTCTCTTTAAAACTTAACTTCAGAAAAATGGCTTAATGTACTGATACAGATGCAAGGGTTCTGTGTGCCTTCAAGAGGATTTGTATTATTGTCTGTCCAGTCTTGAGATTTACACAGCTCTGCCACACAACGCAGCCCTGTCCGGTAGGAGACCTGACTTTTTTCTGCTGCAGTTAAAGTGGATGTAAACTCAGACTAATTGCCTGTAATTTTAAAAATGTCATACAAAACCTCATTTTATGCTTTCATTTCAAGGTCCTGTGGCTGCTTTGCACCTCGGGGGCGGGGATAAGCAGAAGTGGTTCACATGTCCTGGTGATGTTGCTTCAGCTTTTTCAGGCCCTCCCTCCAAGGCCATGGAGAGCAGAATGGAGCGAAGTCAAGCTTCTGATCTACCCCAGAGGTGTTACTGCCTGCAGGGAGGATTAGTCGCTTGACTGACAACTCTGCTTAGCCCCGCCCCAGTCAGTGTAGATAGGGATGAATACACCTAACAGCAGGGGCGGACTGACAACTCATGGGGCCCCCGGGCACTAGGGGATCATGGACCCTGTGTCCTTGCCCACACTCAAAAAAAGCCTATAAAAAAGAACCAGGGGAATTTCATGGGGCCCCCTACTGACCCCGGGCCCTCGAATGGTCAGTCCGCCCCTGCCTAACAGTAAGGTGAGAGTTGAGAGGGATGTGGAGCACATGCATTGTGGTGGCAATGCTGCAGAGGCTCTATGAGCCTGCAGATCACTGACACCAGAAAGGCGCCAGTGACTGGCAGGATCACCAGTTAATTTCTCATAAAGGAAAGTTTTACTAGACATGCAAAATGTTAAGAAGGTTTTCTTTTCTTTTTCTTTTTTTTTTGGTTTACCGACACTTTAACCCCTTCCTGTTCAGCTGCAGCATCCCTTTAAGTCTTCACGCCTGAAGGAAGGGAAATATTGCCCGTTGACATTACAACTGTGATTGGCTTTACAATGATCACAGGATTGGGAGCTGGTCCTTCCGGCTCCCAATCATTTCTAGAGACTGGGGGCTGTCTGACAACTCGGTCACTGTGCTTGGAGCTCTCAGCACAAAAATAGATGCATATATGTGGCATGCCAGCATTAACCACTTTCCCTCCGCCCTATAGCAGGAGTGCTGATACAGGCTGACAGGCTCACGTATTTATACGTTATTTGCATCTGTGGGTAGGGGGCGCGCGCACCACCCTGCCTGCGCCATTAATGGCGGCTAGAGATGTCAATCGTCAGGTCCCGGCTACTGATTCCAAGCCGGCGATCACCAAGGAAAGCTGACAGGAGAAAGACCTGTGTGTAAACAACACAGGTCTCTCCCCTGTCAGCATGGACATGCTGCTTTGTATCTCTCTGCTGTGCGGAGAGATACAAAACAGCATGTCTCCCTGGTAAAACACACACAGCACACAGTTAACCCTTTGATTGCCCCAGATGTTAACTCCTTCCTGTGTCATTAGTACAGTGTCAGTGTCTTTTTATTAGCACTGATCACTGTATTAGTGTCAGTGGGGATGCGAGTGACAGTCATTTCCCACCCAGTGTTAGAATGCCCACCGCAGTCCTGCTATAAGTCGCTGATTGCTGCCATTACTGGTATATATAAAATAAATGTAATTCCAGTATATATACCGCCATTTGTAGACACTATAAACATTCCCGTAAATCAATCAATTTACGCATATTAGGATTTTTTTTTTTAGCAAAGACATGTAGCAGAATACATTTTGGCCTAAATTTATGAAGAAATTAGATTTTTTAAATTTTTTCATTAGATATGTTTTATAGCAAACAGTCAAAAATATTGGTTTTTTTTTTCATAATTGACGTTTTTTTTTGTTGAAAGCACAAAAAATAAAAAACGCACGGGCGATTAAATATCACCGAAAGAAAAAAATGATAAAAATGTAATTTATGTACAGCGCAGGGGCGGACTGACAACTCATGGGGCCCCTGGGCAATAGGGGATCATGGGGCCCCTGTGTCCTTGCCCAAACTCAAAAAAGCCTATGAAAAAGATACCAGGGGCATCTCATGGGGCCCCCTAGTGACCCCGGGCCCTCGGGCAGTGCCCGAGTTTCCAAATGGTCAGTCCGCCCCTGGTACAGCGTTGCATGACTGTGCAATTGTTAGTAAAGTAAACACAGCACCGTATAGCAA
Organism: Staurois parvus; assembly: GCF_062004578.1. Classification (NCBI taxonomy): domain Eukaryota; kingdom Metazoa; phylum Chordata; class Amphibia; order Anura; family Ranidae; genus Staurois; species Staurois parvus. The sequence goes on along the minus strand of NW_028317799.1, from coordinate 4,323,854 downwards.
AAAATGGCCTGGTCAGGAAGGGGGGTAAATCCTCTGGAAGGCAAGTAGTTTAAGCCCACCGTCTTTGCTGTCACACATATGTGCTACATGGGCAGCAACAAGTTTACAGGTCTTGTCCTTTCCACAGCCTGAACAGTGAAAGGAGAAGCAGGAGACGAATGAGTTTAGTTCCCTGTCACTCTGTTCTCTCCTCCTATCAGCATGTTCCTTGCTAGCTTGAGATCATGTCCCCTTGTTGTTGATCCTAGATTTTAGAAATCATGTGGGCACTCAGCACGAGGGGACATGAGCCCCGGCGGGGGACCCGGGAAGAAGAGGATCGGGGCTGCTCTGTGCAAAACTATTACACAGAGCAGGTAAGTATCACATGTTTTTAAAACAAAAAATCGGAACGTTTAGTATCTCTTTAATTGAACAAAGTGAAGTTAGAAGCTGATTGGCTACCATGCACAGCTGCATCAGATTCTGAGCGTTCAGATTTTAGTAAATCTCCCCCAATGATTTTCCCAAGCTCTGTCTCTGTGAAGTAATAACACTAACTGAAGGAACACGGAAGAAATGGGGAGGGTCTAGCTAGGACTGAACTAACTAGCTCTAAATAGGAGAGCCAAACAGAGGAAGATTACAAAAATGGACCGCGCTAAGGTTACAAATAGACAAAATAAACTGTGCAATCTTTAAAGTGATAATACTGAGCAAGATACAAATACAATATTAATATTCAGTCCCAACATGTGAATAATTGGTGCAACAGTGCTGTATCTTTAATGGTGATACTCCATGCTGAAATGACAAGTGCTTCCCTGTGTTCACTCTGGTGCCCCACATAGATGTAAACTCACCGTCATTTCATGACCACCTATCTGTAGGTAAGTCACACTCGCTTTTTGGGACTATCCCACTTTGAGACCCCCCCCCCAGATCTGCTGATCCTCCACTCAGTAGTAACCCCCAGTTCTGCTGATCCCCCACTAAGAAGGAACCCCCATATTTGACGATCCCCCACTCAGTAGTAACTCCCAGCTTTGCTGATCCCCCGCTCAGTAGTAACCCTCAGCTCTGCTGATCACCCACTAAGAAGGAACCCCCAGCTTTGCCGATCCCCAGCTCACTAGTAGCCCATAGCTCTGCTGTTCCCCCACTTAGTAGTAACCCCCAGCTTTGCTGATCCCCCACTCAGTAGTAACCCTCAGCTCTGCTGATCCCCCAGTCAGTAGTAACCCCCAGCTCTGCACATCCTCCGCTCAGTAGTACTCCAAGCTCTGCCAATTCCCCACTCAGTAGTAATCCTCAGCTCTGCTGATCCTCCACTCAGTAGTAACCACCAGCTCTGCTCATACTCTGGTTTGCTGATACTCCTCGCTCTCCATTCCCTGCCCACCTCCTGCTATATTGCACCGACGATGCACATATGACATTGCTAGTTTCAACTGCTTCGGTCCCCCAGCTCTGCTGATTCTCTGCCACTCAGTCATCTCTCTCCGATCCATCTCACTAGTAGCCCATAGCTCTGCTGTTCCCCCACTTAGTAGTAACCCCCAGCTTTGCTGATTCCCCACTCAGTAGTAACCCTCAGCTCTGCTGATCCCCCATTCAGTAGTAACCGTCAGCTCTGCACATCCTCTGCTCAGTAGTACTCCAAGCTCTGCCAATTCCCCACTCAGTAGTAATCCTCAGCTCTGCTGATCCCCCACTCAGTAGTAACCACCAGCTCTGCTCATACTCTGGTTTGCTGATACTCCTCTCTCTCCATTCCCTGGCCACCTCCCGCTATATTGCACCCACGCTGCACATATGACATTGCTAGTTTCAACTGCTTCGGTCCCCCAGCTCTGCTGATTCTCTGCCACTCAGTCATCTCTCTCTGATCCATCTTCTGCTATTGCTTTTCCATGTTGCACACCACATATGCCGTCTGCCAGCGATATCCCTTCGCCCTTATAACCGTGGTTGCTGGTAGTAACCAATAACTTTCTACTAGATCTGCATCAATGTTAGGCAACTCCTCTCCTCCACAAGCAGTATTCAAAACAAAACCAGACATCCCATAATGTAAAACTGTATAGAACTTTAATATGGGGTCAAACAATAGAAATGCCACTCACAAAAAATGCCTTTCCTGGCACTAGGTATATTCAGCTTGTATATTATGAATGGGAATTAAGATAGCTGCCACGTTCCAGCATGTGTTCCAAATACCAGAAGTGACATCAGCGGAAGTTGTGTCATAAGCCCTCGACTAGTTTCGACCAATAGACCATCCCCAGGAAGTATGTTTAGAAATTCACATTTAGGACTGCTGCTATATAGGAATCTTATATATAGGTAACTTCTTTCACATGTATGTTAATTAATTTTTTTCCTAAGCGCAACAGCACCCCCTTTTTTTTTTTTCAAACAGAGGAAGATACCAAGATATCATTAGTAAACAAGTTGTAGTAGCCCAAAACCGCCACTAGATGTCAGAACACTACAAAAAAAAAAAAGCTTCATGCAATTCAATACAAGATCAAAAATGAACAGGGCCAGAACATTGGCTCAAGCTATAGAAAAGTTGCCATTCATGGAATTCATCTTTAAATTACTTACATTTCTAAATTTTCATGTAATGATATAATAATGAATACAATGCTGTATTAATGTGTGATTTTTATATCTGCTTTAAATAAATCCCAGAAATAAATAAATGAAATTACAACGGCATTGTGCGATCATTTTAGATGCAAATAGCGCTTTGTTTAATTCTTTTTTAACTGGGAGTTATTTGATATTTTTCTTTCTCTCGCTCGCTCGCTAACATCCCTCTACCTCGACAACCTACAGCTCCCTCCAGCAATTTAATTAAACTGAGTTTTCATTTTCATTATTGATACTCAGCAACCACCAGCTAAATCAGGATTTGGATGCTCTGAGTTGTGCAGCCACGTTTGGAAAGAGAAGAAGAGAAAATAAAGCGCATTTCCCTCGTCAGGTTTGTACTCATTTCGCCATGAATAATTTAAAATACAACAGGGCCTTGCTCGCCCAAGGTAATATGTTTCTGGCTTGGCACCCGCCATCCAACCTTGCAAAATATAGGCCAGATAGTTCTCTCAAGCTGGGACACCAATCAGCCTTCCAAGGCACATGATTCCCAGCTGCTGAGCGAGTTCTGCGTCCCGCTGCCGTATCCGCCAATGCTTGTTTAAAGGGATTCAATTGTCTTTTTAACATTTCTGTTACCATTTTTACTTTAAAAAAAAAAAATATATAAAAATATATTGTCAGTTTATATATTTGTTTTACTTTTTTAATTATTACTTTAAGGGCTCATTTAACACACATTAAAGTGCCTTCCGCTTCAACTTGCTTTTTTGATGTGTTTTTAGTGCTTCAGTGATGCTTTTTTGAAGCTTTAATGACGTTTGGCAAATGCCCTGTGTATGTATTGATTTTTTTATTTGTTTTATGGGGGTGCAGTTGATCCCTAGTTCAGTTGTATCCCCATGCAGCAGATCCCCAGCTCAATAGTACCCTCATTCAGCAGAACCTCAGCTTATTAGTACCCTATTTCAGCTGATCCCCTGCTCAGTACTATCCCCAGCTCTGCTGATGCCCCATTCAGTAATACCCTCAGCTCTGCTGATCCCACACTCAGTAGTAACCCTCAGCTCTGCTGTTCCCCCACTAAGTAGTAACCCTCAGCTCTGCTGATCCCCCACTCAGTAGTAACCCCCAGCTCTGCTGTTCCCCCACTAAGTAGTAACCCTCAGCTCTGCTGATCCCCCAATCAGTAGTAACCCCCAGCTCTGCTCATTCCCCGCTCAGTATTAACCCCTAGCCCTGCTGTTCCTCCACTCAGTAGTGACCCCCAGCTTTGCTGATCCTCCGCTCAGTAGAAGCCCACAGCTCTGCTGTTTCCTCACTCAGTAGTAACCCCCAGATTTGCTGATCCTCCACTCAGTGGTAACCCCCAGCTCTGCTGATCCTCCACTCAGTGGTAACCCCCAGCTCTGCCAATCCCCCACTCAGTAGTAAATCTCAGCTCTGCTGATCCCCCACGAAGACGGAACCCCCAACCTTGCCGATCCCCCGCTCAGTAGTAGCCCACAGCTCTGCTATTCCCCCACTCAGTAAAAACCCCCAGCTTTGCTGATCCTCGCCTAGTAGTAACCCACAGCTCTGCTGATTCCCTGCTCAGTAGTAACCCCAAGCTCTGCTGATCCTCCACTCAGTAGTAACCCCCAGCTCTGCTGATCCTCCACTCAGTAGTAACCCCCAGCTCTGCTGATCCTCCACTCAGTAGTAACCCCCAGCTCTGCTGATCCTCCACTCAGTAGTAGCTCCCAGCTCTGCCAATCCTCCACTCAGTAGTACTCCCAGCTCTGCCAATCCCCCGCTCATTAGTAACCACCAGCTTTGCTGATCCCCCACCCAGTATTAACCCTCAGCTCTGCTGATCCCCCGCTCTGTAGTAACCCCCAGCTCCACTGAGTCCCCGCTCAGTAGTAACTCCCACCTCTGCTGGTCCCCTGCTCAGTAGTAGCCCACAGCTCTGCTGTTTCCCCACTCAGTAGTAACCCCCAGCTCTGCTAATCCTCCACTCAGTAGTAACCCCCAGCTTTGCTGATCCTCCACTCAGTAGTAACCCTCAACTCTGCTGATCTTCCACTCAGTAGTAACCCTCAGCTCTGCTGATCCTCTACTCAGTAGTAACCCCCAGCTTTGCTGATCCTCCACTCAGTAGTAACCCCCAGCTTTACTGATCCTCTGCTCAGTAGTACTCCCAGCTCTGCCGATCCCCCACTCAGTAGTAACCCTCAGCTCCGCTGATCCTCCACTCAGTAGTAACCCCAAGCTCTGCTGATCCCCCACTCAGTAGTAACCCTCAGCTCTGCTGATCCCCCACTCAGTAGTAACCACCAGCTCTGCTGATCCCCCACTAAGTAGTAACCCACAGCCCTGCTGATCCCCTGCTCAGTAGTAGCCCACAGCTCTGCTGTTTTCCCACTCATTAGTAACCCCCAGTTCTGCTGATCCTCCACTCAGTAGTAACCCCCAGCTTTGCTGATCCTCCACTCAGTAGTAACCCCCAGCTCTGCTGATCTTCCACTCAGTAGTAACCCCCAGCTCTGCTGATGTTCCACTCAGTAGTAACCCCAAGCTTTGCTGATCCTCCACTCATTATTAACCCCCAGCTTTGCTTATTCCTCTGCTCAGTAGTACTCCCAGCTCTGCCGATCCCCCACTCAGTAGTAACCCTCAGCTCTGCCGATCCCCCACTCAGTAGTAACCCTAAGCTCTGCTGATCCCCCACTAAGTAGTAACACAGCTCTGCCGATCCCCCACTCAGTAGTAACCCTCAGCTTTGCTGATTCACCACTCAGTAGTAACCACCAGCTCTGCTCATCCTCTGGTTTGCTGATACTCCTCTCTGTCCATTCCCTGCCCATCTCCTGCTATATTGTACCCACACCGCACATATGACTTTGCTAGTTTCTCCTGTTTCGGTCCCCCAGCTCTGCTGATTCTCTGCCGCTCAGTCATCCCTCTTTGATTCATCTTCTGCTATAGCATTCCCATGTTGCACACCACATATGCCGTCTGCCAGCTTCTCCCACTCACCTTCTAGCTGCTCCATGCTGCACACCAGATGTGACATCTGCACAAGACACTTCCAGAATATATACACATGAACCGGAATTGACTGCTGATGATGTCTTTCCGGTTCACTTGTTAGTTTTTCAGTGCATCCTGGAATTAGGGTTGCTACCTCATCCCTAAAAAACCAAACACATATTAATTATACAGGTCCTGAGGTTAATTTAATGCAGATAAGGCATTAAGTGAGTTTAATTACCACCCTAATCAGCCACAGAACCTGTGTAATTGATATGTGTTTGGGTTTAAAGGGATGAAGTGGCAACCCTACCTGGGATATCTCATGTCTGCAATACCGACAAAAAAGCGAAGCTAAAGCTGCATAAAAGCCTCTCAAAAAGGTGCAGGTACTGTAAATAAGCTTTGTCATAAACTTCTATGGAGGCTTTGGAGACACTTTGAAGCACCAAGAAAGTGACATGGGGTATAATTTGTGAAGTGAAGCGAAGCAAACGCAACATATAAACAGCACTGTAAGCCTACTATTTTATATAGTGACAGGTGCTTTGATTGGCATTCCAAGCAATTTAAAAAAGCGTGCCCAATACCACATTTTGAAACAAGCGTACACTAGCCCTAAAACTGAAGTCCAGCAACAAAAAGATTTATTTTAAATATATTCCTCTTTTTTTTTAAATAATAAACATGTCTGTACTCACCTGCTGTTTGCAGTGGTTTTGCACAGAACAGCCCGGCTCCTCCTCTTCTCGGGTCCCCTGCCGCCACTCCTGACCCCTCCCTCCTGTCAGGTGCCCCCACAGCAAGCAGCTTGCTATGGGGGCACCCGCTGCTCCATGTATCTATTTACACAGAGCCGTGGCTTGGCCTTGCCCCCTCTCTCTTCTCATTGACAGCAGTGGGAGCCAATGGCTCCTGCTTCTGTCTCAGCCAATGAGAAGAGGGAGAGACTCCAATGTACATTGCTGGATCGAGAGGAGGCTTAGGTGAGTATTGGGGCGGCTGGAGGGGATGCTGAACAGAGAAGGTTTTATACCTTCATGCATTCTATGCATGAAGATAAAAAACTTTGAGCCTTTAGAAGCACTTTGAAGTTGGTCTTGGACCCCTTCCCCACTTTGCAGCTATCTGACACCTTGCTAGAAAGGACAAGCCAACTTGACTTAGCATCAAGCGCTTTCCCAAGATAAGTGGCAGTGAGAATGGTCATGTCAGTCTCCCATTCCATTGCTTTCCTCTTGTTGCTGCTTGTCGTCTTGGCAAGTGCTCAGATCTCAGACAAGTGGCCATTAGGAAGTGGCTGTCTCCATCCTAGCTATGAGATCAGACTGGGGGTCTTGGCTCCGAGCACTTTACCGAGACAAGCGGCAGCAAGAATAATGCAGGTAGATGGGAGGATGACATGCCACCTCTTCCTCTGCATTCCTCTTGCTACTGCTTGTCTCAGGAAACTTCTCGGAGCTGTGATATGCAGTCATTATGAAGAGACCATCTTCCTCCTAGCTATAGAGGTCAGACTGGACATCCTTCCCTCTTCCCCTATGTTTTTCCAACAACCTAGCTAGGAAGAAGAAAGGCACTTCAAAAGGGCCACTTGTCTCAGCTCTGAGCACTTTCCTGGAACAAAGGACATCAAGAGGAAAGTAGATGGAGCATTTCAGCCTCCTGACCCTCTGCATTCGTCTTGTTGGTGCTTGTCTCAGAAGAGTGCTCAGACTGGAGACAAATGTTATGAAATGGCCATCTCCTTTCTAGCTATAATGTCCCACTGGGCGTCCCTCATTCCATGGTCATCCAACAACCTAGCTAGGAAGGAGACAACCACTTCATAAGGGTCACTTGTCTCAGCTGCAACGTTTTTCCAAGATAAGCAGAGGCAAAAGGAATGCACAGGGAGAGGGGACATGTCCGTCTCCAGTCTCTCTGCATTCCTCTTGCTCCTGCTGGTCTCAGAAAAGTGCTTGGAGAATAGAAAAGTTGCCATCTCCTTCTTTCTCCTTCTTAGTTATGAGGTCACACTGGGCATCCCCCCCTCTTCCACACGGCTGTCTGTCAACCTGGGTAGTAAGGTGACTGCTACTTCATAAAGGGCCACTTGTCTCGGCTTCAAGCACTTTCCTGAGATAAGCAGTGGCAGAAGGAATGCAGAGGGACGGGAGTCATACGTGCCCCTTCTTCCTCTGTACTCCTCTAGATGAGCCTTTCTCAAGCAGGGTGCCTTGAGGTTTCTTCAGGGGTGCCTTGGCAAAAGGTCTAAAAATTGGCCAAAACTTGTATACAAGCCAGCAGGTGGAACAAGCTTGCCTTTTAGTTACACAAAGCCACAGGTTTCCATTGTGCACCATTATGACCTTCTAGCCTCTGGCATCCTGACAACCAATGACATCATCAGTTGATAAGAAGAATGTCAGCTGCCTGCAGAGCATCCTAGTTTAACCCTTCCCTGCCCCTTTCCATCAGTGCTGGGGTCACATTAGCTCAGTGATGGAGAAAAACTGAGGGAGAGAAGAAACTTTGGAATACTAGTCAGTACCACTGTTCAAAAGTGTATTTGCTTTGGAAGAATAAATCACCTCTAATGTTCTACATGTGTGGATGGTGCTGTGTTATATAAAATTATTAGAATAGTTGTTCACATTTTAGAATGGGGTGCCTCAAGACTGTCCATAATTTTAAAGCGTGCCTCGGGACTGTCCATAGTTTTAAAGGGTGCCTTGACCGAAAAAAGGTTGAGAAACACTGCTCTAGATGCCACTTATCTCCAGAAAATACTTTGAACTGCAACAGGTAGCCTTTATAAAGCGGTTATGATCTCCTATAGCTACGAGGGTGGATTGGGTGCCCCCCACGGCTGTCCAACAACACAGCTAGGAAGGAGACAGTCATTTAATGACAGCAGCTTGTCTCAGCTCTGAGCTTTTTACCAAGGCAAGCAGTTGACAAGAGGTATGCAGAGGGACTGGAGGCCTGTTGGCCCCATTACATCTGCATTTTTCATGCCTTAGATTGTCTCAGGAACAGGGGCAGACTGACCATTTGGAAACCTGGGCACTGCCCGAGGGCCCGGGGTCAGTAGGGGGCCCCATGAGATGCCCCTGGTACCTTTTTCATAGGCTTTTTTGAGTTTGGGCAAGGACACAGGGGCCCCATGATCCCCTATTGCCTGGGGGCCCCATGAGTTGTCAGTTCGCCCCTGCTCAGGAATGTGCTTGGAGCTGAGACACGCAGCCATTATTGAAAGGCCGACTCCTTTCTAGCTATGTTGTTTGACTTCAATGGGGGAAAAGGGAAGTTGGGTGGGTTGGGCGTCCAGTCTGACCTCAAATCTAGTGTTAGGAAGCTCATCACAACATAGGAGAAAGTACTGCATATGCTTTGTCCCACAGGGGACATAACAGTGAAACAAAAAAAATAACGATAGCTCTTCTTTAGGCTGCCTGGACTTCATCTGTGCTCCTTTGGACGCTTTTGTTTTCTTATAGGATGAAGGCAGCTTAAAAAGTGCAGTAAAAGCCACATTTTTTCAAGCATTTATGTACGTTTGCTTGCGTTGATGTGTGTTTGCATATTTAGCATTAAAGCATTCTATTGTCCAGATTATGAATTGATTCTGGCCATTAGAATGCATTAACGCACGAATGCGCATAACTATGTGCGTTTATGGGCGTTTGTGCATTTTTCTACCCAAACTCTCTTCTCTGAATGCCCAAGTGATTTTATTTTTCTACCGCTAAATGCTCCTGCCTATAAACGCCTATGTGTACATTATTATACAGTATTTATATAGCACCAACAGTTTGCTCAGCGCTGTACATTACAATGGGAGACAGTACACGAGACAGTACAGTAACAATACAATACAATACACGAGGGGATCGAGGGCCCTGCTCCTTGGAGCTTACAATCTAGGAGGGAGGGGATAGTGGTACAGGAGGAAATAGCTATGGGGGATGGAGTAGTAGGAAGAGTGGAGGAGATCGGCAATTAGGTGAGGGCGAGGTAGGCTTCCCTGAAGAGATGGGTTTTCAGGGTGCGCCTAAAGGCGAGGAGGGTAGGTGACAGTCTGATGGATTGGGGTAGTGAGTTCCAGAGGATGGGGGAAGCCCTGGAGAAGTCCTGGAGATGGGCATGGGAGGAGGAGACCAGGGAACTAGAGAGTAGGAGGTCTTGTGAGGAGCAGAGAGTACATTTTGGGTGGTAGATGGATATTAGGTCGGTGAGGTAGTTTGGGGCAGTATTATGAACAGCTTTGTACGTCAATGTTAGTAATTTGAATTTTATGCGTTGGGCAATCGGAAGCCAGTGGAGGGAATGGCAGAGGGGGGTGGCGGATACGGAGCGGTTAGTAAAGTGGATGAGTCTGGCCGCAGAATTCAGGATAGACTGAAGCGGGGATAGCCTGTGATGAGGTAAGCCGGTGAGGGGGGAGTTACAGTAGTCAAGATATAATAAGGGAGTGAATGAGTTGCTTAGTAGTTTCCGAGGTTAGGAACGGACTTATTTTGGAGATGTTGCAGAGGTGGAGCCTACATGAATTTGTCAGCGATTGGACCTGGGGCTGGAAAGACACATTGGAGTCTAGAATGACACATGGACATGTACATGGACACATAGGCTGTCATGGATGGGTCTTTAGAGACTGGGAAAAAAAAAACCAATCAAAAGCCTGTAAATTGGGCGTTTTTTTGGCTGCAAGTGCATGAAGCCTTAAAAGTGCATGCATTCATGTCTTTGCAATATCCAATGCAGGCGTCTGCTCATAATGTAAAGTGTTATAGTGGAACTCGGGATATCCCTTTAAATCTCCTGATTCATCCCTATGCTGATGGACCGGAGTCCTTAATCTTATCGCTCAGCCCCTGCAGAGTTAAAGTATCAGACCGGTCTCGGCGGCAGTGTCACATTTATTTCTTTTGTTCATCTCCGCCATCTGCTCTCTATGGCTGTCACATTCTGCCGAGGGTCTACAAACATTCCGGAGTATGATATAGTTCATGCACTCGCTGGTGACTGAACAAACTAACCTTCTCTGCATTATTAAAACGGGGGAATGTTGCCGGTGACAAAGAGGAAAATGCAGCGCAACCGACCCAGCCGCAGAAAAAGTACAGATGTCAAACCCCCGTCGCGATACAGAGGGGGCTGAAAGCACCGTCATTACCCAGAAGCAATTTCGGAGAAATTGCTAGAGGGAAAGACATAAACCTTTCATAAATGTATATGTAAACATAAGGACTAGGAGCCGATGGTTTTTCCATTCTCCAACAGCGCCGCGGCACAGTCATCACTGCACAAAGTGAGTCACTGATGAATATCATCACTCGTATGCTAGAGACCTCATGAATCCAATGGTAATGAGAGTTTTTATTAAAGAGAGCCTTTCATGGATTTGCCCAATTGCCACTTGACTTGTTTTGAACATCCTCTGCTACAAATTTGTTTTCCTGGGAGCTCTGTATTTTGAGTCCACTTAACACTTGTGTAGCACTACCCCCTTAGGGACTGCTGATGAATTTGGATCCCCCTATAGTCCAATATAGCCAGTCATTTAGCATTTTCAGTCCTTGAGCGTTTGTTTTAAACTTGGATAGGGTAAGGGGTGCATAGGATACCCAAGGGAACTGATATCTGAGGACAACTTCTGGAACTATTCACGGCTTCTTTTCTCTGCCATAGTCTCTGTTGGAGTGCTAGCCAGCAGTTCCATTTGTACTACCCCAGACCCTAGAGCTGAACACAGGGTGACTGCCATTCTCCTCCAGAGACAGATTGCTGGCTACTGCTACAGGACTCTACACATTAGTTCAGCAACCAGCCAAGAGCCTGGGCAAGAACTCTTGTTCCTAGGAGGCTGTGCTATCCATAGGATGGTGAGTGGGTGAATGCCCAACCTCTTTCTCTCATCACTCTAAATACACTGCATGTAGACACCTTTACACCTCAGTATCAGGAGAACTTTGCTATGAGCAGTACCACAGTCTGTTTAACTTCATTGAATTACCAGTATTCACTAATTTTTATGGGCCCAACCATTGCTAGCAGAAGACAACGGACACCACCATATCAAGAACTTTAAAAATCACAGGACTAAAGTTGCAATCTCTAGTTAAAGGGACTTCTTCTCCTGTAAGGCTATTATTATTCAAATAGGGATACCTATATCTACTCATGTTGGAGTATACATTTACATAATTATTGCATCCACCATTGCGGCACCAGTGGCCCAGAAGGAGATAAATCAACAAGCCTTTTCTTCCCCTCTTGCTGCTGGTGTTGCAGTTTAATAGTTGAAGCTTACTACTCATGACTGGATAATTTGTTAAACGTTGCTAATTGGTTATAGATAAGTGAAGTGAACTTTTGCAGCTACTATACAATATGAGCCAGTTTTGAGGAAGTGGGAGGATCCATGGATGTTTTAAAGCGCTTGTCATTTTAATATACAATGTAAGTGTGATTTTAATAAATATTGTTTTTTTTACTGACTTACCACACTATATGAGGCATTCTTTCACTTGGGTGAGGTACTGGCATCCGGTGGAATGGAGGATTTCCATTATTACCTATTATTATCCATTATATGGGAGGAGGAGTGGATAGCCCTCTATTAGCTAAATAAGATATTGCGAGGTCTGGATTTATGGAGATGTCTTATTAAATACATGCAAGCAGTGGTGTATTTAGGCAACACAAAAATTGGTGACCACCCCCCTCCCCCGTGGAAAGAGTTTGACACCGACCAACAACCCCCACCTCCGCCCGTGGAGAGAGCTTGACATTGACCAACAACACTCCTGTCCCCCCACCCAAGAGAGCCTTCCACTACCATCACCCCCCATACACCTGACGCCCAACCCCCTGGCAAGAGAGAGAAGACACTCACTTTCACAGCTCCGGACATTCCTGGGAATGAGAGTCGGGCTCTACATACACCGTCAAGCAGTCCGCAGTCTCTCTCGGTTCCCACCTGGTCCCCATGCCATGTGTGTCCCTTCTTCTATCTCTTCCTCCAGGGGCCGTTGCTGCCCCCCCCTGAAAAATGCTGCCCTAGACAAATGCCTTGTTTGCCTTGTGGTAAATACGCCCCTGCATGCAAGTGTTACATGCGTTGGAGCTGACTGGTATCCGCTGAGAGGGAGGATTTTATTACCATTTTAAAAGTATCCATTATATGGGAGGAGGAACGGACTAAGATATCGCGAGCAGTGGTGTATTTAGGTCTTGTGCTTTCCTAGGCAACACAAAAATCAGAGCCCACCTGCAGACAGAGCCTGACATTGACCAACAACAACCCTACCCCCCATCTGAGAGAGCCTTCACTACCACTGCCCCCCATACACCAGCCACCATGGCCCACGGCAAGAGAGAGAAAGCCACTCACCTTCACAGCTCTGGACATCCCCGGGAACGAGAGTCAGGCTGTGCAAACACCGTCATGAAACCCGCAGTCTCTCTCGGAACCCACCAGGTCCCCATGCCGCATGTGTCCCTTCTTCCATCCCTTCTTCCAAGGGACAGTGCTGCCCCCCCAAAAAATGCCGCCCTAGGCAAATGCCTTGTTTGCCTTGTGGTAAATACATCTCTGATCGCGAGGTCTGGATGTGTGGAGATGTCATATTATTAACACTCAGGTTTTACATGCATTGGAGGTGAGAGTTCTGTGAGCACAGAGTGACACTTTTATTAGCATGAAAATTCACATTCACCATAAAATTGTAGTTACGGAGTTGGATCATGTGATATTTGGAAATTTATGAATTCATTTATTGAAAGCACTTTAGTTTCTTTATTCACATTATTCATTAATTTATATTTCGGTTCGTGTGATATTTGGAAATTTATGAATTCATTTATTGAAAGCACTTTAGTTTCTTTATTCACATTATTCATTAATTTATATTTCGGTTCATGTGATATTTGGAAATTTATGAATTCATTTATTGAAAGCACTTTAGTTTCTTTATTCACATTATTCATTAATTTATATTTCGGTTCGTGTGATATTTGGAAATTTATGAATTCATTTATTGAAAGCACTTTAGTATCTTTATTCACATTATTCATTAATTTATATTTTGGTTCATGTGATATTTGGAAATTTATGAACTCATTTATTGAAAGCACTTTAGTATTTTTATTCACATTATTCATTAATTTATTTTTCAGATCATGTGATATTTTGAAATTATAAATTCATTTATTGAAAGCACTTTAGTATCTTTATTCATATTATTCATTCATTTAGATTTATGGTCTTTTTTTTGGCCGTTTATTCACATTATGATTATGAGCACAGTTTATCCACCTGTATTGTTTATTAGTACTGACTGATGTTCATTAGCAGCCCTACATCACATTTAATTAATTTCTTTATTTACTTGCTAATTGATTATTCCTCTTTTACCAGTGTTCTATTTTTATATATGTTAGCTGGGGTTTTATATCCCAAAGCCATTATTCTTTTGGTCTACTCTTTTGAACATGTCTAATATAGGTGTTACTAAAAAGTAGTTTCTCATGCATTATTATTTCATACTGTTGAAATATGTCTGAACCCAGAATGTCAGTGGTGTCAGGAGGCTTGCAAGGTCAGGGCAACTACTGGGGACAAGTATTATCAAGCGGCCCCTGTGGGGGTAGCACTATGTATGACTGTGTCATCTCTGAGGCCAGGTCCACTTTAATTAGTGCACTTATTCAGTTAAAGAGAAAACGACATTAAGTGCAATGTTAGTAAATGTGATGTAAAAGTAAATATAGTCTTCCCACAGTTCACCAGCAGAGGCTTAGTGAGAAATTTTCTATGGAAATGAACTTACTCTATTGGCGGCTGATTGAAAACACTTCAGCCAATGAGACATCTGTTTTTATTAGTCAAACATATTTGACTAATTGCTTTGGCTGCCATGGGCCGCGCACATTTCAAATATCATTATGCAAATGTCCTTGCGAGAGTTACTTTGGACAAGTTTGTTTATTGGTCTTGAAGTCTGGCTTTGGAGGATTGCTTAAAGGGAAACTCTGCATTCCCATCCTTAAAAATGAATAAAATAGGATCATGTCTGCCACGTGCGAATATATTTTATCTACATAAGGGAAATGTGTACAGTGTAAATACACCAGTCAGCCAAAACATTATGACAGGGGTTGAGTGGCAACTTTTGGGGCAAGTACAACCCAAAGGCCCCATGGTGCAATGACTCGGCCCCCTCCCACTTGCCCTCTTTCCTGCATCCTCCCAACTCCCATCCCAGGCTGAATCTTCGCTCCAGGTACTCTCTGCTCACCAGGCTGGTTGGGCTGGACAGCGCCTGCTGCACTGACTCCAGGTTCCTGAAATGGCCGGGGGGGGGGGGGCACAGGGTTACAGCGGGGACTTTTAGAGAGAAGGAAGGAAGGAAGAGAGAAGAAAGAAATGAAGACTTCAAACTTCCTGCCCACATATCTCCTTCTCTGAGGCACAACACTGCCGGGGAGTGTGTGTCAAGGTCCTACCTTTCCTCAGGGCTTGTGCTGCTCCATGTGCTGGCATCCATTTTAGGTGTCTGCAAAGCATTGTGGGATCCTTTATGCTTTCAGCCCTCTGTGGCTCCTCCCCCAGGAGGTGCGGCTTATCACATTTAAGTCTGCTGTTTTTAGCTGTCCATTGCATTCGTGTCCTGTCTCTTGCACAGCAGGAAGCTCCTGTTTAGCTACTCATTGCTTTCCTGGATACCGACTCGGCTTTGGCTAAGACTCCTCCTGGCTTCTGACCCCGGCTCTGGTGACCATTCTTCCTGGCTCCTGAACCCGGCTCTGGCGACGATTCTTCTTGGCTCCTGATCCAGGCTCTGGCGACGATTCTTCCTGGCTCCTGATCCCGGCTCTGGCGACCATTCTTCCTGGCTCTTGACCCCGGCTTTGGCTACGATTTCTGCTGTTGGGCTTGCATAGACTCTTGTCTTATTTTTATATTAATAAACCTACCTTTACTTGCACCTCCTTGTGTGTCTGGCTCCTCGCTCCCTGACAGTGTGGGCAGGGCAGACATAGGAAGAAAGGGTAGGAGGAGGAGTAAAACCATCTCTCTCTCTCCTCTCCCCTCTGTGCAGGGGGGTTGGGGGTACTGTCAGTGCTGCCTCTGGGCTGTGGGAGAGAGACTCTCTCAGCTTTAAGCCCTGCTGCCGCTGGGGAGACACTTTGCAAAACCCAAGGTTTCCATGGACGCACAGACTGCCACCTGCTCCTTCCACAATGGCTCTGATTGACAGCAGTGGGAGCCAATGGCTCTGAGCCAATGAGGAGGGAAAGATCCACTGCTCTCATGCACAACGCTGGATCGAGATTGGGCTCAGGTAACTATTAGGGGTGCTGGGAGGGACTGCATACAGAAGGTTTTTACCTAAATAACCTTCAGCCTCGAGAACCACTTTAACATTCGATTTTGGAATGAAAAGGACTTTCCCAAATGAAAACTGTTAGAAATTAATTTGGTAAAGAAGACTTTTTCATCCTGCTCCTTCAAATTTTTCATCCCTGCAGTCAAAAATGAATGTCCATTTGATCCTATTATTCATTAGAAAGCAAGCGTTCTTAAAATAAAAACAAAATGAACAAAATAAGAGTAGTTTAGGGCCAGTTTAACAGAAACTTTTAGAGAATAACTGTACAAAAAGTACTGAATTACATTAAAGTGGAACATTAGGCTAAAATATTAAAAATGGCAGACAGGCAGGATTTTTAATGCAAAAGAGATATGCTTTGTCTCTTTTCCATTAAAGCTACTTTCCTGCCATCACCCCAACCCGGCCAATGGCAGCGAAACCAATGTGTGGGTTCTATTCCTCTTTGGGATGGCAATCAAGACTTGGAAGCCAGCTGCCCGAAGATGTCAGCCTCCAGGTTGGAAGCCTGAGGATGCCACATCGTTGGAGCTGAGGTGAGTATTGTTCCCCTTTAAAGAGGAATGTCAGCCCCCGGCTAATGTTTTTTTAAATACTGTTTTTTCTTTTGTGCCAGTTTATTTGCAGTAAACATACCCATAAACCCTGTTAATCCAGCTTCGAACTGCTGCGATCCATCACTCTGCTACTGCAGGCTGGGTCCTATGTTGCCATCTTCCTTTCTGATGTAATTGGGAGCTGGATGTCTCTTCCTGGTTAGGCAGCCAGCCCCCTAATATTGCACCAACAGATCCATCCTTCTGCAGGACTGTGTAAGCCTCCTGAGATATGCGATGGGGAAGTACCAGGAGGCTACAGGAACATGGCATAGGCCAAACTTTCCTAGGTGAGAATGGTGGAGGCCTTCTGAGATATGTAATGAGGAAGTACCAGGAGGCTACAAGAACATGGCATAGGTCAATCTTGCCCAGGTGAGAAAGGTGAAAGCCTCCTGAGATATGTGATGGGGAAGTACCAGGAGGCTACAAGAACATGGCATAGGTCAATCTAGCCTAGGAGAGAATGGTGGAAGCGTCCTGACATATGTGATGGGGAAGTACCAGGAGGCTACAAGAACATGACATAGTTCAATCTTGCCCAGGTGAGAAAGGCGAAAGTCTCCTGAGATATGTGATGGGGAAGTACCAGGAGGCTACAAGAACATTACATAGGCCAATCTTGCCTAGGTGAGAATGATGGGAGTCTCCTGAGATATGTGATGGGGAAGTACCAGGAGGCTAAAAGAACATGACATAGGCCAATCTTGCCTAGGAGAGAAAGGTGGAAGCATCCTGACATATGTGATGGGGAAGTACCAGGAGGCTACAAGAACATGGCATAGGTCAATCTTGCCCAGGTGAGAAAGGCGAAAGTCTCCTGAGATATGTGATGGGGAAGTACCAGGAGGCTACAAGAACATGACATAGGCCAATCTTGCCTAGGTGAGAATAATGGGAGTCTCCTGAGATATGTGATGGGGAAGTACCAGGAGGCTACAAGAACATGACATAGGCCAATCTTGCCTAGGTGAGAATAGTGGAGGGGGTGGGGTGGACCAAGAATTAAAAAAAAAAAAGAAGGTAAAAATTACAAAAAGAAAATACACTGCAGAGGGCATGGAGTTGCATGAGTGCAAGTATGAAGGTCCACTTTAAATTGATCTAAAATTGCATCTAAAATAAATAAATAACTAAAAACGTCTATAGTTTCCCTTTAAGGAGAGACAAATATGGGTTATTTCACATTCCAGCTCACACAAAACATCAGTCACCGTTGGTAAATGCCAATGCAGATTCATTTCCCGGATACCAAGGTCCCCGTCCGGACGGTAACAGCCTCATTCTTCTTCGAAGGCTCCCAGCAGAGTGATGGAGATATGTGTCAACATGTGTTTGGCCTTCGCTGGAACAATATGCGGAATTTCCTCTTGGACCACTGCCTAAATCCCTAATACCGGCTTCGGTGTCTACTCCTGTGATACAAGTCTGCGACTGGCCAGAACTTAGCAATCCACCTCCATTCAGCTGGCACGTGTTCTGCCTGACAACCCCACCAGCTGTGCCCACTGCCATGTTTTTAATAAACAGACTTAGCTGGGAAAGCTCACAAATGCCTGACTGATTATATGAGCAAGCTGTTTGAGCTCAGACATTTCACTTCCATATATTGCAGAAATTGTTTTTTACAAACGTACGTTCTGCTTGGTATCGGTGAAGATGTTGGTTCTCATAATTCATGTTTTATTTCTGCAAGGACCTCATGCTTTGTGCTCAAAACCACCTTTGTCTATTATCTAGAGCAGGGGTCACCAAACTTTCTAAGGAATGGGCCGGTTTACTGGCCTTCAGACTTTAGAAGGGGCAGACTGTGGCTATTGGGGGTTAACAATGTCCTATCTTTATTATTAGAGGGAGGAATAGTGCCCCTACGTTGGTATCAGTGAGAGGAATCGTGCCCCATCATTGGCATCAGTGGGAGGAATAGTGCCACATCATTCATGTCAGTGGGAGGAACGGTGCCCCATTATTGGTGTCAGTGGGAGAAATAGTTCCCCATCATTGGTGTCAATGAGAGGAATAGTGCCCCAACATTGGTGTCAGTGAGAGGAATGGTGCCCCAGCGTTGGTATCAGTGGGAGGGATAGTGCCCCAGCATTGGTGTCAGTGGGAGGGATAGTGCCCCAGCGTTGGTGTCAGTGGGAGGGATAGTGCCCCAGCGTTGGTGTCAGTGGGAGGGATAGTGCCCCAGCGTTGGTGTCAGTGGGAGGGATAGTGCCCCAGCATTGGTGTCAGTGGAAGGGATAGTGCCCCAGCATTGGCGTCAGTGGAAGGGTTAGTGCCCCGGCATTGGCGTCAGTGGAAGGGATAGTGCCCCAACGTTGGTGTCAGTGGAAGGGATAGTGCCCCAATGTTGGTGTCAATGAGAGGAATAGTGCCCCAACGATGGTGTCAATGAGAGGAATAGTGGCCCATCGTTGGTGTCAGTGGGAGGAATAGTGCCCCATCGTTGGTGTCAGTGGGAGGAATAGTGCCCCATCATTGGTGTCAGTGGGAGGAATAGTGCCTCATCGTTGGTGTCAGTGGGAGGAATAGTGCCCCATCGTTGGTATCAGTGGGAGGAATAGTGCCCCATCATTGGTGTCAGTGGGAGGAATAGTGCCCCATCGTTGGTGTCAATGGGAGGAATAGTGCCCCATCATTGGTGTCAGTGGGAGGAATAGTGCCCCATCATTGGTGTCAGCGGGAGGAATAGTGGCCCATCATTGGTTTCAGTGGGAGGAATAGTGCCCCATCATTGGTGTTAGCGGGAGGAATAGTGCCCCATCATTGGTGTCAGTGGGAGGAATAATGGCCCATCATTGGTTTCAGTGGGAGGAATAGTGCCCCATCATTGGTGTTAGCGGGAGGAATAGTGCTCCAAGGTCCAGATAAAAGCAAGTAAAGGGGCGCATATGGTCCCTGGGCCACAGTTTGGAGATCACTGATCTAAAGGAATAGACTTGTTTTAAATCCTATATTTCTATGTCAAATTTAGTGTCCATTCGTACCAGAGGCATTGGCACATTTTTTTCAATGCATACCACGCAAGGACCTGTAAAATAATAAGGCATGTGAATGGAGAAGTTCACACTGATGTGCTGCAGCGATATGCACTAGAGAAAAAAAGTAGAGCAATCCCTACTTTCTTCAGCGCATCACAACACATTGCATGATAATGCATTGCAGTGC
Organism: Staurois parvus; assembly: GCF_062004578.1. Classification (NCBI taxonomy): domain Eukaryota; kingdom Metazoa; phylum Chordata; class Amphibia; order Anura; family Ranidae; genus Staurois; species Staurois parvus. The sequence goes on along the minus strand of NW_028317799.1, from coordinate 4,304,107 downwards.
ATCACAACGCACATGTAAGAGTCCTTGTGGTTGACAAGTTTTAGCACCCAAACATAAGACTTTACCACCCTATCCTGCCCTGCTAGAATACAATCCCACCTGCTGAGGCCGACCCCTCTGCCGTCTTGTGCCCTGCTCCATGCCATAGACCTCCTCACGACATCCTTGGCCATAGACTTTAATATCCAAAGGAAGGAATGTTCATACAATAAATAACTTCACTGAACTTTACTGATGTTCTACAGGGAATGGCAAGACAGTAACATCACAAGGACATACAATCCAGAGTCATACGACATACTAAGTCAATCACACAAAGTGGACAATCTGCAGTAGTCACAGGTAAAAGCATATGCAGCATCTCACGGTCATCTACTTTCAGTCTTCCCTCTTCCCAGGATTATCAGTACTCACAGAACTGTAGACACCTCCTGGCTGGTTACACCTCTCCCAGGAACCTCCAGGGAAGCCACTTCACACAACGATCTCCAGCCTGGCCTGAAAGGCCTTTTGCAATCTGCCCTAGACCCCACCTCCACGAGAGACAGAATGACTACATCCAGCTCCTGCTGCATACAGATCCGCTCCATCCGGTCTGCAGCCCTGTCCAGGGCCCACGTGTGCAGATTACATGCTTACAGACGTGGGGTATTTGTCCCAAGACTCTCTGTAGTAGATTTACTAAACCTAGAGAGTGTAAAATCTGGTGCAGCTGCGCATGGCAGCCAATCAGCTTCCAGGTTTTTCGTTGTCAAAGTCAGAAGTTAGAAGCTGATTGGCTACCATGCACAGCTGCACCAGATTTCACACTCAGTTTTAGAAAATTAACCCTTCTGTGTCCCCTCCCTGCCTAGCTTATATGTGGGTGCTGACTCACCAATGACATCACTTATGGGAGGGCTCTGCCTAAAAGGGGCCTAACACCTTGTGTCACTACCTGCTGTAGCGGACACTGTTCTGGTACAGAACCACCTAGTGGCAAAGTGGCTCACTGTACCTACCTACACGCATCAAAAAGGAAAAGCAGCAGGTCAGCTCCTCTTCCATACCATAGACCCTCTGTGTGTGAGATGGGGAAACAGCTCTCATTGTTTGAATACTGCTTGTGTGGAGTAAATTAAATGTTTTGACTGACATTCTGCAGTTTAGCCACAAGATGTCACTGTTTTTCTAACACAGCCTCAGACTGCATAGAGATTTCTATATTCATGAAGAGGTGGAGTTTTTCACCCAGGGAGAGAGAGCAGCCATGTTTTTGGAGCATGGTGAATAAGGGGCCCTGTGAGCTGAGAATCTGATGAAATCCAGGTGTGAAAGCATCCCTCCGTAACCAGAGCTCCAGCTAAGTGAAGCTGATGAGATTGCTGCCAGAAACTGATAAGATTGCTGCCAGGAATGCTGATGAGATTGCTGCCAGGAATGCTGATGAGAGCAAAGGAACTAAGCAACATATACGGCAAGACCACATGCTTGTTGGAGAGACATTTGTTCTGTTCAGAGTCACCAGCGGATGAAAAGCAGACCCGGGTCGGTGAGATCGTGCACGCACCTCATTTCAGTGTTGGCGCCTGGAGTCCAGGCCTATAGTTAGTTAGTTAGGGTCTCTGTTTGTGTCAGGCCATAAGCTGTTGTGCTGCACCGCAGGCTAGCCCATACCGTACACCCATACACTGATTCCTGCTCTTTAGGGTAATAACAAGTAAGGTGTGGTAGCTTAGTTGTGCCCGCCAGTAGGTAAATTACTACACTTTCTACCTTCATCCATCAGGAGGCGCCGTGCTGTGCAGCACAAGGGTCTCAGCCTTTGGGCTGGGTGTATGTAAATTTATTGTATGTTTCCAGCATTTGTGGTTGTGTTTATTTGCCACATCTAAGTAAAATTCTGTTGTGACAAAAGCTGGTGTTGGGGTTGCTTTCCTCGTTTGTGACTTCACTGTATCCTGGGGAGCCCACGCCGGTACACGGCTTACATGTGTGTTCTAGAAAATGAGAAAAGTGCATGTTAAAATGCAACAGTTGCATGCCAACGCACATGCATTCACCTGTTCTCAATACACCCTTTACGGTGTGAATGGCCCTTGAAAGTTATTCATGGCAAGGTAAAGCAAAAGGTTCGCTTTAACCTATTGAGCGGTTGAATACTCCTGCAGTAGCAGTCCATTTTTCCGGATTCAGTGCTGTGATAGTTTGACTGATAACTGCTTTGGCATGCAACAATTTACCCAAGTGAATTTTATATCATTTTTTTTTAGAGAGATAGAGGGTGCATGCAATCAGCACAGGATCAATCAGTGATGTCCAGACAGAGGGTCAGGGGTTATTCAGCCTCATAGGACAATCAACGGAGAATGAAAACTCCTCCTACAAGCTTTAACCAGTGCCCTACTGGACACTGATAGAAGTCACAAGACTGCTATATACTACTGATGAGAAAAGGTATTAAGCAGTTTATATTTATTAAAATACTTGCATTTCCATGTTCTGTGTACTGTGGGAGACCAGATATAGTGAATGCAAGGTCCGGGGAGACCAGATATAGTGAATGCAGGGTCCGGGGAAACCAGATATAGTGAATGCAGCTTCCGGGGAGACCGGATATAGTGAATGCAGGGTCCGGGGATACCAGATATAGTGAATGCAGGGTCCAGGGAGACTGGATATAGTGAATGCAGGGTCCTGGGAGACCACATATAGTGAATGCAGGGTCCGGGGAGACCACATATAATGAATGCAGGGTCTGGGGATACCAGATATAGTGAATGCAGGGTCCAGGGAGGGCGGATATAGTGAATGCAGGGTCCGGGCAGACCAGATTTAGTGAATGCAGGGTCTGTGGAGACCAGATATAGTGAATGCAGGGTCCCCCCTTCCCGAAACCTTCTGGAACACGTCACAGGTCCCAGAGGGAACCATTCACTAAGCTCAATAACTTGAGCATGTGCAGCGGGAAGCTGGCTGTGAAGCAGCAAGGCTACACAGCCGGTTTCCCTTGGTGAACATGCCGGGGACCTGAAGACCAGTGAAGAACCAGCTCAGGTGATGATGGCACTGGATCTCGGGACACATAAGTGTCCTTTTATTAAAAGTCAGCAGGTACAGTATTTGTAGCTGCTGGCTTGTACTTTTTTGGGGAAGACTGAAGCTTCTCTTTAACCACTTAGGGACCGCCCTATAGCACTATAGCAGATATATTGCTACAGGGCAGCACTTGTGTGCAAAATCATGTATATATATACTGTACGTGATTTTGCATTTCTGGGTAGGTCCACGGATGTCAATCACGGGGTCCTGACCGGTAATTATCCGCCGGAGCCGGTGATTACTGAGCATCTCCGACGGGGAGGAAGATTGTTTTGTTTACAAACAATCTTCCTCCCTGTCAGCTCAAGCACACTGCTCGGGATGGCTGTGAACAGTACAGCCATCCTAGTCAGTGTGCTTACAGTGAAGATTACACCCCACGTCCCCTAGTAAAACACACACAGCACACAGTTAACCCTTTGATTGCCCCTCACATTAACCCCTGCCTGCTCAGTGCCATTAGTACAGTGTCAGTGCTTTTTTTTAGCACTGATCACTGTATTGGTGTCACTGGAGATGTCAGTGACACCAAGTTAGTTCCCCCCAGTGTCAGAATGTCTGCTGCAGTCCCGCAGTCCCGCTAAATGTTGCTGATCGCTGCCATTACTTAGAAAAAAAAATCCCATTATCTATACCGCCATTTGTAAACGCTATAACTTTCACATAAACCAACTAATTTACACGTATTGGGATTTTTGTTAGCAAAGAGATGGAGCAGAATACATTTTGGCCTAAATTTATGATGAAATTTGTTTTTTTATTTTTTTTTTACTGGACATGTTTAACAGCAAAAAGTCAAAAAATATTGTTTTTTTCTCAAAATTGTCGGTCCATTTTTTTTTATAGCGTGAAAAATAAAAAGCGCACAGGCGATGAAATACCACCAAAAGAAAGCTTAATTTGTGGGAAAAAAGTATGTAAATTTTATTTGGGTGCAGCGTTGCATGACCGTGCAATTGTCAGTTAAAGTAACGCAGTGCCGTATTGCAAAAAATGGCCTGGCCAGGAAGGGGGGGGGGGGGGGGGGGTAAAAACTCTGGAGAGCAAGTGGTTAAAAAAAAGTGAGAGTTTATTGCCTAAACCTAATCACAGCAAACGATAATTGATGCCAGGAAACCTGTAACAGAAAATAAAGTTTTTTAACCCCACATATGCTGGAATTCACCCCCTGGACATAACACATCACTCCAGTTCCACTATGCACAGTATGCCAAGGGGTCCCAGACAGGGATGCACTGGCAAGTCATGGGGCCCCCGGGCAATAGGGTATCATGGGGCCCCTGTGTCCTCACCCACACTCAAACCACACCCAAAACAGCCAATGAAAGGTACCAGGGGCATGTCATGGGGCCCCCTACGGACACTGGGCCCTCGGGCAGTGCCCGAGAACCGGAGTGGTCAGTCTGCCCCTGGTCCCAGAAACAGTCCCTCCAGCCCTAATTGCATGGAAAGGGTAGCTGGTATAATTCACGGCCAGCCAGGTACCCAGGGAAGTGATCTAACCCTCTTGGGGAAAAGGTTCCTTGTAACCCCAAGAAGAGGGTCTACTTAGTCCTGGGTCCATGGTTGGTGGGAAGGAGGCTGGCCCCCAAGGAGCCCAAGTCACGGTGGTTTCCATGACAGTATTATTTTACCAAAAGAGTAGTTTATACTTGGAATAGATTTTCAGTGGTGACTCAGTCATCAGCCAATGAATTCATCACGTTTAGTCTATATTCAAAAAAAGGTGACCCGATGGACCATTTGGTCTTTTTCCACCATTGCTCTTCTATGTGGCTATGAATCTAACATCATCTGAATTTTGGTACTCCAATATTAAGATCATATATTGAAAAACTGTTTTTGTTGCAATTTTGTAAATATAGAAAGTCTCTTTAAGAAAGAGCCGGCGTATTTCATGCTCTTTTAGTGAATGGCTCTTTTGGTCCCCTTTGGACCATCTCACCATGGTTTCCACGTGCCAAGAAATATTATCAGCAGTTTTTCAAAACTTCTGGAGCTAGGAATCACTGTATTTTATTATACAAGGAACAAAAAAAAAAAAGCTTCAGAAAAATGTCGTGACACCTGAATAATATTATTTTATGTGACTTTATGAATAATGAGGTGTGTTATGGGAAGCAACAATGCATAAATATTTCTTAACAACCGCAGTTCAGGCTGTAAAGTATACGCCTTCACCAATACAAACAACTATTGGCAGCGCTGGAGCTGGATGCGAGGGGGATTTGCCGCTAGTTATGTTAATTTTCACTTGTGGCTCTACAGTCAGGTTAGGAATAAATCTTCAAAACTCTGTTTTAAAAGTGTGTGGAATTTATTCAGGAAATAATCCAATGCCTTAAAGTGGAAGGAAAGGGGTTTCTGCCTCTCTGGAGCATTTGCCATAATGTGCAAGAATGCACGGCATATTAATATATTATGGGACTCTTACTGTAAAGTGCCCTCCTCCAGCGCTGCGGTGTCTGTGATCTCCTCCATCACTGGAGCTTTCATCTTCTCTCATTCTGCTTCCATGTTCTGCAATCTGCGCCCCCCGGCTGGCGTACCTTCCATGCATGCGCATGGGAGCTTATTCATTCCAACACTGTGCATGTGCCAGATGCTGGGATTGTACACCAAGCTGTGCAAAAAACTGCTAGCCTTAGGAAAAATTGGCTGAAACGCTTCTTTCTGTAGCCCATCCATTGTTAAAGTTGGCTCACCATTGCAGAGGTCCACCCTTGCCCCAATGCAGTTGCGCTTGCACCAGTACACATAATGCAATGCTGGGGTCCCAGGTTCAAATCCCATATGGGACACTATTTTATGGAGTTTTCATGGATGTCCCCGTGCTTTTGTATGATTCCTCTGGGTACTTCAGCCTACAACCACAATCTGAAGACATGCTGATAAATATTAAAAAAAAATATATATATACATATATATTTAGTATATATATATATATATATATATATATATATATATAAATATATATATAGTGTGCATATATATAAATATATATATATATATATAGTGTGCATATACTGTGTGTATGTATATATATATATATATATATATATATATATAAAATATATATAGTAGGTATAGAAAAGAATCACCCCCGCCCTTTAAAATAATCACATTGTGTTGCTTTGCAGCCTGAAATGAAGACAGACACAGTTTTTGTTTTATCCAGCTGTATTTACTCAGTGCAATTTATACCATACCAAGTGTAAATATAACACAAACATGTCAGAAAAAAAAAATTCAAAAGCAGAATCACTGAGTTGGAAAAAGGTTCACCCCCTTGTGTCAGTGTTTTGTTGAACCCCCTTTTGGTTTAATTCCAGCCTTTAGTCTGTTGGGATCTATCTCTACTAACTTTGCAGATCTAGACTTTGCAATACTTGCCCTCTCTTCTTTGCAGAGCTGCTCAAGTTCAGTTAAATTTGATAGTGACCGTTTGCGGACAGCAGTCTTCAAGTCATGCCGGTTTTTCAATGGGGTTGAAGTCTGGGCTCTGACTAGGCCATATAAAAAAAAATCTATATATATTCAAAACTGAAGTAAAGCTTTTGTGCTAAGGAGCAAAAATTATAAATCATCTCAGCAGCACTCAGTCATCTGAATACTGGACTAAAACATTCTATTTTTAAAGGTAAAAAAAAAAAATAAAAAATAAAAAAAAATATACAGTTGCAAGAAAAAGTATGTGAACCCCTTGGGATTACGTGGAGTTTTGCATGAATTGGGCATAAAATGTGCTCTGAACGTCATCTAAGTCACAACAATAGAAGAACACAGTCTGCTGAACATAATACTACACAAACATTAGATGTTGCCATGGTTTAATTGCACATAACATGTAAACATTCACAGTGCAGGGAGGAAAAAGTATGTGAACCTTTGGACTTAATAACTGGTTGACCCTCCTTTGGCAGCAATAACCTCAACCAAACGTTTCCTGTAGTTGCAGATCAGACCTGCACAACGATCTGGAGTCATTTTGGACCACTCCTCTTCACAAAACTGTTCCAGTGTAGCAATATTCTTGGGATGTCTGGTGTGAATCGCTCTCTTAAGGTCATGCCACAGCATTTCAATCGAGTTGAGGTCAGGACTCTGACTGGGCCACTCCAGAAGGTGTATTCTGTGCTGTTGCAGCCATTGTTTTGTTGAATGACTTGTATGCTTTGGGTCATTGTCCTGTTGCATCACCCATCCTCTGCGGAGCTTCAGTTGGTGGACAGATGGTCGTACGTTTTCCTGCAAAATGTCTTGATAAACTCTGTAATTCATTTTCCCATCAATGACAACAATCCGTCCAGGCCCTGAGGGAGCAAAGCAGCCCCAAACCATGATGCTTCCTCCGCCATGTTTCACAGTGGGGATGAGGTTTTGATGTTGGTGTGCTGTGCCTTTTTTTCTCCACACATAGTGTTGTGTGTTCTTCCCAAACAACTCAATCTTGGTTTCATCTGTCCACAGTATATTTTGCCAGTAGTGCTGTGGAACATCCAGGTGCTCTTTTGCAAACTTCAAACGTGCTGCAATCTTCTTTTTGGACAGCAATGGCTTCCTCCGTGGTGTCCTCCCATGTACTCCATTCTTGTTTCATGTTTTCCTTATTGTAGATGTGTCAACAAAAAATGTTAGCATGTGCCAGAGATTTCTGTAGGTCTTTAGCTGACACTCTGGGATTCTTCTTTACCTCATGCAGCATTCTGCGCTGTGCTCTTGCAGTCATTTTTACAGGACGACCACGCCTAGGGAGAGTAGCAACAGTGCTAAACTTTCTCCATTTGTAGACAGTCTGTCTTTCCGTGGACACATGAACATCAAGGCTTTTGGAGATACTTTTGTAACCCTTTCCAGCTTCATGCAAGTCAACAATTCTTGATCGTAGGTCTTCTGAGAGCTCTTTTCTGCGAGGCATGGTTCACATCAGACAGTGCTTCTTGAAACCAGTAAACCCAAAACAGGTGTGTGTTTTTTAAGGGCAGGACAGCTGTCAGCAACACATCCAATATCATCACACTGATTGGAGTCAAGGTTGACTCACTCCTGGCTCCAATTAGCTCTGGGAGAAGTCATTAAGTTAGGGCCTCACATATTTTTTCCTCCCTGCACTGTGAATGTTTACATGTTATGTGCAATTAAACCATGGCAACATCTAATGTTTGTGTAGTATTATGTTCAGCAGACTGTGTTCTTCTATTGTTGTGACTTAGATGACGTTCAGAGCACATTTTATGCCCAATTCATGCAAAACTCCACGTAATCCCAAGGGGTTCACATACTTTTTCTTGCAACTGTATATATATATATATACACACACACTCTCCGGCCACTTTATTAGGTACACCTGTTCAATTGCTTGGTAATACAAATTGCTAATCAGCCAATCACATGGCAGCAACTCAATGCATTTAGGCATCTAGACGTGGAGAAGACGATTTGCTGAAGTTCAAACCGAGCATCAGAATTGGGAAGACGGGGAATTTGTACATGACATGGTTGTTGGTGCCAGACGGGCTGGTCTGAGTATTTAAAAAACTGATGATCTACTGGGATTTTCACGCACAACCATCTCTAGAGTTTACAGAGAATGGTCCGAAAAGGAGAAATTATCCAGTGAGCGGCAGTTGTGTTGATGAAAATACCTTGTTGATATCAGAAGTCAGAGGAGAATGGGCAGACTGGTTGCTGCAACATTCAGATGGTAGGACCAGAATTTTGCATAAACAACATGAAAACATGGATCCATCCTGTCTTGTTTCAATGGTTCAGGCTGGTGGTGGGGGTGTAATGGTGTGGGGGAGATTTTCTTGGCACAAGCAAAATGGACCTAATAAAGTGGCTGGTGAGTGTGTATATATATATAGATGCAGGATATAAAACAAAACATATAATATAAAGGCATGGTGTGTGTATGTATGCAGCAAAGATAGGGACCTTGGACTGTGAGCTTGTTCATGGCAGAGACAGATGTGAATGTACAGTATGTAAAACACACACATTTATTTATTACATGTACTTATATAGCTTCATCAATTTATGCAGCACTATAAATGCCTGTAATAAATAATAACAGGCTCTCCTGTTGAAAATTAAAGGAAATACGTAGTGCTTTTCTATGTACTGTATTTTCTTTTTATCCTATGATGAGAAATAAAACAAATAGTTTTTTTTAAAAATATTGAATACTATTGATTTTCTTTATATAGTCATTTTTTTAACATATCCTCCACAGATTTTCCAGCCTACATCAGTCAATGGCACAGCTCCCTTATGAAGCTGGAAAAAGGTAGAAAAAAGCATGCTGCTGCTGCTGCGTTGTCTCTTTTGCTAACCTATTGTGCTCTGTGAATCTTTTGTCATTTATTGAATGTTTATTTGTAAAACAAAGATTATACACCAAGTAAGAAAATAGATATATATATAAAACATTGCACTCTGTGAATCTGTTGTCATTTATTGAATGTTTATTTGTAAAACAAAGATTATACACCAAGTAAGAAAATAGATATATATATAAAACATTGCACTCTGTGAATCTGTTGTCATTTATTGAATGTTTATTTGTAAAACAAAGATTATACACCAAGTAAGAAACAATTGAGTACTGTCCGTGATACTTTTTTATTTGCACTAACATACAATTTTGAGGACAAGCTTTCGGAGTATGTCCCCTTCTTCAAAGTCCAAACAGTACTATTACAAACCACAAAGTTTAAGCAGAATGTTAGAAGGGATTGAGAAAAAAAAAAAGAAAAAGGCTACAGATAAGATACATCAAAAATCAAAAGCGAGGGGGAGAGGGGGGGGGGGATACTACACTCACACAGAGGGGGTCAAGCTTCAGCTAATAGATAGTCATGAAACTGTCGGATAATGGTTGAGGAATCCCATGTCCAAGTTAAGGCCGTTATCTTTTGTGTCAAATAGAATTATCATTCTTAGTTCAAATGTTTTTCTTTCCTGGATGGATTTGAATTACAATCACCTCACACCAAGTAAGAAAATAGATATATATAAAACATTTTTTAAAATGTATAAAAGTAAAAAAACACTGTAATAAAAGTGACGCTTTGAAAAAAATGCCATTAAAGCAGTAGTAAAGTTTGCTTTGTGACTTGTATATGGGTAAGGCTTACCTGTAGCAGAGTGAATATTTCCTAAATGTATACCATTTAGGGGATATTAAAATTTGTGATGCCAGTGATGTCAAAGGTGCATGCGCACTGTGCTCTGAATGGGTGGCATATTGGAGTATGTTTTCCATTCAGAGCGCTGTGCCACGACCATCACTCCCACACGCATGTACAACAGTGACATCATCGTGCCAGGCCGTTCACATGGCTGAAAGGAAGACCTGGCAAAGATGGAAGCTCCAATAGCGGTGACAGTGCACTGCTGGAGGCTTCCTTTAAGGCAGTGTTTCTCAACTCCAGTCCTCATGGACCCCCAACAGGTCATGTTTTCAAGATTTCCCTCAGATGAAACAGCTGTGGTAATTACTAAGGCAGTGAAACTGATCAAATCACCTGTGCAAAATAATGGAAATCCTGAAAACATGACCTGTTGGGGGTCCATGAGGACTGGAGTTGAGAAACACTGCTTTAAGGTAAGTCTGCCATAATGTGCTAGCATGTGGTGCTTACTAGCAAATTATGACTTAAACTGCCTGGGGTCCCAATTTTTTTTGAACATTACTGCTGCTTTAAGAGTTCTCTCTAGTTGTTAAAATTCAAACTATTTTTTTTTATAATTGTAGCTAAATCAGTATGGGTGCAAATTTTGACATCTCATCCTCAGTGCGACAAGCATGTCGAGTACACCTGAAAACAGCAGATGATATAGTTACACTAAAATAAGTCAAATAACTACTATAAAAATTTATTTCAGTTATATTGTAGCCCTGATCAAAGGTTTTTTTTTTGTTTTTTTTTTGCATAACTCTTGAAACTTGTTGGATGTCAGCATTTGATAGATCCTTTTTATTGTGATACCCATACCTTGGACCAACCTCTACAACTTAGTTGAGCAAAGTGGAAAATTAGCACTGGACCCATAAGGTTATCTCACTTGTATCTTAAAGCACTGATGTGATGTTATGAAAATGATCTGTTTTTTGGGCAGGCAGCTTCTACAAACCAGAGGATCTCCATGGTCTCCTTGGCTTGTAGTGTAATATAGCAAAAATGGAAATTGAATGGTCACACCACTGATAAAAGGTTCAGATCAGGGACAGACTGACCATTTGGAAACTCGGGAAGTGTCCGAGGGCCTGGGGTCAGTAGGGGGCCCCATGAGATGCCCCTGGTATCTTTTTCATAGGCTTTTTTGAGTTTGGGCAAGGACACAGGGACCCCACGATCCCCTATTGCCCGGGGGCCCCATGAGTTGTCAGTCCGTCCCTGGTTCAGATACAACTTTATTCCAATAAAAGTCATAGGAACAATCCAAAGAGTAGCCAACACATTCCAGGGGTCCAAAAACACTGCCTTCATCAGGGCTTGATGGAAAACAATGTGAATGGGCTAGAAGTGAACTGGACCTTCAGTAGTATACCTTCCAATGTGGTTTCAGGTACAAGTCATATGAAGAGCTGCTTTTGGCAGCAGAAAAAAAATTATGGCTTTAGAAACACTTTAAGTATTTTAAATTTCAGTTTTCAGTGCTGTGGAATTTTGACAATTATTTGGCAATTCAAAACTCCACCCAAATCAATTTCCTATCATGTTTTTATAGACAGATGGAGCTTGGAAGTACTGTATTTGTTAACTTTAATAATTTAATTCAATATTAATTTAAACATTTTGCTATACATACTCAAAATAGACCAAAAATGAAAAACAAAAAGCAATTACTTTTTATTATAAAATGTATCAAATAAAAAGGCAGAGACAGTACAAATACCCTCAAAATGGCCCCTTTTTTGGAAAATAGACATGACAATTGTTTTAAAAAAAATCCAATTTTTTCATCACAATTTCTTGGGAAATGAAGCGACATGCTGGTAATGAAATGGTTAAAGAGACTGTCACTTTGCCCATTGCTATTTTTGTTGAGAAACCCGCTACCACTTTACAACACTTGAAAATAATGACTAGAGAGCCACTTTAAAACATGAAAGGTTTTGGAGTATTGAGAACGATATAGAGTTGCATGGTGACACAAGTTTGGTTCCTGGCCCCCATGCTGTTCTATATTCCAGCAGCATCCATAGTTAAATTAGAAAGCCTCTGCTGGATGTCTCCTTTGGATAAATGGTTTCCCTTTTGCTTTATTTGTCTCTCTATCATGGTGGATCTACTTACCACATAACAGATGAGAACGGGGAAGGAGGTTATCCTAGGGCCATTGAATTGTTAATGGCACTCCCAGCAGACACCAAGCTCCTTCCTCTATATTTATGAAATGTCATTTGCCAACGCTGCAGCTCTGATGATCAAATGCTCAAAAAATAAATCAATAGCAGCCTCTCTGCACACAAACCTGAAGTGAGGACGGCCAACGAGAAGTATGAACCTCTCCCAGGGCAGGTAGAGAATTGATGACATCTTAAGAAGGACCAAGTGCATTTGTATTTAATTAATAATCTGTTTTATACTGGGGATATAATGCAGACAGTATAACATTTATATATTGTAGATTTCAATGCTGTTTATTAAATCTTTTGCTACTGAGTGTAGAGACTTGTAGCGCACCATTTGAACAATGAAAAGGAATTACAGAGATGTATCAGCATGGGAAGGAGTGGGACAGTTTATCTGTATCTGCAGTAATTGTGGGCTCTTTGATTTTCTCGTCTAGACCAGCCTTTTGCAACTTTTTTTTTCTAAAAGAATTGTTGATAGAAGTTTTAGCTCCCAGGAAACCCTTAATTATTCCATTGTGGTTCAATGCTCCTTTCATTGGTGGTCAGCAGGAAGAATGCCCTTAGATTGGTGGTCAGCGAGAAGAATGCCCCCCTACATTGGTGATCAGTGAAAAAAATGCCATTACATCAGTGGTCATTGAGAATGATGTCCCCTACATTGGTGGCCAGTGGAACACAGTGAAAGAAATGCAATTACATTGGTGGTCAGTCGGAGGAATGCCCTTAAAACGGGGTTGAGGAAAGAATACCCCTTACATTGGTGATCAGTTGGAAAAATGCCCTTATATTGGTGATCAGTGGGAAGAATACCCCTTACATTGGGGTCAGTGGTAAGAATGCCCTTACATTGGTGATCAGTGGAAAGACAGCCCCTTACATTGGTGGTCAGTGGGAAGAATGCCCCTTACAGTGGTAGCCAGTGGGAAGAATACCCCTTACAGTGGTGGTCAGCGGAAAGAATGCCTTTACGTTGGTGATCAGTGGGAAGAATGCCCCTTACATTGATGATTTGTGGGAAGACAATTTGCCTTTGAGTGTCAGTGAGAAGAGTGTGTTTTACATTGGAGGTTGGTGGAACGAATGCCCCTTACATTGGTGGTCATTAGGAAGATTGTCCCTTACATTGGTGGTCAGTGAGAAGAATGCCCCTTACAGTGGTTGTCAGTGGGAGTAATGCCCTCTAACATTAGGAATCGGTGGAAAATATGCTCCTTACATGGGTGGTCAAAAGGTCACCCTTACAGCTGGCTAAAATGACCATTGGTGACATGCTACTGGTTCTGCCAAGTGACGTTGGAGCTGGAGCTATGTAGATACCATCAGATGGGAGGTCAATTAGCCACAGTCTAAGGAACCCCTGGCAACCTCTGGAGAAACCCAAGGGTTTCATGGAAATCTTGTTGAGAATGGCTCTTCTGCAATAAAGTGTCTGCCTGCTAAAGTCAGGGACTGTCCCTTCCAAGAAACTGGGAAAATCTGGTCACCTTATGCTATTGAGAATCCTTTTGTGTTTTTGTTGTTCTAATAAAGAAGGGCTAGTAAGCACTGTCAAGAAAGAAAGTAAAAAATTAGTAATGCAATCACCACGTCTAAGGATTGGTAAACTGCAACATATTATATTTTTGATTTTGGGACTAGGTATACTGTTACAACATAAGCAGCCCCTAAGGCTCCATGCAAATTGGACCCAGTTCCCTTGACAGAAAAAAAATGCTGATATAGTGCTTTTTGTACACAGTTAAGGCGAGTTTAGCATTTTTTTCTACCAGAAAGCTCCAATCAAAAACACAAACTAGAAGGTTTTTTTTACCTTACCCAAAAAGTTGAGCTTAAAATATGACTCTAATTGTCCTAATGTCCATGGATACATAGGATAACACCAAGCTACTTCTAAAAGCAAAACACAAAACTCCTGTAGAAGCAGTGATTTTTAAGCGTGTGCATGGAGCCTAAAAAGAAATCTCCATTGCCAAAGTTAGAGTCTAACTTCATATGCTTGCTTTACTAATACCAGACACTTTCTTCAAGCTGACATAGCTTTTCAGGCGTAATTAAATGGCAAAATGGTCTTTAAGGTTTTAGTATACAGAAGCCCTGAAGTGAGGTTGTTTTGAAGAGAACAAAAGAGTAAAATGCGCTGAACACCAAAGTGATAATAGCCGGCTCTCATAGCTAGATCTTACTGATAAGTACATCAGTAAAGCCAGGTGTATTTTAAAATAGACACGGACAAAATTCATGAGCTAGTAACATCCATAGGGGAAGCCTGAGAAATAACTAACAAACAGGCATCTCATGAATGCGTTCAGCAAAAATATCAGAGGATAAAAGGAATATATTATATAGCCTCAACACCTTTATCAGATCCATGTGGAAGGAATTAGCATATTGGCTTAGAATTCCACAATTCTTAGTAGGAAGAATGTGTTTAAAGACAACTTGTAACTGATGAAGCAGCTCATCCAAAAAACACGTACAGTAAATCTTACTCCAGTCCTTGGGGTGACTTTTTTTTATGTCTGTGTCTTCTTTCCCATGATGCAGACTGTATGTCTGGGAAGAGCCCTCCCCCCTTTTATTAACAGCACAGGGAGAGAGGCAGAGCTCAGCAAAAAGTGCAGGAAACACGGTTTAATGTTTCCCTCCTGGTTGGGGCAGCATCTCTCCCTCTAACCAACATTTCAACCTGATTATAATCAGAAAAAAAAAAACGCGCTGGGAGAGGACCACACATGAAGAGTCTAGATAGGTTAGTGACAAATGACGGATACAGCAGGAGAAATACAAATAGGGGGATAAACGTACAATAGTAATGAGTTCAAAATGGGGTGGCGATGAAGCGACAAATGGAGACCGGAAAGTCCATAGTCAAAGGGTCCTAGGTGGTGGATGGATGGTGAAGGCAGTTCCCCATAGAGCGAAGCAGGACTCTGTAGAGAATAAATCGGACACAAGGGAGTCCGATTCATCCTGATCAGGGGCGGGCTGACAACTCATGGGGCCCCGGGCAATAGGGGATCATGGGGCCCGTGTCCTCGCCCACACTCAAACCACACCCAAAAAAGCCTATGAAAGGCACCAAGGGCATCTCATGGGGCCCCCTACTGACCCCGGGCCCTCGAGCAGTGCCTGAGTTCCCAAATGGTCAGTCCGCCCCTGATCCTGATTATAAACCCACTCTTTCAATTAGTGACAGCTCTGGTACTCTTTCTTTACCTAAAAGTTTAGTGCATCATTATTTTTGGGGAGGACCATTTCTCATACCCCTCCCCCCTCAAAAGAGGGCTACAAGGTTATATTCATGACAAAAAGTCAGACGTAAGTGGTGAACGCTAAAGAGTTAGAGCTGCTTGCTCTAAAAGGGGAAGTGACAAACCCAAAACATAAATGTATCAAAGCAGTGCAGCGCATAAACCATATAGAAAAAATATACACATAAATATGTGATAACCAGTCAATAAATAAATAAGTAAAATATTATGAATCAATACATAAAAATTGCTTACTAAAGTGCCAAGTGTAATAACGTAACACAATAGCAGCACATCAATGTTCTTACATAAACCGTGCTCTTTAAAGTGCAAAGTGCAACAACATAACAAAAGTCATTCCAGGTATTACAAAATCTCTCAAGCAGGGGCAGACTGACCATTTGGAAACTCAGGCACTGCCCGAGGGCCTGGGGTCAGTAGGGGGCCCCATGAGATGCCCCTGGTACCTTTTTCATAGGCTTTTTTGAGTTTGGGCAAGGACACAGGGGCCCCATGATCCACTATTGCCCGGGGACCCCATGAGTTGTCAGTCCACCCCTGCACCATACTACTGGTGAACAAAGGAGAGCAACACTCCCTTGAAGTACTGGTTTTCCAGCAGACTTTAGCTGAGAATTTCCCTTCAATGGAGAAGCATTTTGGTGGTGCAGATAGTGAGAAAATATATTCACCCTCTTCTGTTGCAGGAATACCTGTTGGGATTTTCTTTGTTACTGACAGGGTTGCTTCAAGATGGAAGTCAGGAAGCTCGGGGGCTTTTAATGATTATGTGTACTTTACCCAAGTGCATATCAAATATCTATTTACATAAGTACAGTTGAACTCCTAGGCCAGGGGTTAAGGTATTCAGCACATGACAGGGTGGAATGACAGTTTATTAAAATAATATCTTTTTTTTTTCAGTTGCTGCCAAGCCAAATCCTATTCTGGCTTTTCATATTGCTAGGAGACTAGAGTGGTAAGATATCCCCATGAGAACTCGCAGTTCTGTTTTAAAGTCGCAGCCATTGCAAAACTAGAGAAATGCATTATATTCCTCTGTGGATTCTCCATAATGTATAGTAAATAACTGAATTCTGAGAAAACAGCGAATGCATTACACAATAGGACATCTAACCCATGTGCATTCAACCCCAGCATTTTTTGTGTGTCCTGAGGCCCAGATTGCAGGTATTCTGTATTCTGGGCATTCATTCCTGGCGCAAAAAATGGGGGGATCGAACACACAGGGGCTAGATGCACAAGTGTGCAAAGGGCCAAAATACAGTCAAAACCTATCTGTATAAATGGTCTTCATTACCAAGGTATCTGAAATTCAGCTCAACCAGTCTTATGATCCAGGCAATCCTGCCATACACCTTACTGGGTTGGGGATGTAACGCTTCACCAACTCACCTCCACCCTTCTGATTGGACAAAGAAATTCTATCACCACCATGAAATAAACTTCCATAGTTAGACTGACAGTGGTATGGAACATGGTAGGGCCCCCTCCCCCTTAGTCCAAGTTCTTCTATATAGGAAAATAGAGGACACTGTCAAGGACATATTTTAGGAATATTTTGATGAATGTGTATTTGAATTCAATTGTTTTCTGCCTGGAGCTCAGCTGTCATTCATTTGGAAATTCTATTTAATTTTGCATGTAATTTATTTCTTTATTATGTTTACAAGTAAAAAAAAATTTTCTCCAAATATTTGTCATTATTGTAGTCATGGAAATACAAAATGCTGTTATTTTGTATTTACCTATTTCCAGTCAACCAATGGAATTATGGCCTAATTTACCCTATTATAACTTGCTTACAGGGCTCAATAGCTAAAGTGTACATCACATGATCCTTAGTAGGGCTTGACCTGCATTCATCCCACCATGCAGACTGTTGAATTCCAGTGTAATATAACACTTAAAGCAGAATTACACCTCTAAAAAAAATGAAACCTCTTCACCATAATGTGATAGTACGGGCCGCATATTAGCACATTATGGCAGACCTGGCAAGTGATCCCCTCCAGCATTGTGGTGTCAGAGCTCCAGTCTGGCACATGTGCTTCCATATTCCCCCAGTCTTTCTTTGGAATTCTGGCTCTTTGGCCTCTTTGTTGTCTGGGCCGCAATGACATCCTCCCAATCACTCCCACCCATGCGCATGGGAGTCACATCATCATGGCACAGAGAAGCACGCGTAGCTCATTATACTGAAACGTTGACAGGCTGGAAGAAGAGTTTTTGATAGAAAAGACCAAAAGTCTGTCTTATATCACAAAAATCCTGCCTGTCAGTGTTTTTTTTACTTTTTAGGTTTAATTCCACTTTAAAGACGACATAGCACCAGAACTTGAAAAATTCTAATTGAATTCCCCTAGGGAACCAAGTGCATGTAGGGTGCACTGTGATGTAAGAAAGGATGGGGGACTCTTAACTTCTGATGGTGGTGGTGGTGGGGGGCTCTTGCCATTTGATGTAAGGGGGGTGGGGGGCTCTGGATATCTAGTCTTACAGATACAACCAGGGCAACCATAATACTTAGTTTGATACCCCTGGTCTAGGGATTGTCTTCTTATGTTTTATTGCAATGTAAATTTGGATAGAGTGAAGGGAGCATGGGATACTCTGAAAATACTGAAATGATAGAGGACACTTCTCTTCCCTGTGATCTATCATTGAGTAACAAGCAGAACAAGTAGATGAGATAGAATTCCCCGGGGGATCATCACCAACTGAGTAATGTCTTTTTGGAGAACAGAGAACTGCACACAGTGACTGCGGCTCTGAGTTTATGTCAGTACTTACAATGCCATAGGATCATCGGTTGCCACCTTCAGATTTCCACCAGGCACTCTTCAGTAAGGGAGAAAAAAACTCACAATATTGCAGGACAATTGGACCCTCCTCCAACTACCACCAAGTACTCTTCAACGAGCTCTGCACACCAAAATCCCAGACCAGATTTGAAAATAGGCCCACAGCTATGCCATAGCTAGGACCTTGATTACCCTCAAGTAGCAGTTCATCAGACTGCCTTTAGGGGCAGAGCCCCTGAGACTGGCGACTCCTCTTGCAGAACTGACCCTTATTACTCCTGTCCCTGGTTTCAGATTATTTATGGGCTCTCTAGCCACCTACTGGGCATACCTCCCCATTAATTGTCTGGGTCCTCATAAATAATCAGCAAATATAGCTTTATTTTAGTATTTAGTGTAACTTTTTAGCTATTTAGTATGGCTTTACATAATAAAACGCATGAAATGGTTAAAAGTAATCCACATCCCAGAAATTATGATCCAAATGATACAATTTTAGAGCCTAATGGATCAACGCAACTTGCATAAATCCAGTGCTTTAGGATCCAGGTGCCCTTAGTTCACACGAATATGGAACAATAAAATGTAATGTTATGTTATGTTATGTTACTTTGGAAAGAAGTGGAGGGCCAGGGATGGGGAAGAGAGGGGAGGGAAAAAGAAACAAAATGGAACAAAAAAACCCTCAACCTACTACAAAGTCTCCCACTGTGGGGGTGGGACACATAGGAACACAGACAGAGCAACACTCCTCACCTAAAATCATATACATGTCACAAGGCCAGTATATCAAGAATCCTCAGAATAGTAGGGGACTTCATTTTCCTCTCCAGGATTCAGAGAAACATGGTGCTGGGTTGATTTTTTTTTCTTTTTCCCTCTCTTCTCTTCACCATCCCTGGCCCTCCACTACTTTGTGATGTAACATAACTAATGTATTGTAATGTAAAAATGTTGAAATATTGCTATATATTTTTATTTATTGTAGACATTGTACTATGTTCCACATCTGTGTGAACTAAGGGCACGTGGATCCTGATGAAGCACTGGATTTATGCGAAATGCGTAGATCCACTAGGCTCTACATTTGTATCCCTTTAATCCTAATTTCTGGAATATGGATCACTTTTAACCATTTCATGTATTTTATTGTATACATAAAGCTATATTTGTTTTATATTTTGTGATAAATGGCACTTACTACATCCCCCTATTCCAATCTAACATGTTGGAGAATTGGAGATCATCTCTCTATTTTGTTCATAAAGTAATCAGCCATTGCTCTACTGGCTACAGGGGAGCTAAAATAAATATATCTAGCGTCCTTAACCATAACTAGAAGGGAGCTACACATGTATAGTTAGGAGTGATTTGCTGTGCATATATAGATATACATTATATCACTCCCAGTGAATGACTAACAGCAATATTCCTTAAAAGCTTAATAATAATAATAGTATTAATATTCTTTAAAATCTGTTCTCTTCAAAACAGAAGCTTTCGTCCAGTAGGGCAGTTTATCATATTTAATTTATCATTGTATTTATGTTATGTGTTTGTGTTATTTTTACATTTTGTATGTTTATTACACTCTATTTGTAAACTTGTAAATTTACATTAAATGTTATACTTCTTTGTGACAAACAACAAAAATGGGTCCAGGATAGCTGAAAGGAGCTTCTGTAACAAGTCATTTAAAGCCAATTGCTCCCTTAAAAACCACTAAAAATCACCTTAATTTATTCTTCATGATTGACTCTTTCAATTTTTGCCAAATTTCAGAAAAATGAAAACACTCAATTTTGCTCATCCTTACTAGCTTTTTGCCTGTCTGTCTTTCTATCTATATTCAGTGAAGAGATATTTGCAGTTGGACAGTAGAATAGCCAAAAATGTTTCTCACACAGGGACCCTTTAGTTGCTTTGTCCCCCTCTCCTATAGGGAGATTCAGCAACTCTTGACTTTAGAAGAGTCGATGAAAATGATGTGGCTTACACTACATTTGTACCATTTTAGAGAACAATTTACCATAAAATGAACCAGGCAAGCTTAAAGTTATACAGATGGTGGTAACAAGGGCAGTAGGACTTTTAATAGAAAGTGATGCCTTTAATGGACAGTCCTGTGACGTCCTTGAGCAAAATCAAACAAAAAACTGTCAAAAAATTAAATAAATCAAATACAAACTTCAACAAAATAAAAACAGGCTTTTAGAGCATTTAAAAGCAATGAAATGGTCCCTACCTGTCCAGTATAATGCATTCAGGAGCTCCCTGCCAGTTGATAAGTATGCATGTCTACTGCTATAACATAGTTTCGATTGTTAAAGAGACCTTGGATGGAAGCGCGAGTGAGGCTACAAAGCCACCATTAATTTTTAACTATAGTGGGAACTGTGCCCTTGCTTCTCTGGTGATTCACTGCCTATTGTCAAGCTCATGAGCTTCACATTCATCACAATTCAGTCGGCGAGCGAGCTTCCCTGACAAGTTATCCAGCTGTATACTGCAACATATTCACTAAATGGGCTTAATTTGACAGGTTCACAAGTACTTGACTAAGTGTATTGGTAATCAGCCTGTCTTGCCTCAAATGCAGCAGCTTCAGGCTGGAAGAGAAAGCACAGATCTGGCCTAATGGAAGTGCCATGGACCTGCCTGCACTCTGAAATGTGAAAAACCATTGCCACTTGTAGTAAAGGCTGGCTATTTGGAGACCAGGAGCCCATGTGAGATGCTACACAGGGAATGGACAGTCAAATACCAAGCAATAAGTCCACCCATGGTTCAATTTAAATGACAGACAAGTGCCACCTTTAAAGAAAATATGAAGTGACAGGAATGAGTTCAGTTGCCATTTCTGACCTCTACTCAAATGATGATTGCCTTCCTGAGTGCCGATCCAATGGCTTCAGTATTTTCAGTCATTGATGAGGAGCAAGTTTGTAGATCAGAAAGCCAGGGTGAAGCCAGATTTCATGATCTTCAGACTTGTTCCAGGTCAGTAACTCAGAAAGTGCTGAATCCACTAGATTGTCATGAAAGTCAGGAAATTATTTGTCACCAACAGTCTTCACATTTAAAAAAAAATCCCAAAAATTTTCTTCTGCTCACCCTGCTGAGCTCTCTTCCGCCTTCCCTTTTTTTCTTCCTTGCGTACATCTCTTTCTCCCTACCTCCTTCCCTTTCTTCTCTCCTTCCTTTCCCTTCCTTCCTTTTCATAAGCCATACACCTTTGCTAGGATCCCATCTTGTAGGGTTCATTCACCTGGAGCCCAAGAGGCAGTACTTCTCTTCTCCCTACCTTCTTCCCTTTCACCCTTACTTGTTTATGTCCCTTTCCTCATTCCTTTTCTTCCCTCTTTCCTTCCTTTCTTTTTTCCCTCCTCCCCTCTGTCTTTCCTCCTTTATGTTGCAGCCTATAGCCCACATAACAAGCATTAGAATTGCTGTAATTTTATAAGGAGGGACGAATGTTTACTGACAGCTGTGCTAATATTGACAAAAAATGGACAAATAAGTTGAAGTCAACCAACATCCAGTCTGGCTTGGGTAGATTTGCTTTTTTTGTATGTTCCTTTGGTAACCTTCCTAATTCAAATCCATCAAAACTATGTCAATGACTGACAAAGCATGGAATGCCTTTATTGTCATTTGCAATTGGAGATATGAGAACTTGATCCATCTACAATCTGATCCATATCTCCCCGCGAGAGCTTATTTTTCAGTAGCAGTTTCTGTATCTCCATGGTGATGCCATCACATGGGTCCATCTGTGTTGAAAGACCCATGTGATGGCTACTGTAGATCAACTACACCCATCCAGCTACTATTACATCATAGCTGTACATAAATGTTATGGTAGTAGATCAATTAAAATGACAAAAATGAACAAACAATAAACATTTTAACAATGCTTTTGGTGAATGAGAATGGAAAGTTTCCAAGACCAATTGACAGACAAGCTGATCAGTCTTATCAAGAGCTCCAAGAGTACATTCAATTGCCAATTTTGAACTGGTAGTGGCTAGTAGAAACGTATATTTGGCTACAATACCTACAGTAATTCTGTCAGAGCAAACAGCTCTACTACTTACCTTACATAAAGTCTATTCTTAAGTGGACACATAGCGAGGATTCTACAGTACGTAACACTATTGGGACAAGGAAGCATAACCAGGTGGCCTAGAAGTGGCACACACACAAAAACCCTCTTAAAATGACAGTTTATTCTTTTTTCATAGTAAAATGTAATCTTATTTGAATAATCATCAATATAGTTTAATAACATTTTGACAATTTGTCTTGCAAACACTCCATCCAGATGTTCTTGCTGTTTAAAAGTATCTCTGGACCTCTTTCTCCGGACCACTTCCCCTGAGCCTTTTGCTTTTGGTCCTCTTCCTCTTGATCCTCTTTCTCTGGATCCTGTTCTTCTGGGTCTTCTGCCTCTTGGTCCTCTGGACCACTTCTTTTGGATCTCTTTCTCTTGTCCTCTGGACCTCTTCCCCTGAGACTTTTGCTTTTGGTCCTCTTCCTCTTGATCCTCTTTCTCTGGATCCTGTTCCTCTGGGTCTTCTGCCTCTTGGTCCTCTGGACCACTTCTTTTGGATCTCTTTCTCTTGTCCTCTGAACCTCTTCCCCTGAGACTCTTGCATTTGGTTTTCTTCCTCTGGGTCCTTTTCCTCTGATTCCTGTTCCTCTGAGTCCTCCACTGCTAGGTCCTCTGGACATTGTCCTTCTGGTCTTCTTCCTCTGAGTCCTCTGGACCTCTTCCTTTTGGTCCTCTTCCTCTGGGTCCTCTGGATGTCTTCCTTTTGGTCCTCTTCCTCGGTTCCTATGGACTTTTTCCTTTGGGTGCTCTTCCTCTGGGTCCTTTGGACCACTTACCATATCATTTTCCTCCTTCCTTCCCTCTTTACTCCCTTCCCTTCTCCCTTCCTTAAGCAGCGTTTCATAGCCTGTATAACAAGCATTAGAATTGCTATTGTTTTAAAAGGAGAAGGGGAAGAACGTCTACTAACAGTTGCACTAGTACCAACAAGAACAGCCAAAGCAGTTTAAATAAACCAAGATTTGACCTGCTTTGGGCAGATTTGCTATTTTGAATGATCCTTTAGTATCCTTCTTAATTTTCTATGTCAATGACTGGCAAAGCACAGATTGAGGGATGGAATGCCTTTATTGGTATTTGTAATTAAAGATGAGAGAACTGGATCCATATAACTAAGAGCTGACCCATATCACCTAGTCATAGTTTTTTTTCTGTAACAGTTCCTCCATCTCCATGTTGGTGCCATCACATTGGTCCAGCTTAGAAAGAAGACATATCTGTAGATCTCAAGGTATGATATAGGCACACACTCTCAAGGTAAGAAAGCAGCTATTTATTTATTCTGTCCCCTTATACCTGGCCCTGTTTTTTGGTTTACAGAAAGACCATCAATGTACTTGATTTCTACAACCAAGTCAACTCACAATAAAATCTAGGAAGTATTCTTGTTTTTTACTTCTATTACCCCATGCATGATGTACAAATCTTGCATGATTCCGCTCATTCAGCAAAGACTGCACACAGGCCTTCACCCTGCATAGTGCTCAGCAACACAGTCCTGATACGTTCATATGTGTAACTTGCATTAAATGTGTATTTTGCAGTTTTAGTTAAGGTTTCTTATGTCTCACAAGATCTTATTTTGTATGCTGACGTTACTTGTTGGGCTCTCACAGTACCAGTTCCTTTGTTCTGTATTCTAAAGCTGTAATTCACACAAGGCATGTGACATCCAGATATCCAGAGCAGTGAAGCAGTGGCCTAGTCATGTGCAATTCATTTAGTTACGAATTGAAATTTGGATGAAATTTTTATTATTTGGAGATTCGGATGTATCCAAATTTCCCAGTCATAGAAGTAACGAATTTCAACAAATCCAAAATAAATGATAATAAAATGAATTGTCCGAATTTGAAAATTAATTTGAATTCAAAATATTTTAATACAGTATAATAAATACTGTATTACTGTAGTACAGTATAATAAATACAGTAATAAAAGTGAAATAAGATGACAATTGCTACCTAGGCTGCTTTATAAAACAGAATATAAAAGAATGTCATAGAACAGAAAGAATAGAATAGAACAGAATAGAATAAAATACAATACTATAGAAAATAAAGGAATAGAATAGAACAGTAAAGCATAAAAGTGAAATAAGATGATGATTCCTACTTAGGTTATATATAGAATAGAATAGACTAAAACTGAATATAATAGAATATAAAAGAATAGTGTAGAATAAAACAAAATAGAAAAGAATATAATATAGTAGAATAGAGCAGAATAGAAAATAATAGAATATAGTAGAATAGAATTGAAAAGAATCAAATACAAAAAAATAGAATAAAAGAAAATAGAACGAACATATTCAAAATTACACGATTACATACACGAAATTCAAAATTCAAATATCAAATTTAGATTTTTCAATTAGAATTTAGAAATTACATTTTCGGAATTCAAATCGATTTGAAAATGACTTTCCAAAACCGAATATGTGAATCAAATTCCAAAAAACAAATCATTCCAACCTGACAAATATGATGAAAGAAGAATATTAATGTAATGAACAAATCTGAAATGGAATGAAACAAACTGTTCCGTCGCGCACATTACTGTGCTGTACTATAAAACTGGAACCGCGGACAAAAATTTTCTTTAGTTGAGGTTAGGGTGGGGAGCGATTAAAAGGCATGTTAGTTTTTTTTTATTGATGGATGTGTCCCAAATCTTCTCTACAGCAACAGGGGCTGAGAAACAATCAGGTGTGCTGAATGGAAATGTGCTGACAAGAAACATACTGATAGGAGAAGAGGGCAGAGTGAGCAGAAGAATGACTTCATCAGCTGCTGTTCTTTCTGTCCAATCAGCAGACTGGGGGACACCAATACAGTTCTCTTGCAATCTAAAACTGTAACAGAAAAAATGGTGTCATCCACCTGGCTGGGGTTTGAAAATCGTAGAACTGGATGGACAGAAATACAAATCCTTTGCCAGGTAACACAGCCGCACAACAACTAGAGGCAAGGTTATACACAGTACCACATGTTGATCCTCTGTTGACCACATGCACACATATACATATATAAAGAAGTTATAAAAGCAAGTGGATTCCCTTTAAATGTTGTCCTCATGATAAAATTGAGGTAACAAATGTAATTTGCACAGGATCACATACCCTTGTATTGCACGCAATAAAATAAAATCTGTCCAAAATGCAATTCCTTCAACCGCTGCCTTCTAAATCATTGCAATAAATCGCACCAGAGCCAAAGGTCCTATTCCATTCTCCTTCCACGTGCTGTCTTATTGTGTCTGTAATGAGTATGTTCAGATCCCTGCAGAATAGGCATCTTATGTGAGCCTTAGTTCATGCTGTGGTCCCTTGTGAAAATAAATACCTCCATTCATTTCCCAGGGGGCCACCAACATGTAGGATCAGGCCTCGACCTTTTGTGATAGCATCATATTTTTCTCCCCTGAAAAACGATCCTGCACAGCCCCTTATGCCTGCCGCTTATTTGTGAACGTTTCTATAATATTCTCCCGTTCGGTGCACGGGGCTGTCATCCTTCAAGGGGCAGTGGGGGATGGATCGCAGACAGAAGATTTCACAACTCCTTTAAGCCAATGTGCTGAGTTCAAAGAGAACAAAGAAAGAAAATAAATATTTCATATGCCAAAAATTGTCTGCAGCATGTATGCAAAGAACACTGGGGAAGTAAAGGTTTCTCTCTTTTCTTTTTTCTTCTCCTTTCTTTCTTCCTTCCTTCCTTCTCTCTTCCTTCTTTCCTTCCCTCTTTCTCCCTTCATTCTCTCTTCCTTCCTACCTTCTTTCATCATTCCTTCACTCTTCCTTCCTATCTTCTTTCATCATTCCTTCACTCTTCCTTCATTCCTTCTCCTTACCATCACTCTTCCTTCCTTCTCGCTCTCTTCCTTCCTTCCCTCTTCCTTCCTTCCTACCTTCTTTCTTCCTTCATTCTCTCTTCCTTCCTTCCTACCTTCTTTCATCCTTCCTTCCTTCCTCCCTTCCTTCCTTCTCCTTTCCTTCACTCTTCCTTCCTTCCTTCTCCCTTCCTTCTCTCTCCCTTCCTTCTCTCTTCCTTCCTTCTCTCTTCCTTCCTTCTCCCTTTCTTCTTTCTCCCTTCCTTCCTTCTTTCTTCCTCCCTTCCTTCTCTCTTCCTTCCTTCTTTCTCCCTTCCTTCTCTCTTCCTTCCTTACTTCTCCCTTCCTTCTTTTTCCATTCCTTCTATTTTCCTTCCTTTTTTTCTCCCTTCCTTCTCTCTTCCTTCCTTCCTTCTCTCTTCCCCTCTTCCTTCTCTCTTCCTACCTTCCTTCTCTCTTCCTCTCTTCCTTCCTTCATTCTCTCTTTCTTCCTTCTTCCTTCATTTCCTTTCCTTCCTTCTCTCTTTCTCCCTTTGCTTTTTCACAAAGGCGGCCAGGGGGTAGTAGAAACAGGAAACAGGCAGCTCAGCTGTGCTTTTACAAACCCACCCACACAAACTATAACAATACACCTGCATAGGGCTATACTGTACACATGCTGAGGCTGTGGTTCTTTGTTTGGCAGTTGAGACCCAGGGCTGCAGAATACCTCCTGTCAAACTTGCCTGTTGAATTCAATGGGGCTGCACCACAACTGCTGGACAAATGCTTGGCTTTCAGTTGCAGGGTGGTCCCTCAACTTAAAATTGACAGCTGGTAAATACATTTTTTTTAATCCATGGGCCCCTTCCTTTGTTCTCTCTTCCTTCCTTCTTTCTCCCTTCCTTCTCTCTCCCTTCCTTCTCTCTCCCTTCCTTCTCTCTCCCTTCCTTCTCTCTTCCTTCCTCCTCTCTCCCTTCCTTCCTTCTCTCTCCCTTCCTTCTCTCTCCCTTCCTCCTCTCTCCCTTCCTTCTCTCTCTCTTCCTTCTCTCTTCCTTCCTTCCCTCTTCCTTCCTTCTCTCTTCCTTCCTTCTCTCTTCCTTCCTTCTCTCTTCCTTCCTTCTCTCTTCCTTCCTTCTTTCTCCCTTCCTTCTCTCTCCCTTCCTTCTCTCTCCCTTCATTCTCTCTCTTCCTTCTCTCTCCCTTCCTTCTCTCTCCCTTCCTTCTCTCTCCTTCCTTCTTTCTCCCTTCCTTCCTTCTCTCTTCCTTCCTTCTCTCTCCCTTCCTTCTCTCTCCCTTCCTTCTCTCTCCCTTCCTTCTCTCTTCCTTCCTCCTCTCTCCCTTCCTTCCTTCTCTCTCCCTTCCTTCTCTCTCCCTTCCTTCTCTCTCCCTTCCTTATTTCTCCCTTCCTTCTCTCTTCCTTCCTTCCTTCCTTCTCTCTTCCTTCCTTCCTTCTTTCTCCCTTCCTTCCTTCTTTCTCCCTTCCTTCTCCCTTCCTTCTTTCTCCCTTCCTTCTCTCTTCCTTCCTTCTCTCTCCCTTCCTTTTCTCTCCCTTCCTTCTCTCTCCCTTCCTCCTCTCTCCCTTCCTTCTCTCTCTCTTCCTTCTCTCTTCCTTCCTTCCCTCTTCCTTCCTTCCCTCTTCCTTCCTTCTCTCTTCCTTCCTTCTCTCTTCCTTCCTTCTCTCTTCCTTCCTTCTTTCTCCCTTCCTTCTCTCTCCCTTCCTTCTCTCTCCCTTCATTCTCTCTCTTCCTTCTCTCTCCCTTCCTTCTCTCTCCCTTCCTTCTCTCTCCTTCCTTCTTTCTCCCTTCCTTCCTTCTCTCTTCCTTCCTTCTTTCTCCCTTCCTTCTCTCTTCCTTCCTTCTCTCTTCCTTCCTTCTCTCTTCCTTCCTTCTCTCTTCCTTCCTTCTTTCTCCCTTCCTTCTCTCTTCCTTCCTTATTTCTCCCTTCCTTCTCTCTTCCTTCCTTCATTCTCTCTTTCTTCTTTCTTCCTTCATTTCCTTTTCTTCCTTCTCTCTTTCTCCCTTCGCTCTTTCATATAGGTGGCCAGCGGGTGGTAGAAACAGGAAACAGGAAGCTCAGCTGTGGTTTTACAAGACCACCCACCCAAGCTGTAACAATACACCTGCGTAGGGCTGTACTGTATACTTGCTGAGGCTGTTGTTCTTTGGCAGTTGAGACTTGGGGCTGCAGAATACCGCCTGTCAAACTTGCCCATTGAATTCAATGGAGCTGCACCACAACTGCTGGACAAATGCTTGACTTGCAGTTGAAGGGTGGTCCCTCAATGTAAAATTGACAGCTGGCAAATACATTTTTTTTTCTCTGTGTGCCCCATTTGCACTGCAATGAAGCCCAGAGGTGCAGTGCAGCGAGTTGCGGTAAAATGCACACATGCTGCATTTTATCACAGCACATGAGTAGGCATCACATGTCACCATACAGCAGCCCAATGCATCACACTTCTGCGTAGAAACATGAATGAAGCACCACACCGCCCCCTACTGCACCTTACTGCAGCCCAAAACTGACAGCTGCCCCCATTCTAAAACAGCATTTATCGTGTGGGCAGTGTGGACAGGCCCTAATTCATTATGATAACATTTGAATGCATGGGGCAGCACAGTGGAAAAATGGTTAGCACTTCTGCCTGGCAGTACTAGGGTCATTGGTTCAAATCCCAACCACAGCACCACCTGCCTGGAGTTTGCATGTTGTCCCTGTGCCTGTGTGGGTTTCCTCTAGGTACTCCAGTTTCCATCACACACTCCAAAGACATGCTAGTAGGTTAATTGGATCCTGACTAAATTGTCCATAGTATGTGTATGTATGAATGTGAGTTAGGGACCTTAGATTGTACACCCCTTGAGGGTTAGGGACTGATGTGAATGTATAATATATATGTAAAGCGCTGCGTAAATTGATGGTGTTATATAAGTACCATTTCATCACAGGCCATATCAGCATTATGGTGGCTCTCAAAGGGCCGGTTGTATCTGTAAGGCTAGATGTCCAGAGCACCCCCCCCCAATTATATCAGATGTCAAGAAATCCTGCACCCTCCCTCATGCATCCCCTTTGGGGGCAGAGCTGGAAAACAGAAAGTACAGGGTCTGGAGGAGGAATGAAGTCAGTTACCAGGGTCTGCTGAATGCTGAGACCAGGGGAGGCTGAGATGAAGGGGTGCTGCAGCTGCGCTGAGAGGTGCAGGATTTGTCAGAGGAGTTCTATTCTCCTCTCTGCTGCCGACTGCTGGAACAAGGTGGGGGTGGAGACAAGGGGGTACCTGCAGGAGAGGTGCAAGGGCCACATGAAATGGCCTGGAGGACTGGATTCGGCCCACGGGCCTTGTGTTGACACCTGTGATGTAGAGAAAGGAATACCACAGATAAACAGGTACAACTTATGTAGGAGGATTTGTAACATCTCTGTGTATCACCTGATGCCAGTCACTTCACTGGGGATATGTAATGGTTTACAACCTCTTTAAATTCAATTTAAATTTCAAATCTGGATGACCAAAAAAATGTAATTTTAATATAAAAAAGAAAAAAAATACTAAATCACTATACATTTCCTATCACACATTAATGAGCAGAGTGATCTTGGTTGTCGTAGGAAAATCAGAAACTACCTGTAATGGCCAATGGCCATCTTCTACAATAAGGTTCCATTTACATCATGCAAGGGCAATGAAGCACACACGGGTTTGTGCATTTCTGTGCGTTCCCATGTGTTGAGGTTTCTGCAGAGTGTAACTTGAGCTCCCCACCCCTGCTTTGTGAAAGCTCAGACAAGCTGTATAAATTCTATACTTTGAAGGGATGGAGAGAAGAGAAGACTGCAGATACACAGATACAACCAGGGGCGGACTGACCATTTGGAAACTCGGGCACTGCCCGAGGGTCCGGGGTCAGTAGGGGGCCCCATGAGATGCCCCTGGTACCTTTTTCATAGGCTTTTTTGAGTTTGGGCAAGGACACAGGGGCCCCATGATCCCCTATTGCCTGGGGGCCCCATGAGTTGTCAGTCTGCCCCTAGGTACAACTTATGTAGGAGGATTTGTTTCATCTCTGTGTATCACCTGAGGACAGTCACGTCACTGGGTATATGTAAGGGTTTACAACCACTTTAAATATTTTTATATTTTTCGTTTGCCTTGGACGCATGTTGTTATGCTCAGACGTCCTGCCGGGTAAATAAATAACCGAACAGATAAATATCCGCAGTTTAGTCTCCGTTAAGAGATAACTGCTAATCGGCAATGCTGATTTTTGGCAAGCTGTCATTGGGTTTATTAAGCGGGGTTTTATTTTAAGAGGAGACAAGGCCTCATTAAGGCGGAACGGCATGCCAAACCATGCATTAGGAAGTCGGCGTGTCTCGAGCTCCTGTTAGCAATGTGAAATGTCGATCTCAAGGAGCACAAAACCGACACAAAGCACAGAAAATTTCTCGTTTTCTCTTTTTTTTTTTAGGTTCACAGAATGCAAACGAATAGCCTAACAGTCCGTCCAGGTTTTAAATAATTCATTCAGCTTCAACAGAAACAGCTCTGCTTAACTCGGAAAGAAGGGGAGGGGGGGGGGGGTGAAAAAACGTATACCGATGAAACAAATGGAGACATGTTTTCTCTCTGTGAATTCTCATCAATGAAGTTCGATGCACGGGTAAGCTGCGTAATGAGCAAAATCGGGAAGCGAGGACACCGGCGTTATTGGATGGGGAAAAAAAAAATACACCGAAAGCCCAGCAAAGCAAATTACTAACACGGCAGAGACAGGCCGCAATTAGCGGTCTACTCACGTATATCTGACAGTGATGAAAATAGTATAAGGACAGATAGGAAGGGAGAGGTGTTGGCCATAGAGGACTGGTAGATTCCGACTGATGCTTTTATAGCGCAGGTGAGCAGATTAAAGGGAGCAGTTGATTGGTTGTTGTGGCTAACAGAAACGCATTTGATTTTTTTCCAGCAAAAAATAATCTGGATTAGGACCTTTGCATTGTGATAATGCATGTGTTACTGCATATGGTAACCGCTGTTCCATTCCTTTTCAATGGCACCCTAATATCTTCCCCGGCGCACCACAAAACAGAGAGACTTTATACGATGCACCTCGATGCTCAATCTCATCAGCAGCCGCTGCAGGTAAAATCTGTAATTGTAGTTTCTGATCAAAGAAAAGTTATGAAGAAAGGAGGGTGCCTCTTCTTTATGTGCCAAGAAGATAAAATTGGAGTTACCAAAGTAATAAAAGGGGAAATAAGCAGTTTAGGTACCCTTTGGGACTTTACCACATTTTAAAGCATTTAGGAAGTAAAGATGTATTGTATGGGCTGTGTTTGTAGCTCACTCCCACCATGCCTTTCTTAATTCCTTCTCGGTCTTTCTTCCTTCCCACTCATGTTACATGTTCCCCTTTTTCTCCTTCTCTAAGTTGCTACTCTCTGTTCTGTCTCTGCCTCCATTTCTCACGCACATTTCCTCCCTGTCCTTCTCTCCCTTTTCTGCTTGGTCTTTTCCTTTACCTTCCCCTTTCCCTTTCCCTTTTCTTCCCCTTCCACGTTCCCTTTCCCCTTCCCTTTTCTCAGTTGCCTCCTTTCTTCCCTCTTCACCCTTTTCTCCCTTCCTTTCCTATGTGCCCGGTTACTTCCCTCCACTCCTTCCTTCCTTCTCTATGTACCCAGTTCCTTCCTTCCTTATGTGCCTGGTACCTTCCCTCCACCCCTTCCTTTCATCCCTATGTGGCATGTTCTTTCCCTTCACTTCCTTCCTTCCCTATGTGCCTGGTTCTTTCCCTCTACTACCCCCTTCCTTCCCTATGTGCCCATTTCCTTCCTTCCACCCCTTTTTTTCCTTCTCTATGTGCCTGGTACCTTCCCTCCACCCCTCCCTTCCTTTCCTATGTGCCTGGCTCCTTCTCTCCACTCCCTCCCTTCCTTCCCTATATTCCTGCTTCCTTCTCTCAACTTCCTTTATTCCTTTTCCAGTGCGCCAAGTTCCTTCCTCCCACCCCTCCCTTCCTTCATGCTGTACCTGGTTTCTTCCCTCCATGCCTTCCTTCCTTTCCTATGTGCCTGGTTTCAACCTTTTCCTCCCTCCCTTCCTTCCCTATGTGCCTGGTTTCTGCCTTTTCCTCCCTCCCTTCCCTGTGTGGCTGGTTCCTTCCCTCCACTCCCTTCCTCCTCTATGTGCCTGGTTCCTGCCCTTCACCTTCTTCCTTCCTTGCTTCCTTCCTTCCTTATGTGCCCGGTTACTTCCCTTCACCCCTTTTGGCATTCCCTATGTGCCCAGTACCTTCCCTCCATCACTCTCTTCTTTCCCTATGTGCCTGGTACCTTCCCTCCATCTCTACCTTTCTTCTCTATGTGCCTGGTTCCTTCCCTCCACCCCGCCCTTCCTTCCCTATGTACTTGGTTCCTTCCCTTCATGCCTTCCTTCCTTCCCTATGTGTCTGGTTCCTGCCCTTCACTTCCTTCCTTCCTCCCTTCCTTCCCTATGTCCCCAATTCCTCCCCTTCACCCCTCCCTTCCTTTTCCTATGTGCCCAGTTACTTCCTCCACCCCTCCCTTCCTCCCCTATGTACTTGGTTCCTTCCCTTCATGCCTTCCTTCCCTACATTAAAACAATAAAGGGCACAAATGCCTAGTGCATTAATAAGACACTTTATTCTAAAAACTATTAACGTATACTCACAAGCCCAGTAGCGCTTGATAGATTTTTCTCGTACGACCGTCATACCACCACATAGAAAAGCGGTCGTTTGTATGCAAAACGACTACATTTTTTACTGTTGTGCAACGGGATTTTTTCATTTACAATATCGTTATCGGTTAAAACATCCTGCTCATCAACGAAGAGAAAATCGTTCGATCAGCGGTTCAATAAACTTTTTCGTACGATTTTCTTATCATATGTACGGGACATTAGTCTCCATGCACAGGGGGAGTTTCAATTACGCTGGTAACATTAGCTGTGTAAAGTCATGTTAAAAACGTGAGTTTTTCAGCATTTTTTTTAGCATTTTTCTATTAGTGTTCAGCTGCGTTTTTTCATTTATGCGTTTTTTGCGGTTTTTTAGAGTTTCTTTTGACCCAAAAAAATTTTTTTATGGTAAAAAAAGTCCAAAAACGCTGTTTTGCCACGATTTACTGCGTTTTGACATGTTAGATTGTTTTTACAGCTAGAAAACACCTCTAGAAACCCATTAGCAGAGGCGTCCCTAGGGTTGGTGTCAACCGGTGCGGTAACACTTGGTGACACCCCCTCCGACGATCCCCGCAGAATGGATCGGATCTGAGGATTGAGCATAATGGATCAGACTCCGATCCATTATGCTCAATCGGCAGATCCGATCCATCCTGCGGGGATCGTCAGCTTTCTTTACAACTTCCCCGCAGGATCGTTGGCATCAGGGGCGGACTGACAACTCATGGGGCCCCCGGGCAATAGGGGATCATGGGTCCCCTGTGTCCTTGCCCAAACTTAAAAAAGCCTATGAAAAAGGTACCAGGGGCATCTCATGGGGCCCCTTATTGACCCCGGGCCCTCGGGCAGTGCCCAAGTTTCCAAATGGTCAGTCCGCCCCTGGTCAGCATGCAACCTATACGGGGTGACACTGAACCCGCTCCAAGAAAAGGTAAGTTGTAAAGAAAGCCGACGATCTCCGCAGGATGGATCGGATCAGGGGTGGACTGACAACTCATGGGGCCCCTGGGCAATAGGGGATCATGGGGCTCCTGTGTCCTCACCCACACCCAAAAAAGCCTATGAAAAACCCCTATTGCCCGGGGGCCCCATGAGTTGTAAGTCCACCCCTGATCCGATCCATCCTGCGGCTTTCTTTACAACTTACCTTTTCTTGGAGCGGGTCCAGTGTCACCTCGTATAGGTTGCATGCCGACCAGGGGCGGACTGACCATTTGGAAACTTGGGCACTGCCCGAGGGCCCGGGGTCAGTAGGGGGCCCCATGAGATACCCCGAGTACCTTTCATTGGCTATCTCATGGGGCCCCCTACTGACCCCGGGCCCTCGGGCAGTGCCCAAGTACTCGAATGGTCATTCTGCCCCGGGATCGGATCCATCCTGCGGGGATCGTCGGCTTTCTTTACAACTTCCCCACAGGATCGTCGGCATCAGGGGCGGACTGACAACTCATGGGGCCTCCAGGTAATAGGGGATCATGGGGCCCCTGTGTCCTTGCCCAAACTTAAAAAAGCCTATGAGAAAGGTACCAGGGGCATCTCATGGGGCCCCCTACTGACCCCGGGCCCTCAGGCAGTGCCCAAGTACTCGAATGGTCATTCCGCCCCTGGATCGGATCCATCCTGCGGGGATCGTTGGCTTGCTTTACAACTTACCTTTTTGTGGAGTGGGTCGTGCGGTTGGTGTCACTCGATGCGGACTGCACCCCCCCCCCCCACCTGCCCATTAGTTCTGTTTTTTTTTTCCAGCCAATAATTGTTGATTCCAATCTATGTGTGCATGGACACATAGGATAACATGCTGGGAGGTTTACCGGCTGTAGAAAAAAATGTCAAAAGCCAAAAACAGCCTCTGTAAAAACGTCCCGTGTGCAGGAGGACTTGCCCGAGGCCCCGTCTTGCTTCTTTGTGTTTCTGGACAAAAATCAACCATTACCCAGTGTAGTCCTATCTGTCGGGAACACTTTCAACCAGAAGACGCCTTGATTAGAAAAGTGCCTCCGCTGATGGGGACTGATTGGTAACTTTTCATTGCAGGCGCCGCCAGAACTCCCAATCAAAAAGAAGAAGCAGCCTGTGCAAACAAGCCGGCATTATGTACGCTTACTGGCGAGCTGTCCTGTAACGACCTCCAGGCTATGTTACACCAAGAAACAGAAAATGAGAAATAGAGAGGAACACGCGAGACGCAACGGGACAGAAATTGTCAGGTTGTAATTTTTATATTTGAATCCTTTGTCCCTGTTTGAACGTTTATCCAGACTCGCTGTGTTGTGCCAAATGCATGAGGACCAACGTACGCACCTGCTTTGCGATAATGTTTTAGTTGGAAACCTTCCCATCGCTGCCCGCTACAGATGGAGAGCTCAGAGTGCCGGATCCAAGAGGAATGGGGAGAGAATGTGAAAACAGCAAACGTCTTTTCAGGGGCGGGCTGACAACTCATGGGGCCCCCAGGCAATAGGGGATCATGGAGCCCCTGTGTCCTTGCCCAAACTCAAAAAATCCTATAAAAAAGGTACCAGGGGCATCTCATGGGGCCCCCTACTGACCCCGGGCCCTCAATAGGGGATCATGGGGCCCCTGTGTCCTTGCCCAAACTCAAAAAAGGCTATGAAAAAGGTACCAGGGGCATCTCATGGGGCCCCCTACTGACCCCGGGCCCTCAATAGGGGATCATGGGGCCCCTGTGTCCTTGCCGAAACTCAAAAAAGGCTATGAAAAAGGTACCAGGGGCATCTCATGGGGCCCCCTACTGACCCCGGGCCCTCAATAGGGGATCATGGGGCCCCTGTGTCCTTGCCGAAACTCAAAAAAGGCTATGAAAAAGGTACCAGGGGCATCTCATGGGGCTCCCTACTGACCCCGGGCCCTCGGGCAGTGCCAGAGTTTCCAAATGGTCAGTCCGCCCCTGTGTCTTATTCCACGCTCTGATTCCAGGCTCAGAGGAGGCTGGAAC
This sequence comes from Staurois parvus, assembly GCF_062004578.1. NCBI lineage: Eukaryota > Metazoa > Chordata > Amphibia > Anura > Ranidae > Staurois > Staurois parvus. The sequence continues at coordinate 4,267,994 of NW_028317799.1, read as the reverse complement.
TGAGGGACCATGGAGGTGACCATAACCGAACCAACTATCTGGTAATGCCAATTTCCTGGCTGTCACAACCATCACTGCTATAGGGCTTTAGAAGTCACTGACCTGGAACAAGTATAAAGATTACAGCCCTGGAACAAGTATGATATTCTGATTTATGTAATTCTCTTTGATCCACGTAATTTTTTTGCACTGAAAAATAAACAATCCCCCACAAAAATAATCTACTAGGACATTGAAGATAGTAAAAACTTAAATTTTATGTGTACAAAACATTAAGAAGATTAAAATACATAATACAAACATGTAGGTACTGTTAAAACAATTGCAATTACGTCATGCCAGTAGCTGATAGCCATATTCCAAGTTGGTATATTCTAGTGGTACTGTGCATGCGTGTGATGACGTCAATGCGCACGATGTTGAGCAGTGACGTCATGAAGCCTCCGGCATTTTGGTACACCATGTATATACTCACTTAGGTTACACCTTAGATACTCCTTGCTAGTACCGGGTTGAACATGCTTTTGCCTTCAGAACTGCCTTAATTCTTTATGGCATACATTCCAAAAGGAGTTGGAAACATTCCTCAGAGATTTTTGTTACTGTTATTATTAGGTACACCTTGCTAGTACCGGGTTGAACCCGCTTTTGGCTTCAGAACTGCCTTAATTCTTCATGGCATACATTCAACAAGGTGTTGGAAACATTCCTCAGAGATTTTTGTTACTGTTTCTGTCCATCTTCTCACACCAGTCAGCCCATTCTCCTCTGACCTCTGACATCAACAAGGCATTTTTGTCCACACAACTGCCACTCACTGGATATTTTCTCTTTTTTGGACCCTTCTCTGTAAACCCTAGAGATGGTTTTGGGTAAAAATTCCAGCAGATCAGCAGTTTTTGAAATACTCAGACCAGCCACCAACAACCATGCCACGTTCAAAGTCACCTAAATCCCCTTTCTTCCCCATTCTGATGCTCGGTTTGAACCTCAGCAAGTTGTCTTTACCACATCTAGATGCCTAAATGCATTGAGTTTCTGCCATGTGATTGGCTGATTAGCAATTTGTGTTACCAAGCAATGGTACAGGTGTACCTAATAAAGTGGTTGGTGAATGTATAAACCAAAAGAAAACAGCATGTAACAACTGCTGCCACCATCTTGGTCCTCCATCTCAAAAAGCAAAAAAGTACTTAACAGGGATCATACTGGAGGACAGTTAATATATACCACCATCATAGTACTCCCAAAGTATTCCCCCTTGTTCCTTTCTCCTTCTTTTTGTCTGGGAGGACTATGACGGCAGTATGTATTAACTGTTCTACTGTATGGTTCCCGTTAAGTACTTTCCTTTGCTCATTGAGAGGGTGGACCAAGATGGCGGGATAGTGAGGGATTGTTTATTTTTCAGTGTCTTGTAATAGATGGTGTGGTGCCAGTAAATCCTTTGGAACAAGTGGAGACTACTTAGCTGAGTCTCCTTCCCAGCTTTTCTAGTTGGGTTAGATCGCCTGTCAGGTTCTTACCGCTCAAAATGTAAAAACCCAAGCGCCAAATACAGTGTTGAGAGTCCACATTTTTGCCATGGCAGTAGCATGCTTTCAACCCTCAGCAGTTGCATGCCTTTGTTCAGATGGGTGTTCGGGGGGCGGAAGAGCTGGGACACACAAAAGTGGGCAGGAACACCCAAAACTCCCAGGTGGACGGGAGCAGAGCCAGGAATATTGCCAGAGAGATCTCACTGTTGTAGCATCTAGGACATATAAGAAGCCAATGGTTGACTCAGCCCACCAGTCTCTCTTATAACTATGTAGTGCTACTGCCAGAGGAGCTACTGAATTGTTTTTTGATTTCTCTGCACCTTTCGCTCACCCAGCACTTACTGACACACCTTAAGGCCTTTCAAAGAATTTATTTGGCCAAGCATAGCCTAAAAGGAGAAATGATCTGCATGTGTATGTATACAAACAATCAATAAGGCAAGAGATTGATGAAAGGAAAAAATAAAAACCTGTTAGCTGGTAACCTTGGGGCCCCTGAAGAAAGCACAATTGTTCTCAGCAGGCAACAGATGAATTTGTACAATGTAGGTCTCTTACCAGACCCAGGGCATCCTCTTCTGAGTTTACAGACATATGCTCTGATTCAGTAAAACTCAAGTTCAGGTCAGACAGGGATAGAAGTTGCTGTGATCTCTTCCTTTCAGTCCTGCTGCGACAGTCCCTCTTTTCCTTTTTGACAAGTGATAGGAGTGCTAGTACAGTTTAATCTCACAAGGCATCCAAACCACACCCTCCCAGGAAGAAGATTCTCTTTGCATGAGTTCTCACCTGATTGTGGTCAGCTATGGCAGTCATCTGTTCATCCAGCAGCAGCTCAGTCTCTTTTCTTCACACCTGCTTGTTTCAAGACTGTCCTCCCCATTCTTCTCACCAGCCTGCAGACCACACTTCTCCTTGCTTTGTTGCATCAGCCGATCACCATCTTCCAGGCTGCACCAGACCCAGCCAAGATGGCTGCTCCCTGCCCTGGAGACATTCCATAGATGAGAATTACAAAGTGGTCTCCTTAAAGATGGCTGTTGCACTTCTGCATTAATGAATATTCCATTTAATCCTGTCCACATTGCAGAAGGATAATACAGCAGTAACAAAGAAAGAAGTTCTGCAGCAGTTATCAGCTACAGTCCAGTTTACAACTAAAATATCCCTTTAGTGTGGACTGACCGTTAAAGAGTTGAATAACTCCTGCTTTCCTTTAATTCAATAGCATAGAGTCTATGCTTCACCAGTTGGAGCTTACCATAAATCTTTGCACAATACTTCCCAGCAGACAACAGAATAATTTGTACAATGTTAGTCTCTTACCAGACCCAGGGCATCCTCTGGGTCTCCAGACATGTGCTCTGATTCAGTAAAAGTCACTTTTAGGTCAGACAGGGATAGAAGTTGCTGTGATCACTTCCTTTCAATTCTGCTGAGACAGTCCCTCTTTTCCTTCCGTACAAGTGATAGGAGTAATCTCTAGTACAGTCTGATCTCACCAGGCATTGAAATCACACCCTCCCAGAGAAGGTTCTCAGTTCTCATCTGATTGTGGACAGCTATGGCAGGCATCTGCATCCATTCATCTAGCAGCAGAAGCTCAGTCTCTTTTCTGCATACCTGCTTGTTTCAAGACTGTCCTCTTCCTTCTCACCAGCCTACAGACCACACTTCTCCTTGCTCTTTTGCATCAGCCAATCACGGTCTTTCAAGCTGTACCAGACCCAGAAAGAAGATTCTCATTCTCTTTGCTTGAATTCTCACCTAATTGTGGTCAGCTATGGCAGGCATCCGCTCATGCAGCAGCAGCAGCAGCAGCAGCAGCAGCAGCAGCAGAGCAGTCTCTTTTCTTCACGCCTGCTTGTTTCAAGACTGTCCTCTCCATCCTTCTCACCAGCCTGCAGACCACACTTCTTGCTCTGTTGCATCAGCTGATCATTGTCTTCCAGGCTGCACCAGACCCAGCCAAGATGGCTGCTCCCTGCCCTGTAGACACTCCATAGATGAGCATTACAAAGTGGTCTCCTTAAAGATGGCTGTTGCACTTCTGCGTTAATGAATATTACATTTAACCCTGTCCACATTGCAGAAGTCTAATACAGCATTACCAAAGAAGACGTTCTGCAGCAGTTATCATCTACAGTCCAGTTTACAACTAAAATATCCCTTTAGTGTGGACTGACCCTTGAAGAGTTGAATAACTCCTGCCTTCCTTTTATTCAGTAGAGCTGAGCCTATGCTTCGCCAGTCAGAGCCTGCCATAAATCTTTTCCTTATCTTTCATTGTCTTGTTCTTTCAGCCATTACATTATCTTTCAAAGACCAATTCCAGGCAACAAGCGGAATCGATCAGTGAACTGTTAAAGCTGGACTCCGGGTAAACAACTAAAACACAATTGAATTACATAAATGTTTATTGTCTTACTTTCCAGAGGATCTGCAGTATTCAGCCTCTGCACACCTCTGCCACAATACACAGCCAGGACGATGACTCTAATGTGTCCATGTTCAGCATTGAGTATCTCCCTGCTCAATGGACACAGCTGATGATGCTAAGTCATCATGCAATGAGCAGGTTGGAGTAGAAAAGGTGACACAGGAAGCTGCCTTGTGGCTCTGCAGTGTGGCAGAGGTGTGTAAATCGTAAGACTGGCTTTACAAAAATAACAAATCTTTACACATATTTAAAGCTGAAGATTAATCTGCTTATAGTTTGACTTCCCTAGTTCCTTATTTCCCCTTACATTTAAAATAATAATATATATAACATTTAAATACAAATTTTCCGTTTTCGATGCATGTTTTATTTTAGAACCAGTGATGTCGTTACTGGGCCTCAGTGATGTCATTACTGGGCCTCTGTGATTCTCCATGTAATGCGGTTTGGTTTTGGTGAGGGGATTTTCATAGCACCTTTTCTTATTTTTTTGTGATGTTACCGACTTGCCTTTCCACTACATCCAATCAGAGAAAGCTTTGCATTCGTGTCAGTGGGAGGAATAGTGTCCTACCATTGGTGTGAGTGGAAGGAATAATGTACCATCACTGGTGTCAATGGGAGGAATAGTGCCCCATCGTTGGTGTCAGTGGAAGGAATAGTGCCTCATCATTGGTGTCAGTGGAAGGAATACTGTCCCATTTTTGGTGTCAGTGGAAGGAATGGTGCCCCATCATTGGTGTCAGTGGGAGGAATAGTGCTTCATCACTGGTGTCTGTGGAAGGAATAGCACCCCATCATTGGTGTCAGTGGGAGGAATAGTGCCCCATCATTGGTGTCAGTGGAATGAATAGTGCTTCATCATTGTTGTTAGAAGGAATAGTGCCTCATCATTGGTGTCTGTGGAAGGAATAGCACCCCATCATTGGTGTCAGTGGGAGGAATAGTGCTTCATCATTGGTGTCAGTGGAATGAATAGTGTCTCATCATTGGTGTCAGTATGAAAAATAGTGTCCCATCATTTTTTGTCAGTGGAAGGAATAGTGCCCCATCATTGGTGTCAGTGGAAGGAAAAGTGCCCCACCATTGGTGTCAGTGGAAGGAATAGTGCCCCATCATTGGTATCAGTGAAAGGAACAGTGCCCCATCATTGGTATCAGTGGGAGGAATAGTGCCCCATCATTGGTATCAGTGGGAGGAATAGTGTCCCATCATTGGTATCAGTGGGAGGAATAGTGCTCCATCATTGGTGTCAGTGGGAGGAATAGTGCCCCATCATTGGTGTCAGTAGGAGGAATAGTGCCCCAACATTGTTGTCAGTAGGAGGAATAGTGCCCCAACATTGTTGTCAGTAGGAGGAATACTGTCCCATCATTTGTTCCAGTGGGAGGAATAGTGCCCCCTCACTGGTGTTAGTAGGAGCAGGGGCGGACTGACTATTTGGGAACTCGGGCACTGCCCGAGGGACCGGGGTCAGTAGGGGGCCCCATGAGATGCCCCTGGTACCTTTCATAGGCTTTTTTGGGTGTTGTTTGAGTGTGGGCAAGGGCACAGGGGCCCCATAAACCCCTATTACCTGGGGGCCCCATGAGTTGTCAGTCCACCCCTGAGTAGGAGGAATAGTGCCCCATTGTTGGTGTCAGTGGAGGGAATAATGTTGCATCATTGGTGTCAGTGGAGGAAATAATGGCCCATCATTGGTGTCAGTGGAGGGAATAATGCCGCATCATTGGTGTCAGTGGAGGAAATAATGGCCCATCATTGGTATCAGTGGGAGGAATAGTGCCCCATCATTGGTATCAGTGGGAGGAATAGTGCCCCATCATTGGTATCAGTGGGAGGAATAGTGTCCCATCATTGGTGTCAGTGGGAGGAATAGTGCCCCATCATTGGTGTCAGTGGAAGGAATAGTGTCCCGTCATTGGTGTCAGTAGGAGGAATAGTGCTCCCTCATTGGTGTTAGTAGGAGGAATAGTGCTCCATCATTGGTATCAGTGGGAGGAATAGTGCCCCATCATTGGTGTTAGTGGAAGGAATAGTGCCCCCTCATTGGTGTTAGTAGGAGGAATAGTGCCCCATCATTGGTATCAGTGGGAGGAATATTGCCCCATCATTGGTGTCAGTGGAAGGAATAGTGCCCCCTCATTGGTGTTAGTAGGAGGAATAGTGCCCCATTGTTGGTATCAGTGGAGGGAATAGTGCTCCATCATTGGTATCAGTGGGAGGAATAGTGCCCCATCATTGGTGTCAGTGGGAGGAATAGTGCCCCATCATTGGTATCAGTGGAGGGAATAGTGCCCCATCATTGGTGTCAGTGGAAGGAATAGTGCTCCATCATAGAGGCCCACGGGTTGCACTTTGGAGACCACAGAATCATGCAGTGCACACAGCTGCAGTGTTTGCTGGATTGGTGTCACCTCCGGATGGGAAATACTCTTTGAACACCATGTTTCTGTGATTGATCCAGATGTGCGTTTTCCTGCTTTACTCTGATTCTTTTGTACCTTCTAGAATTTTCAGGAAGGTGTCCCTGTTAATAAACTCTTCTGTTTGTCTCTGTATATGAAAAAAAAAGTGATGCGTGTGATTTCCATCGACCACCAGATGTCAGTCTTGCGCAAAAAATGAAAAGTCGCCGTCCCCATGCGTTTGTCCTGGTGGGGTTCTGCGATTATGCAGCTCATTTTAATTTACTGAAGTGCAGACGGCGTACAGTAAGCAAACAAATTATAGCACTTTCTTGTCGTTTTACTAACTTTATTGGGCTGTTGGAGTGAGCAGCATTCCCCCTTCTCACTATCCACCAGAGGGAGGAAAGAATATTTGTAATATTTGCTTGGAGCTGTTCTTGTGTAAACAGGAATCATTCCCCCCCCCCCCCTGTGTACTGCAGGTTTCAATATAACAAAAGGAATAAGAAGCAAAATGTAACAGGATGGAGCCTCTGGTCTGGTTTTGGCTGGATGCTGATGGGCTGAAGCAATTACGGGCTGTCGGCGTGTATCCCGCACTCTGGAGGCTGACACCCTCTGCTGGAGATCAGGCCCCGCCCCCCTGTCACAGGCTTCACTGTCTTGTTCCGCTTTCGGTAACCGAACGGGAAATCCGATGGGGAAATCTTGCTTTCTGAATTTTAGTAAGGTGTAAGAAGCCAGAAAGTAATTCTATTCGCTGCTATACACCCAATATACAATTTTAGATGTGGTGGACTTAACCTTTAAATTTATTTATTTTTTTATTTTATTACAGGTACTTATATAGCGCCGTCAATGTACGCAGCACTTTACATATATATTGTACATTCACATCAGTCCCCGACCCTCAAGGGGCGTACAATCTAAGGTCCCTAAATCACATTCATACATACACATACTAGGGACAATTTAGACAGGAGCCAATTCACCTACCAGCATGTCTTTGGAGTGAGGGAGGAAACCAGAGTACCCATAGGGAACCCATGTAGGCACAGGGAGAACATGCAAACTCCAGGCAGGTGGTGCCGTGGTTGGGAAGATTTAAGACCAGACATATTCTGACACTTTTAACATATATTATTATTATTTCAGGTACTTATATAGCGCCATCAATTTACACAGCACTTTACATATATATTGTACATTCACATCAGTCCCTAACCCTCAAGGGGCGTACAATCTAAGGGCCCTAACTCACATTCATACATACACATACTAGGGCCAATTTAGACAGGATCTAATGAACTTACCAGCATGTCTTTGGAGTGTGGGAAGAAACCGGAGTACCTAGAGGAAACCCACGCAGGCACAGGGAGAACATGCAAACTCCAGGCAGGTGGTGCCGTGGTTGGGATTCCAACCAATGACCCTAGTACTGCCAGGCGGAAGTGCTAACCATTTAGCAACTGTGTTGTCCCTTTAAATATAAAATGTGTATAGTAAGAGGAAAACAAAAGAGTCTAGAAAGGTTATACTTGTATTGTGTGGCGCTACCCCCATAAGAGCCGCTGATTTTACCTGGTTCTTCTCCAAACAGTGCAGAGGCCACCATTCACTCTGGCTCCATTAAATAGTCTAGGGCCAACAACCGGTAGATGTTGGCCAGGTGACTGGTAGATCACGGTCAGGGCTTGCTGACATGCCAATCCTAGAGCATCAAACAGAGTGCAGTGCAGAGGGACTACTTGTAAAGCTGGAGCTGTAGTAGGGAGCAAGAGCCGCATAAGCCTCCTCTGTAGTGTCGGCTTCTATGGTTGGTGGGTGTAGCATCAGCCAAGCATGACCCATTCAAGTGAATGAGGCCGCTCTGCAAGTGCCCTGCAATCGCGTGTAGTACAGCAAACAAGGGTTAAACAGGCAGCAGTGTGTTGCTCACCACCTGCTTTAACCCCTTGGACCCACAGAAGCATGCAGTTGCGGGGCACTTGCATAGTGGCCCCATTTACTTGAATGGGTCTTGACTGACAGGCTGTAGTACCCACCAAAAGCAACAGGGGGTGTAATTCATGCTGTGGCATATGTATACTTTTGGCTGCTGCCTCAGCAGCTAAAGGGGGTAGGGATTGGGGGTGGTAAAACCATGACTCAACTGCAGGATTTTACCACCCTCCAACTTTACATGTGAACGAGTCTTAAGATTGCCGCTGCAGGATGCAACTAAGGGCTCATTCATAAATGCAGAAGACACTACTTCTCCTCTGCAAAGCGATCCGGGTGTGTTTGACAGGTGAAGAGGACGCGATATGTTGCCTCCTCACCACCTTATTTAAACCCATGATTGCTGTAATGCACACGATTGTGACACGGTATTACTGCAATTAGAGGGTTAACTCAGGTGTGAGGTGGTGACACTAGGGGACACTGCGCTCAGTGATCTTTGACTTCTCCCATGTTGTTCAGGTAGATCTCCACCTCTTTAAGGTTGCCTACCCCTGGTGTACGGGATGTCTTATTAAAGTGGTTGTAAACCTCAGACATGAAATATGAACAAAGCATATCCCTCTATAGTGTGTATATGTCTCAATCCAGAGCACTAAGTGTCATTTATATCTGCTTCCTCATTTCTTTTCTATCAGTATGAGTCACTTCTGATGAGTTTTCTTGACATCAAGAGAACAATGGTGACAGGGAAGGAACCTCCAGCAGATGGACAGCCTGTGTGCTGTGTTTGGGGGGAGGGTCTCTTCCCTCCAATCAGCCCTCAGAGCTTTCCTCACTGAGCTCTGCAGAGTATGATTTCAGCTCTCCGCCCCCTTTTTTCTGAAATCTGAGACAAGCTGTACAAATTCAGCATATTGAGTGAGAAGACTGCAGATAAACAGGTACAATTTATGTAGGAAGATGTGTTTCATCTCTGTGTTTCACCTGATGCCAGTCACTTCACTGGGTATATGCAAGGGTTTACAATCACTTCATGGTTTATTGCCTGTAGAACTTCTAACAGGAGAAAGGTTGAGCTACTGCTCCCCCCCCCCCCGAAGTAGAACAGCACACAGCCACTGGATTCTTGAACTTGGATCACTATTCACAATATGCCATGGCAGCTGCATGCCTCCAAGCTTCCACCAGGCACTCTTCCATGAGTCATCCAGACCAAATCCTTAGCTCCAGCAGTAATTAGAAATACCCCCCCCCCCCAGGCTCTGGTATAGCTGGAACCTCGGTGACCATCAGCAGGCATTAGCAGGACTGCTTTAAAGGGGCACCAGCCCTTGAGGTTGGAAATGTCTTCAGCAGGACTAGACCAGGGCTGCTCCAGACCCAAGACTATTTATGTTCTCCTCCAGCCACCTACTGGACACACCTCCCCAGGGATTGGCTGGTAAATATTCAGGCTGTTTGACATTCCCAGCCCTCTGTGTTCTGGAAGCTTCCAGAATGCAGCATAGGGAAAGAATCAAACCTGCAACCCGTGAAATCTAGAACAACCCAAAGAAATCAATGGCCACTCCAAAGATTACAGAGGAGCCCGAACACTAAATTTACCTAGTATCCTGTACTAGGGGGGTGATACTTGTGCGAACTCCTTCACGATGATACATTTGGTTTTTAGCACTGGGAGATCGATGCGGGCAGAATTTGGTGCAGAACCAGAAATGTACTACCCTAATCCACCGTCCCACTAACCCTACGTATGACCATAACCCTAACCTTCCGAACATTTCCCTGTAACCCAATAATTACCCTTGCCTGTAATCCTCACACTAGCTTTGCTTGTACCCCTAACATTAATCCTCCCTTTAACCTTCACATTAGCCTTCCTTGTAACCCTGACCCTCCATGTCATCTTAACACTAACCCTCCCTGTAACCCTCACATTACCCCTTCCTCTAATCCTAACATTAACTCTGTAACCGTCATTTTAACCCCCATTGATCCCAGTCCCTCCTTTTTACCCTAACACTGACCCTTCCTTGTAACACTAACCCACGGCATAACCCTAACACTAACCCTCCCTGTCACCCCCCCACTTACCTTCCTTGTAAACCTAACCTTCCATATAATCTTAAAGCTAACCCTCTCTGTAACCATAACATTAACCCCCCCCTTTATCCCTAGGACTCCTTTTTTAACCCTAACACTAGCACTCAATGTGAACTTAACATTAACCTTCCCTTTATCTCTAACCTTAACCCTCCTTGTAACGACAATACCAATCCTTCCTGTAACCCTAACACCAATCCGTCCTGTAACCCTAACACCAATCCGTCCTGTAACCCTAACACCAATCCGTCCTGTAACCCTTACACCAATAAGTCCTCTAACCCTAACACCAATCCGTCCTGTAACCCTAACACCAATCCGTCCTGTAACCCTAACCCACTATGTAAGCCTAACACTAACCCTTTCTGTAACCTTAAAACTAAACCTCCTTGTAATCCCAATACTAACCCTCCCTTTAACCTCAACCCCAACTTTTGAGGAACCCTTATAATATCCCTCCTGATAACTCCAACACTAACCCTCCCTGTAACCTCAAAAAAACCTTACCTGTAATCCCAACACCATCCCTCCCTGTATACCTTACACTATCCCTGCCAATAACCCCAACATTAACTCTCCCTGTAACCTCAACATTAATCCTACCTGTAATCCCAGCACAAACCCTCCCTGTAACCCCCAACAACCCCCTCCCAACACCTTCCCTCCATCTAACCCCCAACACCTACCCTCTCTTTAACCTCCAACACTAATCCTCCCTGTAACCTCAACATCGGCCCTCCCTGTAACCCCCAACACAACCCCCTCATGATACCCAATCCCTACCCTCCCAGTAATCCCCAACACTAACACTCCCCGTAACCCCCCCCAAAAAAAACCCAACCCCCAACACTAACCCTCCCTGTAACCTCAACACCAGCCCCCCTGTGACCCCCAACATCTGCCCTACCTGTAACCCCCAACTCTAAAATTCCCTATAAACCCAACACATACTCTCCCTATAGCCCCCGACACCTACTCTCCCTGTAACCCCCAACACCTGCCCTCCCAGCACTAGCACTCCCTATAAACCCAACACATACCTTCTCTGTAGCCCTCAACACCTTCTCTCCCTGTAACCCCCAACACCTGCCCTCCCTGTAACCCCCAGCACTAGCACTCCCTATAAACTCAACACATGCCTTCCCTGTAGCCCTCAACACCTTCTCTCCCTGTAGCCCTCAACATCTACCCCCTATGTCCCCCGTACAATGCTTCACCCTGTTACCATAATGATGTCTCTTTATAATAACCCTCCTTAAGGTTAACCTAACCCTTTTTCGTATCTCTTCTCCTTTTTTTGTCACCTCTCATGTTCTAGGATTCTACAAACTTGAATCTGTTTCACCCTAAAGCTGGTCACACATAGACAGAAATTTTGGTAGACCCTCAAAATATGTGGCTGCTGGGAAATCAAAATTTGATTAGCAGCTTTAGACTTAATAACAATTTGGTGCAAGGGCCTAAGTGAACAATCCATCCAATGTATATCCAATGAGGTCCACAAACTCAATCTAAAGGAGTGTTGTAAATTGTAACATGTATTGCCAGCTTCAGATTTACAAGTAGCTATGTGGAGCAAGGGTCCACCTTTCAATTCATATCTAATCTGTTAGGTTCCACACTATATAGGTGTCAGTAAAATGGAAAGCGATTGTACATTCAGAATGTAACATGTGTGGCCAATTTTACCTATTTACTATATAGTGTAATGCCCAAGTTTCCTATAGGGGGAAGTAGATGACTTGGCAGCACATATCAGCTTAGTATCCGGCAGTGGACCGGATAGGTGCACCCGCACTCACATTGATGGAACAAGGCTGTTACCAAGCAATAAGGATAAGTTTATGTGGGATTATTGTTTGCATTTTGAAATTGGTAATAAAAAATTAGAACATCCAACCTTCTCGCCATTAATGGTAATTGTAGGAGACTTAGGTCTTATGTACACCACTGCTCCGAAACGTGACTTTAGGAGCTTTTGGCATTTTTTGCCAAAGCCCCTGAACTCAACTCAATAAAACCCTATGTGTCCATGCATACATAGGCTTTTACCAGAGTTGAGGAGCAGCAGAGTTTAGCAATAGTTAAACGTTCCTCTCCTGAATGCAGAAGAATCTTGTTCAGGAGAGGAACCTTAGGTCAAAAAACACTAAACGCGGGAAAAACATGTAAACTTCTCTAAACACAGAGACGCATTTAGTGCTTGGGAGTTTATTCATGCCAATGGAAAATAGTCTGGCCAATCAACTGAATAAACACCCAAGCGCTAAACGCGACTAAACACAGTACTACGTTCACATGCCTCTTTGCCAGAAGAGCTAAACATCTAGGGGAGTTCATGTGCACATGAGACCATACAGCTATTGCCATAGTAGGTGATGTTGGCCGTAGTAGGTGATGTTGGCCGTAGTAGGTGATGTTGGCCGTAGTAGGTGATGTTGAAGCCATGTGGGGAATACTTCAAACCACCAAAACCATCTTCATTTTCTCTCCCACGTGAACTTAATTTCATTAGGCCAAAGTGGTCAAAATTGACCAAACTTTTCATTTTTGAATTTTGGGAAAATTAAAACATTATAAACAATTGTATTATACATCAGCCCTCCAGTGTTTTTCTTTCCAAAATATGTTATTGGATTTTTGGACTTACTCCAACCAATATGTTGCACACATGACAGAATGTCACAATATGACACAGGACATTAAAGATCAGACAAAGGTAACAACACAACGGAAAACATATTTGGCCAAATTTTCAAAAATTCTTCTCAACATTCTAATTTCCCTAGAAAAGGCCAAATTCAAACTCTCAGTTTCTCAATAACAGCCAAAGCTGCAGCTAAGCTGATTTACAGTTTTAGTATTACATCACCCCCTCCAGTTTTTTTTTCTTTTCAAAATAATTTTGAATTTTTGCACTTATTCTAACCAAAATATTGCATGCATAACAGCCTAAGTATATATGTACCTGTGTGATCCCAGTGAAAACTGAAAATCACTGTAGTAGGCACTGCAACTTCAGTGATCATCAGCTTCTGGGCCTCGTGCCAAAGGGCTGGCCATCTGCATTGCCAAAACAGGAAGTCGCTTGCTTGGCACGGCGCCAATCAGGGAACGCTTTGCATTTTCTCAATGAACGCAAAGCATTCTCTGGTTGAACGAGGTGGAGAAGCAGGGTGGGGATGTCACTATCTCCACCTTATCCAACCAGGGAATGCTTTGCATTCATTGAGAACATGCAAAGTGTTTTCTGATTGGTGCCTGTGCCAAGTGACTTTCTGTGATCACTAAGTAGCAGGGACCTGGAAGCTATGACCACTACAGTGATCTCCAGCTTTAATAGGGATCCCACAGGTATGGCATATATATGTACTTACATTGGTCCAATCTGGACCAATGTAACTTTGTAAAAATTGCCATACCTACACTTCATCTTCAAAGATTAGACAACATTAATATCAACACTGTAACAAACATTACAGCTATGCCTCGTTAATGGGCCTCAACTTATTATGACCATAGTCCAATTCTAGTAGCAACCGGTTGCAATCTCTCAAAAATACATCTGGTCAGGTGGTGCTCAGAATGGTCCAAACACAAGAATAAAGGAGAAGCTGAATTCAGATTTTCCAAGGGTCACTGGGCACACTGGCTCTGGTTCAGTAGCACTCCACAAAACAGGGACCCCCCTCAGGAACAAGGTAGGGATCTAGAGTTGAGAATCCACATACATACAATCCAATGAAAGTGGCAAACAAATGTCCAGGTAAACCCTTTGACCTTTATATTCATTATTTTTTACTTGTGTATATATTTTTTTATTCATGACTTTTTACTTTTAGATTTATGACCTATTTGTACTTTGTTTTTTTAGTTCTAATGAAGGGGGAGTGTGTTTGGTCTTTGAAATGCATTGGATTTATGCTATGAATAAAACTTTTCCTTAAATACATTGAATTCTTGGATGTTTGTTTGGTGCTGTCATTGAATAGTATGTATGTGGCACAGAATAGGGCAGGATATGAACAAAAAAGTTGCGCCCAGAGTTCAAAACAGCCTCATGGCACCTTGGGTAGTTACAAACGTCCTAAGCTACCTTTGAGCATCTCTTCAAAACCACTTAGTAGTTCAAACACTCAGAGAGAAGTACATCCAATGGTGTCCTGGAGCGTAATAGTTGGCCGATACAGCCCTCCTCAGATCGGGAAATCTTTAACAAACTACAAAAACACACAGGAGGGCACAAATGCATTACAACCATAGATATTTTTTGGATCCCAAAGACAATTGCATATTCACAAACATCAAAATGAATAGGCGTATCAAATACCAACTCCAGCCATAAGGTGATATCATTGACAGTGTACAATACACGGGTGCAAGACTGACACATGTTGGGGGACATGCAGCCTTCCTTAGAGCTCTGAGGAAGGGGGCACATCCCCCGAAACGTGCCAGCCTTCCAATCATGTTGTACGTGGTCAGATGACATCACCTTACAGCTGATACGCCTATTCATTTTGATGTTTGTGAGTATGCAATTGTCTTTGGGATCCAATAAATATCTATGGTGGTAATGCACTAGACATTTGCACCCTCCTGTGTGTTTTTGCAGTTTGTTAAAGATTTCCCGATCTGAGAAGGGCTGTATTGGCAAACTATTACGCTCCAGGACACCATTGGATGTACTTCTCTCTGAGCGCTCTGTCCAATAGAATACAATTTTTGAGCTTTACTAGATGGCTGCCACCATGATAGAGCTTTTTGGAAAAATTATGTCATGGAGGACGCATCAGTATTTATTTGTATTGGCCATTTTCATGTGGGCTGAAGAAATCAAATAAAGGGGACACAATATAGTGTGATGACAAAGCCTAATTAAAGTGTATTTTTGCAATAGAACGAATACAGCACAGAACCTTGTTTACAAGTCGCCGAGCAAAATGAGGAAGAAAAGACGGAGACAGCTCTTCAGCTTTGTTAACATCGCCGATTGGGATTGTGAGCGCTCAGTGTCATGGAAGGATAAACATAACACCGGGAGGCCAATGCCTAAACAGTTAATTATTGTGGTAGATGTCCCAGGAACATATGGTTACATCTCATTAAACAGCAGTTTGTAAACTTCACATGTCAAGACGGATCCTGGTGCTCCCTCCAGAGAGGAGTAAAAACCTTCTCAGGATAAAGTCGATCAGCGGGATTCAGACTTCTGAAGACTTCTCAAAGTGGAGACAAAGAACTGCCACTGCCCAGGAGCAGATGTACAAATATGTAATGTCAGTGTTATTATCAGTCTGTGCAGGGAACATTTCTTGCGAATGCGTGAAATGTCATTATCCTAATATGTTGTTTTGGTGGAGAATACTTTATAAATTGTATGTTTTTTCATTTTTGCTTCTTTTAAATTCAGTGCCAAATGCCAGATAACAAGTAAATACATTGCAAACCTGCTGGATAGGGGGGAAATATTGGGTTTGCTACTACCATGGGTTCACGAATTGGGAACGTCTGGCCTAAAGTAGCAGGTCTCCAGAAACAAGGAACACACGATGCATAGCCTTTGCCCCTGGTCAGCTGAGTCAAAAGGGTCATTTGAGGGAATGGATAATCCATACCTCTTTCTGGAAATGGATGGGCTCACAGCTGTCACTGTGTGATGAAGCTAGTTAGGGAGAGCTGAGAATTAGAAGAGTAGTAAAAGATACTTTTTAAACATTTTTTATGTACTGCTCTCCCAGTTTGGCTGCTAGGCAAATTTATTTTTTTGGCTTCACTGTAGCAAGCAGAGTGGTGGTTGATTGTTTTGGTCTGATCAGGGTTCCTGGATTTCGAGTTTGATTGTTTCCTCCTGCCCCTGGAAGAGGCTTCCAGAGCGTAGGGAAGGAGATTCAAATAGACAGTTGAATATTTATCATACATTAGCCAATCACTGGAAGGGGACATCCAGGAGGTGACTGGGGAGGTGATATATAGACAGGAGGCATGACCATATAGTTTTTTCCCTGTACGGAAGGGTTCCAGTCCTCCTGGGGCTGCTGCCCCTAGGAGAAGGATCACAGTTGCTGGGCTCGAGGCTTGAGGAGAATTGCTGAAGAAGTACACTTGCTGAAGGACACTGTTCCAGAGTCCTGGCCTGGAGGATTTGAAATTACAAAAATCATCTCTCCTCTCCTCCAACTGCACAGTGCCTATTGGGATCTGTAGTGTAATGAGTCTATTTGTCCAATTATATGGCAGCGTTCTCAAACTACAACTCCCAGGAGTCTCAGCCCTCTGCAGAGATGTGGCTTTAGCTCTCCCCCTGCTGGCCAGAGGAGAATTGTACAGTACAACATCAGTATCTCAGTATCAATAGAGAAGAATAAAAGGCAATGTCTCCACCTTCATAATGCTGTAGCCAAGCATCTGGCTATACAAGAAAAAAATGCAGTTTTTTTAGATTTTCCTTCAATGTAATTGGGTAATTTTTGCATAGTGAAATTTCACCACATTCATTAAGCACTGGGGAAAATTCCCCTGCAAAGCGCAGCTTTCCATGCAAGTCTATTTGCCTTTAGTAAATCAATCCAAAGGAGAGGCAGAGGAGGTCCGTAGTTCTAACACACTTCCTACACATCCAGTCATCTGCAAGCAAAATGTTGGGTTTTTTTTTAGCTACCTTGAAAGTGATTGGGTAGTCTTCATAAAGTAAAGCTTCACCATATTTACTAAGCTCTGACGCACATTCCCTTACAAAGTACACAGTGTATTTGGCTTTAGTAAATCAACTCCAATATGTTTCACTTATGGCCAGCATGTGCTACTTAGATATAAGCAAGACCACCAGCTGCCTATCGGCTCAGATAGTAGTTGGTGAAATAGATCTGAATAACAGAGAGACCCATCTTCCTCCCCTCTCCTAGCAGAGAGACCCATCTTCCTCATCTCTCCTAACAGAGAGACCCATCTTCCTCCCCTCTCCTAGCAGAGAGGACACATCTCCCTCCCCTCTCCTAGCAGAGAGACCCATCTTCCTCCCCTCTCCTAGCAGAGAGGACACATCTCCCTCCCCTCTCCTAGCAGAGAGACCCATCTTCCTCCCCTCTCCTAGCAGAGAGGACACATCTCCCTCCCCTCTCCTAGCAGAGAGACCCATCTCCCTCCCCTCTCCTAGCAGAGAGGACCCATCTCCCTCCCCTCTCCTAGCAGAGAGGACACATCTCCCTCCCCTCTCCTAGCAGAGAGGACCCATCTTCCTCCCCTCTCCTAGCAGAGAGGACCCATCTCCCTCCCCTCTCCCAGCAGAAAGGACACATCTTCCTCCCCTCTCCTAACAGAGAGGACCCATCTTCCTCCTCTCTCCCAGCAGAAAGGACACATCTTCCTCCCCTCTCCTAGCAGAGAGACCCATCTTCCTCCCCTCTCCTAGCAGAGAGACCCATCTTCCTCCTCTCTCCTAACAGAGAGGACCCATCTTCCTCCCCTCTCCCAACAGAGAGACCCATCTTCCTCCCCTCTCCTAGCAGAGAGGACCCATCGTCCTCCCCTCTCCTAGCAGAGAGGACACATCTTCCTACCCTCTCCTAGCAGAGAGGACACATCTTCCTCCCCTCTCCTAGCAGAGAGGACACATCTTCCTCCCCTCTCCTAGCAGAGAGGACACATCTTCCTCCCCTCTCCTAGCAGAGAAACCCATCTTCCTCATCTCTCCTAACAGAGAGACCCATCTCCCTCCCCTCTCCTAGCAGAGAGACCCATCTTCCTCATCTCTCCTAACAGAGAGACCCATCTTCCTCCCCTCTCCTAGCAGAGAGGACACATCTTCCTCCCCTCTCCTAGCAGAGAGGACACATCTTCCTCCCCTCTCCTAGCAGAGACCCATCTTCCTCCCCTCTCCTAGCAGAGAGGACACATCTTCCTCCCCTCTCCTAGCAGAGAGGACACATCTTCCTCCCCTCTCCTAGCAGAGAGGGCCCATCTTCCTCCCCTCTCCTAGCAGAGAGGACCCATCTTCCTCCCCTCTCCTAGCAGAGAGGACCCATCTTCCTCCCCTCTCCTAGCAGAGAGGACCCATCTTCCTCCCCTCTCCCAGCAGAAAGGACACATCTTCCTCCCCTCTCCTAGCAGAGAGACCCATCTTCCTCATCTCTCCTAACAGAGAGACCCATCTTCCTTCCCTCTCCTAGCAGAGAGGACACATCTTCCTCCCCTCTCCTAGCAGAGAGACCCATCTTCCTCATCTCTCCTAACAGAGAGACCCATCTTCCTTCCCTCTCCTAGCAGAGAGGACCCATCTTCCTCATCTCTCCTAACAGAGAGACCCATCTTCCTTCCCTCTCCTAGCAGAGAGGACACATCTTCCTCCCCTCTCCTAGCAGAGAGGACCCATCTTCCTCCACTCTCCTAGCAGAGAGGACACATCTCCCTCCCCTCTCCTAGCAGAGAGACCCATCTTCCTCCCCTCTCCTAGCAGAGAGACCCATCTTCCTCCCCTCTCCTAGCAGAGAGACCCATCTTCCTCCCCTCTCCTAGCAGAGAGGACCCATCTCCCTCCCCTCTCCTAGCAGAGAGGACACATCTCCCCCCCCTCTCCTAGCAGAGAGACCCATCTTCCTCCCCTCTCCTAACAGAGAGACCCATCTTCCTCCCCTCTCCTAGCAGAGAGGACCCATCTTCCTCCTCTCTCCTAGCAGAGGGACCCATCTTCCTCCTCTCTCTCTCTCCCGGAAGAGAGAACCCATCTTTCCTAGCAGAGAAAACTCATCTTACTCCTCTGTCCTAGTGGAGAGGACCCATCTTCCTACTCTGTCCAAATGGAGAGGATCCAGCTTCCTCCTGTGTCCCAATGGAGAGGACTCATCTTCCTCCTCTGTCCCAGCAGAGAGGAGCCATCTCCCCCCCTCTCCTAGCAGAGAGAACCCATCTTCCTCAGCTCTTCTAGCAGAGACAACCCATCTTCCTCCCCTCTCCTAGCAGAGAGGACCAGGGGTGGACTGACCATTTGAAAATTCGGGCACTGCCCCAGGGCCCGGGGTCAGTAGGGGGCCCCATGAGATGCCCCTAGTACCTTTTTCATAGGCTTTTTTGAGTTTGGGCAAGGACACAGGGGCCCCATGATCCCCTATTGCCCGGGGGCCCCATGAGTTGTCAGTCCGCCCTTGGAGAGGACACATCTTCCTCCTCTCTCCTAACAGAGAGGATCCCATCTCCCTCCTCTCTCCTAACAGAGAGACCCATTTTCCTCCCCTCTCCTAGCAGAGATTTCAGTCTGGCATGATGTGACCTGGGTTTAACTGGGTCACTTCTTAAAGTGACCCACAGATGTCTATGCAAATCACACCAAAAGTAGTGCATGTACTACTTTAGATATCAGTGCGGCTTCGACCAAGTCAGAACCGCAATGATATGACCGCTCTAATTGCGGACAATAGGGTGCAACTTGGCATGAAATTTGCAAGGCACATGGCATGCAAATGGCATGCCAAGTCGCCCCCAGTGCGCCAGGGGTCTTAGGCACCATCCACACCTGCTCATTGAGCTAATGTATGTTCTTTATATTTTGTCTCTGCTCCTCCCTTTCCTTTAGTTTAGTTCATGCTGTACAGATAGCTCTGCCCCTTTGTTCATTTTCCCAGTAATGCACCTCAACTTCAAGCCTTATGTCTTATGAAATAGATCCTATTATGATCTTTTGATCTATCCAATGTTCATTGTTGTAAGATTCTCTCAGTTTATGGAACAAACTTCACAAGATCTACAAGGTGTCATCTGATCGAGTCACTGCCTGTGTTATTCAACTAAGATAGGAGTTATCGCTATCTCATCACAACTGTAAGTTACAGAGATCACACTTTCAATGCTTAGATTGGACAGACAGAACAACCCCCAAGCTTTATATATTTTCTGAAAGCAGAGACCCTAAAGAATAAAATGGTGGCTGTTGCAATTTTTTTATTTGTGCAGTTGTTCATCAAATGCCAGTTTTTTTCAAAGAAAAATTAATTTTAGTGCACACAAACACAACATAATACCCACTTTTTTAGTAAAATTTAAAAGATGATGTTGCATCAAGTAAATAGATACTAATGATATGACTGCTGTAATTGCGGACAATAGGGTGCAACTTAGCATGCGATTTGAAAGTCGCATGGCATGCAAATCGCATGCCAAGTCGTACCCAGTGTGCCTGGGGTCTTAGGCACCATCCACACCTGCTCATTGAGCTAATGTATGTTTTTCCCATGCTTTGTTGCGGTTTTTGCAAGATGACCCAACATATGCCTAAGAAAAATAAATCTCCTACACCTTTTTTAGGCAGTGAACATTACACTTTTTTATAGTGCATTTTGATGCACCGGAAGCCCGACATGGACTTTTTGCACTTTTTTTGTGCGCTCATGGTGTGAATGGGACCTTAGAGAACGTGGTCACTCCTCTCCTCACCATAGCTATTCATTTTTTGCTGCAGACCTACCCAATGTCTAATCCCATTATAATGCTGTCAGGTATTGCAATACTAATTTAAGAATGAATAGACTCTAATTACAACAAATATGCAAAGCTAATGAATCATCTAATGTAAGTAGGATTCTCAGCCGCTCCTCTGTATATAGGAAACAAAAAGTCATCCGCCTTCCAGCTAATGCGAATAAATATCACCCAGCAGAAGTCGGCCGCGTTCGCAACGCAGTGGAAGTCTGTTTATCCCTGCGCCTCAAAAAAACTGTTCCTTTGAATCCCTAAATCTGCAGAAAAAAAAAAAAAACAACATCTGCTGTTTTGTTCTTTTCCACAAACAGTGCCCCTGCTTCATTCAGAGATGAAGCCATTTTAAATGAATATATATTTATGACCTTCTGCACGCACACATTTTCTCCCCGCATTAATCAACCGTCTTTCCACACCTGTCAGAAGAGAAAATAATGGAGCAACTTTCACGGCACTTTTGGAAATAAAAGAGAAAGGCCTAATTTTTAAATTTTTGTTTTTTATTTCAGGTATCAGGTGCTTGGCTGCCTGCAATCGTTTAGAACATACTAATAACATAGCAATACTACATGTAACTATTTATTGCACATTATCATTACATGGTCCAATCAGCATTTAGAAAATCATTTAGAACCCCTGTCATGTTTCACATGACTGTCATATGCCTTTAAGTGTTCTTTGTATTTTGTCTCTGCTCCTCCCTTTCCTTTGGTTTAGTTCATGCTGTATAGATAGCTCCACCCCTTTGTTCATTTCCCCAGTAATGCACCTCAACTTCAAGCCTCGTGTTGTATGGAGTAGATCACATTATGATCTTTTGACCTATCTGATGTTCATTGTTGGAAGATTCTCTCAGTTTATGGAATAAACTTCACAATATCTACAAGGTGTCGTCTGGATTGAGTCACTGCCTGTGTTATTCAACTAAGATTGGAGTTATCACTATCACATCACAACTGTAAGTTACAGAGATCACACTTTCAGATTGGAGAGACAGAACAACCCCCAAGCATTATATATTTTCTGAAAGCAGAGACCCTAAAGAATAAAATGGTGGCTGTTGCAATTTTTTTATTTGTGCAGTTGTTCATCAAATGCTATCTCATCCAGGGGCGGACTGACAACTCATGGGGCCCCCGGGCAATAGGGGATCATGGGGCCCTTGTGTCCTTGCCCAAACTCAAAAAAGCCTATGAAAAAGGTACCAGGGGCATCTCATGGGGCCCCCTACTGACCCCGGGCCCTCGGGCAGTGCCCGAGTTTCCAAATGGTCAGTCCGCCCCTGATCTCATCACAACTGTAAGTTACACTTTCAATGCCTAGATTGGAGAGACAGAACAACCCCCAAGCATTATATATTTTCTGAAAGCAGAGACCCTGAAAAATAAAATGGTGGCTGTTGCAATTTTTTTATTTGTGCAGTTGTTCATCCAATGACAGTTTTTTTTCAAAGAAAAAATAATTTTAGTGCACACAAACACAACATAATACCCAATTTATTTGTCAAAATTAAAATATGATGTTGCGTCAAGTAAATAGATACCAAACAGGCCAAGACTCAAAAGTGCATGCACCCGTAAGATGGCAAAAAAAAATATAATACATAGAGTTTTTCATAGGTGATGCTTTAAAAGGCTTTACAGGTTATCAGTTTTGAATAAATCACAAATGATGGTTATTACTCTTACTGTATTGTTTGCTGTTCAATTGGTGTATACATACACGCACAGATGTGTGCATTTGCATGTATGTGCTGGGAGTTCAGGGGTACTTTTAAAATTTTGTACTTTTTTTTTAATTTAATTTTTTTTGCTTTTTCAATTTTTTTTCATTTTGCTTCCAAGCCCCCATGTGTAAATTTTGGGCTGGTAAAAGGCACTCCAAGGCAGCTAATCAAGCATGGATTGTGCTGAATTAGCTGCTTCCCTGGCTTGCAGTAGTCAGGGAATTTCACCTCTGAAATCCAAAATGACTGACTCCCAGATTCATTAATCACAGAGGATCGGGGAACGGATGTTTTTCCATTTCCTCTGTGTTCATCAATCCCGGTTATTTATCACAGTCCTGAGCTAAACTATAAAAACACCATGGGGTCTATTTAGAAAACATTAATTCCCCCCCACATGCCCTCAACATGGGGGGGGGGCTTTGCAGCAGGGGGGCTCCCCCCCCAAAGCACCTTGTCCCCGGAGAAGGGCTTCTTCCCCACAACCGTGGCCGGTGGTTGTGGGGGTCTGCGTGTCGGGGGCTTATCTGAATCTGGAAGCCTCCTGTAACAAGGGGTCCCCCAGATCCCGCCCCTCAATGTGAATGAGTATGGGGTACATGGTACTGTGATGGATTTGGTAAAATGCCTATTTCGTTTCCTATTGTATATATATATATATATATATATATACGCTATTTCTATAAGTTTTATAAATATTTACTTTAATACATATGTTGTGTGAATATTTTCTGCCTGCTGGGCTTTGTGGTACTATAAGAAATCCTTGCTTAAGAAATGTCTGCTCACACACACAGACCCCCTCCCACCGTGTGATTTGGGAAACAAAGGAATGTTTTTCTTCTCTATGAGATAAGGCCTGGAAGAAGATCACACCTATACCATGACGGAGATTGTTTTCCTGTGGAAATGACCAATCAAAGACTAATATAATGCTTATGCTGTTGTCACATGACTCTTGCATCATTCTACATATATAAGTTCACTTTCTCATTATAATAAACTAGAAGTATTCATAGACTGAACTTGTGTGTCAGCGTGAGTCCCTTCCAATGTGCGCACATTTCAAAGCTAGCGTTATAAATTAGGACAGGAACAGATAAGCGGTGGACGATTTCAGTCCGTGACTAAAGCAGTACCGCTACTCATTCACGAAAAAAAAAAAAAAGCGTAGTGTAGAAAATGACAGTAGGACAGAAAGTGAGGGGAACCTCTCCTAACAGAGGACCCAACTCTTCCTTCTGCACCCAAAAGTGAGAAATGTGGCTGGACGTCCATGAAAAGAAGAGGACAGCAGTTTTAGAAATGCGTCACCTGACCTGTTACTGCTTTGCCATTGGTCGACCGCCGGGGTCCGGACTTCCTTGCGGTCCACGCTGGTTTCGGCACCATTTTTTAAAACTCTCTGCACTGCTGACAGCTGACGGCTGCATCTCCGCTCATCCTGAATGACTGACGGCTTACCAAAGGAATTCTTTTATCATGCCTTTTACCTTCTTACGTTTTGAGTAGTTTTTTTACCTTGTTACCAATAAATGATGAACCCTCTACACCAGTGGTTCTCAACCTGTGGGTCGCGACCCCTTTGGGGGTCGAACGACCCTTTCACAGGGGTCCCCTAAAACCATCAGAAAACACATATTTCCGATGTGTAAAGAGCAGCTACTGTGTAGAAAGCAGCTGCTGTGTTGAAAGCAGCTACTCTGTTAAAAGCAGCTACTGTGTTGAAAGCAGCAGTATTGGAGGTAAAACGACACTTCATGAATTATAATTACTGGGTAAATAATTTTATGGTTGGGGGTCACCACAACTGTATTAAGGGGTCGCGGCATTAGGAAGGTTGAGAACCACTGCTCTACACTGAGATTGGCGCCCCCTTCTGTCCGATTAAAAAATGACAGTAGACAGTCTTTGACAAGCCCTTTATTAAAATCAAATATAAAAAAAATGTACCCAAAGTAGATCCAATGTCAATCACGATGCCCGCCACCACCGCTGCGCCCTGCCTGCATTTTATCTGTTCTTTCTGCCTGGAAACTGAGAAACGTCCATGGCGTCCAAAAAGCGTCCCTTTAGGTCAAAAGTAGTTTTAGACCGGCTAGAGAACAGCGATAGTAAATCAGAACCACTTGCAGAATTGAGTGATAATGATTCGTGGGGGAAATTCCTCATCAGACACTGAAAACGATTCTGCGACTTTGCTCAGCGATGTGCGAACTTGGCGCTATATTTCAAATTTCAGTGTTTTTGGTTTGATTATATTATTGAATTAAATTTATTATTATTATTTTTTATGATTATTTATTATATTATAATTTATGATTTCGTGTTTCAAATTTTATCATCCCCGGGATGTTAACTAGACTCTTGTTCAGACAGATTTCAGTGAGTTATTCCTAAAAATTACAGGTCTACAATAAAAAAAAAGACATATTTCCATGCAAAAAAAGTACCGCTTTGAGCACAGAAATACTGACATAATCAGACCGCTAGGGAGGTTAATAGGTTAATTGTTTCTTTTAAAAATAACTCATAAAATAAAAATGTCCAGCAAATAGATTACAATACAAAGTCATTAGTGTTGAGTTTCCCATCTGTATGGGGTCTCTAAATCCTGTCCGTCTGGTACTGACCACCCTGCAGACTTATTGCTCTCTATCCACACAGCTAAGAATTTTGTTTTTTCTCCTTTTGTGTTCATGTTTCAAGTGAAAGCCGAGACTGCGATTCAGCAGGGAGAGCCGGTGTGTGCATGTGTCATTCAGACTCACTTTTCATGTATGACGAGTCAACAGATGCAGAACACCTTCTGTATTATTGATTCTGCAGGGAAACAGGGGGCCACGAGCTGGATCTGTACTGTTTATGCAGAAACACAGGCTGGGGAGAGAGAGGAGCGCAGAACGGCGGAGATAAAAACAACTCGGAGATTTCATCGCTTTATCCATCTTTTATTGTACAATCAGCACCGAAAACCAACATATACCTCTGTGCACCACCACACCGCCCTCGGCAAGGCAGGAAAAGGCACAAACACGGACCGAGGGAAATGTGGGCCAAGCTGTAGGCCCTGTGCATTGTGGGACAGGGACCTTCACACCGCTCATACCACTGATGACACCTTCACACCGCTCATACCACTAATGACACCTTCACACCGCTCATACCACTAATGACACCTTCACACCACTCATATCACTAATGACACCTTCACACCGCTCATACCACTAATGACACCTTCACACCTCTCATACCACTAATGACACCTTCACACCGCTCATACCACTAATGACACCTTCACACCGCTCATACCACTAATGACACCTTCACACCGCTCATATCACTAATGACACCTTCACACCGCTCATACCACTAATGACACCTTCACACCGCTCATACCACTAATGACACCTTCACACCGCTCATACCACTAATGACACCTTCACACCGCTCATATCACTGACACCTTCACACCACTCATATCACTAATGACACCTTCACACCACTCATATCACTAATGACACCTTCACACCGCTCATATCACTGATGAGACCTTCACACCGCTCATACCACTAATGACACCTTCACACCGCTCATACCACTAATGACACCTTCACACCGCTCATATCACTGACACCTTCACACCACTCATATCACTAATGACACCTTCACACCACTCATATCACTAATGACACCTTCACACCGCTCATATCACTAATGACACCTTCACACCACTCATACCACTAATGACACCTTCACACCACTCATACCACTAATGACACCTTCACACCACTCATACCACTAATGACACCTTCACACCCCTCATACCACTGATGACACCTTCACACCCCTCATACCACTGATGACACCTTCACACCGCTCATACCACTAATGACACCTTCACACCGCTCATATCACTGACATCTTCACACCGCTCATACCACTAATGACACCTTCACACCGCTCATACCACTAATGGCACCTTCACACCAATCATACCACTAATGACACCTTCACACCCCTCATACCACTGATGACACCTTCACACCCCTCATACCACTGATGACACCTTCACACCGCTCATACCACTGACATCTTCACACCGCTCATACCACTAATGACACCTTCACACCGCTCATACTACTAATGACACCTTCACACCGCTCATACCACTAATGACACCTTCACACCGCTCATACCACTAATGACACCTTCACACCAATCATACCACTAATGACACCTTCACACCGCTCATACCACTAATGGCACCTTCACACCGCTCATACCACTAATGACACCTTCACACCGCTCATACCACTAATGGCACCTTCACACCCCTCATACCACTGATGACACCTTCACACCGCTCATACCACTAATGACACCTTCACACCACTCATACCACTAATGACACCTTCACACCAATCATACCACCGACAGCTTAACAGAAAGATGTGGCCGACCACCAAGTTCTGGTCAGCGAATGTTGGTGTACTTGAGACAGTGGGGGTGCAATGGGGAGGAGAGGGGGAGATTTTTGTGTTGCAAATCGCACATGTTAAGACACTGAGATTCACATAGATGAGATTTCAGGTGCGATTTCAATTTGCAAATCACACCAGTATGACTGGCACTTAAAGTGGTTGTAAACCTTAACATATACTCATTGACTGGCCTCAGGTGATACACAGAGATGAAAGAAATCATACTACATGGTTGTACCTGTTTATCTGCAGTCTTCCTTTCTCTACATCCGTTCAAAATGCTGAAATACTACACTTGTTCAAAGTGCAGAAAATAAAGCTTGTCTGAGCTTTCAGAAAAACAAAGAGGGCAGACTGCAGAACTCAACAAGGACAGTTCTGAGAGCTGATTGGAGGAAAGAGACGCCCCCCCCCCTTCACACAGCTCACAGGAACAAATCTGCTGGAGGTCCCTTCCCTGTCACCATTTTTCTTTTGGTGTCAGGAAAACGTCCACGTCCATAGTTGGCAACATTTCAAAAAATGTTTAAGGGATACTTTTTTTTTTTTGGTATGTCCATAAAACCAGCATAGGTGGAGTGGTATGCTAATTAGGGGTGGGGCATTCATTTGTAGGTGTGGCTTAGCCAGAAAAAGATGGCAGTGCGCTAAGCGCACGGAACCAAAACATGGGTGTGGTTTAATTTATGCTAAATATTGAGCGTGGCTTAAAGGGGGTGTGGTTAAAAAGAATCTAAGATTTTCTTGAGTTACCCCCATGCAGTTTTGCTCTCTGCCCCAACATGCCAAAATATAGATAAACACCAACATAGACTTATCTAAATAAAACTTTCATAATGTCAACATTAAGAACTGGTCCACACTCACTGATTGGTTTATATAGGTTACTGCAGTTAGTACAGGAGATGGTCAGAGACTGCAGGCGTAGTACAGGAGATGGTCTGAGACTGCAGACGCAGTACAGGAGATGGTCAGAGACTGCAGACGTAGTACAGGAGATGGTCAGAGACTGCAGACGTAGTACAGGAGATGGTCAGAGACTGCAGACGTAGTACAGGAGATGGTCAGAGACTGCAGACGTAGTACAGGAGATGGTCAGAGACTGCAGGCGTAGTACAGGAGAGGGTCAGAGACTGCAGGCGTAGTACAGGAGATGGTCAGAGACTGCAGACGTAGTACAGGAGAGGGTCAGAGACTGCAGGCGTAGTACAGGAGATTGTCAGAGACTGCAGGCGTAGTACAGGAGATGGTCAGAGACTGCAGGCGTAGTACAGGAGATGGTCAGAGACTACAGGCGTAGTACAGGAGTTGGTCAGAGACTGCAGGTGTAGTACAGGAGAGGGTCAGAGACTGCAGGTGTAGTACAGGAGAGGGTCAGAGACTGCAGGTGTAGTACAAGAGAGGGTCAGAGACTGCAGGCGTAGTAAAGGAGAGGGTCAGAGAGCAGTTGTAGTATAAAAGAGGGTCAGAGACTGCAGGTGTAGTACAGGAGAAGGTCAGAGACTGCAGGTGTAGTACAGGAGAGGGTCAGAGACTGCAGGTGTAGTACAGGAGAGGGTCAGAGACTGCAGGCGTAGTACAGGAGATGGTCAGAGACTGCAGGAGTAGTACAGGAGATGGTCAGAGACTGCAGGAATAGTACAGGAGTTGGTTAGAGACTGTAGGCGTAGTACAGGACAGGGGCGGACTGACCATTTGGAAACTTGGGCACTGCCCGAGGGCCCGGGGTCAGTAGGGGGCCCCATGAGATGCCCCTGGTACCTTTTTCATAGGCTTTTTTGAGTTTGGGCAAGGACACAGGGGCCCCATGATCCCCTATTTCCCGAGGGCCCCATGAGTTGTCAGTCCGCCCCTGGTACAGGAGATAGTCAGAGACTGCAGGAGTAGGACAGGAGATGGTCCAAGACTGCAGGCGTGGGACAAGATTAAAAAAAAACCTGACAGAGGTTATAGCTTTTTCTTTTTCTATCAAACATATAAAAAAAATTTAGTTTTATTTCATGCTTAAAAAAAAAATTTGGATTGCTAGAAAAAAAAAAATTTGTGTGTCACCTGTATAAAGTACATTGCTGGGATCTGTTTAGTACCCGCAGCATATTGCTGAAAAATACATTGTGTCTGATATTGATTCATAATAATAGGAGAGATATCAGTAACCAATAGAGTGACGTTGGTCAATAAGCTGTTATTTCTTATGTAATAGTCTGCCTGATATTTCCAGACTCGGATTATTAACAACAGATCAATTCTTCTCAAGGTGACATTTCTGAAGGATCGGTCTGCAATAAGGAATGGAAGTTGAAAAGATAATAAGTACCCGGTTTAATTAAAATAGAAGATTTTAACGATTGTCCTATTTAAGAAGAAAGTGCAATTTGTAATAACTATAATCAGTTTCTGGTTTAAAATAGAGCCACAGACATTTTTTTTTACAATTTTGGGTAACGTTGAGATTGGTTAAAACCCCTGTGAAGTTTCTTTTTGCCATCTGTGTCCCATGTGGAGATTTTCCTTGCCTTCCTGTCTTACAGACACAACAAGAATTGGGAGAAAATCTCTATAAAAAATGGTAATGCCCTCTAAGGCTGCATTCCCACTTGAGTGTTTTGTAACTTGAAGCTCGAAGCTCCAAAAAAGCTCAAATCGAAAAAAAATCAAATGTTCTCTATGATGCCTGTTCGCACGATCAGGTGTAAACAGGTACCATAGAGAATACTTGATTTTTTTTAAGTTTGAACTATTTTGAAGCTTCGCGCTTCAAGCTACAAAACGCTCAACTGTGAATGCAGCCTTAGAGAGTAGATTTAGAGAGGGAAAGAAGAGAAAGAACATCACGTTCTTCAAACCCCAAGACCGCTTCATTGGGCTGTGCAATTGGTGAAACTGTATCACCTATAGAGGTAACTGCAGCAGAGACTTGAGGGGTGGGGACGGTGTAAGGCACTGGTCTCCAAACTGCGGCCTGGGGGCTGGACGTGGCCCCTTGCTTGCTTTTACCTGGCCCTTTGGGCAATATCTCATCCACTGTTACCAACAAGGGGGCATTATTCCCCCTGCTGACACCAACGAAGGGAGACAATTACTCTCACTGACACAAAAGATAGGGAACTATTCCTCCCAATGATGCCAAGATAGGGGACAATTCCTCTCACTGACTCCAAAGACAGGGAACTATTCCTCCCAAAGACACCAACAATGGGGCATGATTCTTCCCAAAGACACCAACGATGGGGGACAATCCCTCTCACTGACTCCAAAGATAGAGAACTATTCCTCCCAAAGACACCAACAATGGGGCAAGATTCTTTCCAAAGACACCAACAATGAGGGACAATCCCTCTCACTGGCTCCAAAGATAGGGAACTATTCCTCTTAAAGAAACCAACAATGGGGCACGATGCTTCCCAAAAACACCAACAATGGGGGACAATCCCTCTCGCTGACTCCAAAGATAGGGAACTATTCCTCCTAAAGAAACCAACAATGGGGCATGATTCTTCCCAAAAACACCAACAATGGGGGACAATCCCTCTAACTGACTCCAAAGATAGGGAACTATTCCTCCCAAAGACACCAACAATGGGGCATGATTCTTTCCAAAGACACCAACGATGGGGGACAATCCCTCTCACCGACTCCAAAGATAGGGAACTATTCCTCCTAAAGAAACCAACAACGGGGCATGATTCTTCCTAAAGACACCAACGATAGGGGAAAATCCCTCTCACTGACTCCAAAGATAGAGAACTATTTCTCCCAAAGACACCAACAATGGGGCAAGATTCTTTCCAAAGACACCAACGATGAGGGACAATCCCTCTCACTGGCTTCAAAGATAGAGAACTATTCCTCCCAAAGACACCAACAATGGGGCAAGATTCTTTCCAAAGACACCAACGATGAGGGACAATCCCTCTCACTGGCTTCAAAGATAGGGAACTATTCCTCCCAAAGACACCAACAATGGGGCATGATTGTTCCCAAAAACACCAACGATTGGGGACAATCCCTTCTGCTGACTCCAAAGATGGGGCATGGTTTACTCCCACTGATGCCAGGACATTTTCTACTCCTAATGGCCGCAGTGCACCCCCCTAATGTCTAAAGGACCATAAACTGGCCCTTTGTTTGGAGACCCCTGCTGTAGGGTGTTACTTCACCATTTCATTTTTTTCTGAAAAAGTGAGCTAACACCTAAAGTAAAGACATGTGCAGTTCATTTAGTTCTGAAACGAAATTCAGACAAAATTCTTGTTATTCAGAGATTCGAATGTATTGAATTTAAACAAAAAAGAAATAACGAAACTACACTTTGTCAGAAATTCGAATCTAATACAAAAACTAAACTGAATTCAAAAACAATTTCGAAATATAAACATATTACTTACTATTGCTGATTTCCTTCAAAGACTATGTGTGTTAGTGTTAGAATATAACCGTCTTTCAATATTCAAATTTTAAAAGAATAGAGTAGAATAGAAAAAAAAAGAGTAAAACAGAACAGAATAGAATAGAAAATAAAATAATAGAATGAAATAGAATAGAAAATAAAGGAATTGCATAGAAAAGAAAAGAATAGAATATAATAGAACAGACTAGAATACAACAGAATAGAAAAGAAATAAAAGAATAGAAAATAAAATAGAATAGAAAATAAAAGAATATATTAGAAAAGAACAGAATAAAAAAGAAAAGAATAGAATAAAAAATAGAATAGATAAGAAAAAAAAATACAATAGATTAGAATAGAAATTAGTTGAATAAAATAGAATATAACCACCTTCCGAAATTAAAATTTTGAATAGAATAGAACCTGCTATTCTTCACAATGAGTTCAGATCAATTTGATATTATCAATTCAAATTCAATTCTAATTTGATTCCAATACTTTTAATCCATTGGAAAAAATCGAATCCGGTCAAAAACGAATAAACAAAACTAAATGCAACAAACAAAATTAGTAACTTAACTAATCAATCCGAAATGAAACGCATTTGGTGTTCTTCATGTTTAATACAGGGGAAATCTTTCAATGAGGACACTAGTTCTGGTGACCTGAGGGTCCCCCAAGCAATTCCCTTAATTTGGAAGGATTACCTCTCTTTTCCTGTTTGGCTATGGGACAGGATGTGAAGGGAAATCTCCACAATGGGACACAGGTGGCGAAAAAAAATTTGACAGCGGTTATGACCCTCCCTTACTCTATCCAAAAGAAAAAAACAAAACATTTTACCTACCATTCTACTTTAAAACAGGAGGGAAGGGCAAAGGTAAATACCAAATCCTATAAGTAAACAAGTTGTAATAGCCTTAAATCACCTCTAGATGCTAGCACAATTTAAAACAATAGTAACCTGATCCTGTTCAATGCAACACAAAAAAACGACAAAAAGAACAGAACACAGATAATGTGTTATAAAAAAATGACTCAAGACAACATTTGAAAAACATCTCACTAGAGGCTGAATACTGAATATTCTGACACCATATATTGTGAGCTCCTGGATAGTAATTGTCTCATGTATTGTTAGACTCCTGGATAGTATATTGTCTCCAATGCAAATGTCAGGGTACTTTGTAATGTGACTGATTATTCCCAATGACAAAGGATGTTTGTAGCTCATCCAGAATCCACTCCAAATGATAGAAAGAGCATCATACGTATGTCAGTGTGGTCGTTATTGACAAGCAGGTTGACATATATATGATGCATGCTATTTTCGTCATTTAAAGTGAATATCTGCATGAGCAATAAACATTCTTTGTTATTGGGAATTATCAACCAAAGGTACTTTGACGTTCGCTATTGGAGGCTACTATCCACGAGTCTAACAATACACCTGACACAATACTATCCACGAGTCTAACAATACACCTGACACAATACTATCCACGAGTCTAACAATACACCAGACAATTACTCTCCAGGAGCATACAATATATGGTCTCTGAGCATTCGGTATTCAGTCTCTGGGGAGGTGTTGCTCAGATATTTTTTTTTTTATTACACATTACCTACATGGTGCAATTTGAGGTTAAAAGCATCGAGCATTCTGCTCTAAAGTGGTTCTTTATTATCGGACTTGCAGGTCTAGCCTGTGATTTTACTACCATATCGTCTATCTGGAGCTACACTTTATTGCCAAAAGTATTGGGCCCCACCTCCAAATCATTGGATTCAGGTATTCTAATCCCCTCCATGGCCACAGGTGTATAAAATCATCCCCTAGGCATGCAGACTGCTTCTACAAACATTTGTGAAAGAATGGGTCGCTCTCAGGAGCTCAGTGACTCCAAGCGTGGTCCCGTGATAGGTTGTCACCTGTGCAATAAGTCCATCCCTGACATTTCCTGGCTACTAAATATTCCACGCTCAACTGTTAGTGGGATTATAACAAAGTGGAAGCAACTGGGAACAACAGCAACTCAGCCACCAAGTGGTAGGACACGTAAAATGACAGGGCGGGGTCAGTGCATGCTGAAGCGCACAGTGCGCAGAAGTCACCAACTGTCTGCAGAGTCAATAGCTAAAGACCTCCAAACTTGGTGTGGCCTTCAGATTAGCAAAACAACAGCACATAGAGAGCTTCATGGAATGGGTTTCCATGGCCGAGCAGCTGCATCCAAGCCTTATATCACCAAGTGCAATGCAAAGCGTCGGATGCCGTGGTGTAAAGCACGCCACCACTGGGCTCTAGAGCAGTGGAGACGTGTTCTCTGGAGTGACTAATCACGCTTCTCTGTCTGGTAATCCTACGGATCTGTCTGTGTTTGGTGTTTTCCAGGAGAACGGTACTTGCCTGACTGCATTGTGCCAAGTGTAAAGTTTGGTGTAGGGGGGATTACGGTGTGAGGATGTTTTTCAGGGGTTGGGCTTGGCCCCCTAGTTCCAGTGAAGGGAGCTCTTAAGGCGTCAGCATACCAAGACATTTTGGACAATTTCATGCTCCCAACTTTGTGGGAAGAGTTTGGGGATGGCCCTTTCCTGTTCCAACATGACTGCACACCAGTGCACAAAGCAAAGGCCATAAAGACATAGATGAGCGAGTTTTGGGGTGGAGGAACTTGACTGGCCTGCGCCTCAACCTGATTGAACACTATTGGGATGAATTAGAGCGGAGACTGGGAGCCAGGCCTCCTCCCCCGACATCAGTGCCTGACCTCACAAATGTGCTTCTGGAAGAATGGTCCAACCTTCCCATAGAGACCCTCCTAAACTTTGTGGACGGCCTTCCCAGAAGAGTTGAAGCTGTTATAGCTGCAAAGGGCGGGGCCAACTCAATATTGAACCCTACGGACTAAGACTGGGGGGGCCATTAAAGTTCATGTGCGTGTAAAGGCAGGCCGACCAAAACTTTTGGCAATTTAGTGTATTTTGGCAATACTGTTGGCTAACACTTTACATTAAGAGTGCTCTGCAACCCTTTTTTTACTGGCCATTATGAGTACTGGTACTGATACTTTCGGTCAAGTACTCACCGATACCGAGTATTGATGCTTTGCGGTGTGATTTGCGTCAACACAAAATGAATGAGCGCAAATTGCACAGCAAAGAATAGTATGCCATTTGAATAGCATGCGGTTTCCCCACCGCTTCTGTGTGAACCCAGGCTTGTCATAGCCTGGAGTGGTGTGGGAAACTTCCCTGCCGAAATGTGCCCAGGTTATGCGTAGACGCAAAACTCCTGTTAGCCGAACCCGTGCTCGTGTTTAAGGAAGTCAGGTGTTGCCTGCCTGTTTGCTGATTGGTCAGTGCTAAGTGAGGGGGCATGGCTACCCAAGGGACACCAGCCTGCCTTGAGCCGATCAATTGCAGGAGCATGTAGAGAGGTAGAGCAGCTTTGCTGTCTGAGGCTGTCTGAGGGTTCAAGCAGCTTTACTGTCTGAACAGTGGACCTGTCACAAGGACCACACAGCCTGGAGTATGAAGAGCAGCTGCTGCAGACCCGACCAGAGCAAGTAAGAGCAGGGAGCCATGGAAGGAGAGAGATCTGGAGCTAGTGTGGTGGAGGCCAAAGCCAGCCTGAGTCTAAGCGGTCACCTGGAGAAGACTATGGAGGCCAGCAAAGCCAGCCTGAGTGGGCAAACCAACCCAGCCAGAGCCAGAAGACTCAGGTAATTTGTTGACCTGACACGGTCATCTACCATGTCATCACCATACTGAACACAGTTATCTCCATCCTGCACACACAGTGATCTCCATTCTGTGCTCAGAGTCATCTCCATCCTGTCATCCCCATCCTCCACACCACATTCTGCATTTCCTCCCACACTCCAAAGACATGCTGGTAGGATAATTGTCTCCTGTCTAAATTGTCCCTAGTATGTGTATGTATGAATGTGAGTTAGGGACCTTAGATTGTACACCCCTTGAGGGTTAGGGACTGATGTGAATGTACAATATATATGTAAAGTGCTGCGTAAATTGACGGCACTATATAAGTACCTGAAATAATAATAATACTGTAAGACATCTCAGACTCTATTTAACCACACCCCCTTTAAGCCATGCCCAAAGGTGGGGGGGTGCAAGTAGGTGGTTCTGTCTTGGGGTGCAATATAGTCTAGTACCACCCTGTTTCCAGGGGTACTTGGGCAAGAATTGTGTGAGAGGCCACCCTAGCCATCTCAGGCTCTTCCTACAGCTACGTGACATGTACAGGACTACATAGAGATAAAAAGATTCAAGGCTTCAGGATATGCACAAACACTTTATGGTAATCATAATGGGTCAATAATATTTACAATTGATTGTTGAGTGACAAGTTTATGTCAGATAAGGAAACAAAATAATTCCACAATGTAAAGTCCTGGTCGAGTAAGCTAAGAAGAGTCACACGATTTGACTTGCTTTGTACACTTTCTCAATGCTGATAACACACACTGAAACCTAAAGTGACAGATCAAAAATCAATGAAGGTTTCATCTTGATGTGTGCAAATATAGTTCTTAAAAATCAATGTATGTCAATGTTGATCACAACACACATCAATCACCCTGTTGACCCTTGAACAACCTTTTAGAAGTGTCATGTATGTAATGCTACCCCCATAGGAGCTGCTGTTATTAGCTAGTTCTTCCCCAACAGTACAGAGGCCATCAGTCATCCAAGCAACAGCCTACACACTCTGGCTCCAATAGTCTCGGGGATGTCTTTTAAGATTTATTTGCTTGAAGAAACTTTAGTTAGGACATGGGGTGCTACAAAATGCTTGGCACCCACCAGTTAAGAGGACAATCTTCTCATTAGAAAAATGCAAATAAAGAACAGCCTATTCCTTCATAGCTGGGCACCGTGAG
Source organism: Staurois parvus (assembly GCF_062004578.1). NCBI lineage: Eukaryota > Metazoa > Chordata > Amphibia > Anura > Ranidae > Staurois > Staurois parvus. Next base: position 4,231,575 of record NW_028317799.1, on the reverse strand, counting down.
GCAGGGTTCCTTGGCATCTGGTTATCTTGCGCTGATGCACAACTGCTGGTATCAGGTGCAGTTTAAAGAATGCTACACAGTCAAAGAGATCAGTTTAGGGTCTTTACTAACAAGTCCCCAGGACAACTCCTGCCTTCCGACTTCCTTCAGACATGGTTTGATGAGTGAAACTCTAGACTAGAACCCTTGTGTGAGGTTCTGCATTTGCCTCCAAGCCAAGTCCATGTAGGCCCTCAGCCCTGACATCCCTGAAGCCTCTAGAACAGCTGTACAGTCCATGGGTCACCTGGATCCAAGAACCAAGTTTACCTAGCATTGTACGCTAGGAGGGTGCTACATGTACATTATAAGACCGAGATCCTGCTAAGATTTCTCATTTGTCCTAACATTCATAGCAGGCAAATCTGGCTTGAAGTTGAGGTTTAGCTTTTCTTTTTAGCGGCTTCTATGGTCCTGGTTGCCCCCTTAGCCATTCTAATGGCCAATGAGCCACGCATCATAGTGATGGGCCAGTGATAAGGGTAGTGTTGAGTCCAAGTGGTTGACAGTAGAAATTGGTTAAAATTTGCATACCAGAGTGTCCAGGTATTTGCCATGTGGGCACTTGATAAGAAGTAAATCCAGAATTGTCTGTGACAATTATATCTTAGATCGCACCCTGTGCAGAGATTTTCCTGATCTAAGACAACAATGCCCAACATAGGCACCAACAGATTGAGAGTGAGAGTCACTGGAGCAGGTTAAATGAGCAGGTAACCCATTATACACACACAGTAGCTGCCACCACATGTTTTAATGGATACGCGTATCACTCACAGAATCTATTGTACGAATTTTGATCTTCAAAAAATGTCTGTAACAATTGCTGTCATGCCCAGGCAGGAATGAAACAACCTTTTAAACCACAATAGCCCTCCACAGTGGCAAAGTTCTTTAATTTCTGATTGACGCATTCAGAGATTCAGCTTTAAAAATATTATTTTTAAAAATAATTGTTTAAATATAATTTTAATGAAAAACTTTTCTTTCTTTCTTTCTTTCTTTCTTTCTTTCTTTCTTTCTTTCTTTCTTTCTTTCTTTCTTTCTTTCTTTCTTTCTTTCTTTCTTTCTTTCTTTCTCTTTCTCTCTCTTTTTTATCTCTCCATCTTTCTTTATCTCTCTATCTCTTCAGCTCTTTCTCTCTTGCTCCCTCTCTTTCTCCCCCCCCTCTCTCTCTCTCTTTCTCCCCCCCTTAGTAGTCTTTCTTTCTTGGACCCTGAAGAAGGTGTTTACTGAATTAACACACCCATTTTATTTTATTATTCTTCAGCTAGCACGTCCTTACTGTCAGCTATCAAAAATACATCAATATTTCCATTTGACAAAGTTTCACACTACAACAACTAATAATTTAACAAAAGGAAATTATGATTTGCTAAAGACTAAATATGAAATGGATCTCATGCATGTTTCCATTTGGTGATCTAATGTTTCCCATGGCCTTTCCATTACAGCAACAGAAACCTTTTTAATTGTCAGAGTTTTATAGTTTAGCGTAAGCCTGTGGAAGGATTACAGTTTTGTCAGATTTTTATGTTGTGATATTTATCGTATTAATCAAACTTAAGAGAGTTCAGAGTAAAGCTGCACAAATCTGATGGTACTTAGACCAAACATGACCTCATTGGGGGCTTGCAGTGACTGCAGCAGATGGAGAATTGGATAACCAGAGTCAAAGAGTAAGAAGTCACTAGCACTCTAAAAAATCAATTTTCAACATTTTTTGTGACTGTACCTTGTCACCTGGGTTTAACTGTAATGCCAGTGTTTCTGAGCTTTTTAGGGTCTCTTTCCTCCAAGTGACTCAATGACCAAAGTCATCACTGAGCAACCTTGAGGAAAGGGACTTTTCAAGACCCTGAAGTACTGTCATGACAGTTTGAGCTATATGACATGAGCTTTTTAGGGTCTCTTTCCTACAAGTGACTCAATGACCAAAGTCATCACTGAGCCACCTTGAGGAAAGGGACTATTCAAGATCCCGAAGCACTGTCATGACAGTTTGAGCTATATCACATGATACATTTACAGACGATTCTGGAAACACAATTTTGGGAGTTTTGGGGACTTCTTACTCTTTAACCCCACTAACTGTGTGATCACCAGGACAGGAAACAATATCTACAATGGGGAGACAGGCAACAATAAACACCTGACAAATAGTCTTAGCCTTCCCTGCTTTATTAAGAATAAAACAAATGTTTTGGCTGCAGGTTGTCCTAAATTACTTATATCTATGCTTTAGGATTTCTATCTCAATTACATTTAATTGTGAATAGTACCTAAAACCTTTACACATACATCTCTATGTTATGGATGGCTTTTTTTTTTATATAATCAGTGATCTAAACTAGATTGGTCCATGGACAAAAATTTTTTCTTAATTTTTTATTTTCTAAATTAAAAAAAAAAAAGTTCATTGTCAATCTGAAGCCACAGCAGGATCCTCAGTCTCAAAGCAGAGCATTTGTAAATCAATCTCCAAATCCTTTCCATAAAAGTCTATTTTAATCACAGTCGGTGGAAAGCGAGGTATGATTTTTCTGTGCACAATGTCAATCAATGACACAACCGCTGGAGTCGGCATCCTGCAAATTCCCTTAATCCTTTCATGTCGCTCTGTCTCCAAGCTGACTATTTTAATGTCATTTGAATTTTAAATAAGTTAAAAAAGAAGACTAGTTAAAATGAGTTCTGTTACTATAATATGGTGGAGGGCCTGCAGCTCGGGGAAAAGAGGAGTAGGGTACAATATCACAGTTACAGTAACAGGGAATTCTGGGTAAATGTGGAGCTAGAAAATATGATCATTCAACTGAAAGATAGATCACATATATCCAGATTCTACTCTGTGTAGAGGCTACACTCTTTTTGGAGGACAGGTCTTTAAGTCTTTTTGCACAACCCTATGTCCCTTTAATTGGGTCTTCACGCCTGGGGCTTGGTCACTGAATTGGGAGTGTGATGGTAGCAGGAATCTTGCCCATCACCCATGTGACAGCGCTAGAGTGCTGAATCACCAAGCACCACCATTGTCACAGGAGAAAATGACCTCTGACAAAGTCTATGGACAAAACGCGTCAAAAAACTACGTCAGGGGCGCATGCGCGAAGGCTGAACATGGCGGTCGCACATTGATCCTGCTCCGTTTTTCCTCTCTCTCTTCCAGCTCCTCCAGAGCTTACGTTAGCTAATTGCAGCAGAGGAGCACAGGTACCAGACTCAGTATCATTTGCAGATCCCAATGGGCAAAATCGGGCTTCAGAAATACCCTCCATCACCCGCCAAGCAGTTGCTGCCCATACATATGGATAAGCCGCATGTCATGAGCCGCATCCCCGGCCTCAAGTGATCACACAATCCCAACGGCAGAACCGGATGATCCATCAGGTCGTGAGGCGGAGGTAACACACCACTCTGCTTTATCTTCCCCTTCTCCTATTCCCTACTTCAGAGCAGACATTCTGGATGATAAGTTACATGGCCTTCTGCAGAGTCTATCCCATACTATATCTGCAGCAGTGGGGAAAATAGCACAGGAACTCAGAGGGGAGATGGCACTGGTGGAAGAATGTACAGACCACCTAGAAACCAAATTTGGTGATCTGGTGCAGTATGTACATGTACTGGAGAAAGATAATCATACTTTAAAACAACAGATGTCCCAGTTTCAATCCCTACAAGAAGATTTGGAGAATAGGGAGCGGAGACAGAATCTCCGTATACGCAGCATTCCTGAATCTGTAGGAGATTCTGATCTGCAAGATTATCTATGGGGTCTGTTCACTGCATTGGCCCTGGTGGTTCTAGACATAGATTGGCAATAGGACAGGGCCCACCGCTATCCTGCCCTGAAACCACCATTGTGTAAGAGATGTACACTTCTTCCACTTACTCTCCACCTTCAGAAGCATTGCATTATATACAGATGGGGCTTTCCGTTCAGGTTAACTGTAACCAAAGATGGCACTCAACATACAATCAGAGATCTTCAAGAAGGAGAAGAGTTTCTGTGTAACTTAAGCCTACCTCCTCTCCCGGATGAAGCCTTAGCACTACCTCTACCCAAGCCAAGAGTTGTCAACATTCACTAACAAGCTGTTGACACCGGCAAGATCTAGAAAAAAGACACGCCTCCCAATTCCTAAATGGTCTCCTGCTTCCCGGTTATCTTCTGTTACCTGATGACGTCACGCAAAACACAGCTGATGCAACTTAAGACTTAATGCCTATTGATATGTCCTGCCTGACAATGTTGATCCTTTCACGGATAAGTCCCGGGTGATGTCCTGTTACTTTGTGTTTACTTTGGAAGAGAGAAGTGAAGTCAACGCCGGATTTCCACCTTTCCCATGTCATCCCCAAACATCTACAGTTATTGCTGTAGATGCCTGGGTGGCCTTGGTTGCTCAGGCCTCCTCCATATTTTGGTTTCATATTATGTCAGCAAATCTTTTTGGATTTGTTTGTTCTGTGTCTGCTAGTTTTTTTGTGATGCACTGGATGCGTCTTTCTTAGTCAATGTTTTTTGTGTTATTCTTGTTAGAACAACATGGTTTATTTGTCATATTGCCCTGCATACAATTGCTTCATGTTCAGATTTCATCAACATGTCTTTACGACTATATTCTTGCAATGTTAAAGGTTTAAATTCAATGAGGAAGAGGTCGATAGCTCTTAGGGAATTCCGTCAGTCTAAGGCTGATATTATCCTCATCAAGGAAACACATTTCAAAAAGGGAAGCTCATTTAACTTTGCCCTCAGATATTTTCCTATAGCATACTCTGCTATGGATGGCATGGGTAAAACAGGTATCGCTATTCTTATCAAGAAAGGTTGCCCTATCTGGGTGGTCTCCTCGGTGCTAGACCCACAGGGCAAATTTATACTACTGCAGTGTCAATATGGTGATGTCTATATTACAGTTATTGATGTCTATGCTCCTAGTACCAATCAATTGGTGTTCTTTAGAGATGCTATCTCCCCTCTTTTAGCTTCCTCACACCCCTTCACGATTATTGTAGGAGACTTTAATTTATCCATGTCAGCTGCATGTGATAGGAGATCCCTTCGGGGCCAACTGCCCTCAAAACATGTTTTGAAAGTGTGCCTCCTTCCGACAATGGATCACAGGAAATAAACTGTTTGATATTTGGAGAACACAACACCCGAATGCTAAACAGTTTTCATTCTTCTCTCCGGTGCACCACATCTACACCAGACTAGATTACTTTTTGCTATCAACCCCCCTACTTAAACAGACAGTAAGCTCCGATATTGTCTCCAGCTCATGGCCAGATCATTCTTTTTTGGCATTAGATCTGGTTCTAGATTGATCAACTTCACGCACATGCCATTGGCGCCTGAATGACACACTTCTACATCAAGCAAATGTCAACACTTCTATTTCAAAAGCACTACGTGAACTTTTTACTACTGTTTCTGTGTCTTCAACTCTGTGGGAAGCTCACAAAGCATTTATTAGGGGTCGTATTATAATGGAAAGCTCACGTCTTAAAAAGTCTCTGCTTCACCAGAAAACTGACCTTGTGAACCAACTATCTCAAGCAGAAAAAAAATGTATTGATTTGCCCTCTTTGCTTAAACTCCACTTAGTGGTACAACTTAAAGATCAATTTAAGACCCTTAGGGCTAGTTCTACAGTGAAGACACTATGGATGAAAAAGAAGTTGTATCAATACGCTAATAAACCACATAGGTTATTGGTTAATAAACTGAAAGCACATTTGACCATTTCCGCTCCTGAATTTTTGTTTCAAGTGGATGGCACCCCTACTTTTTGCCCCCAACAGATAGCCCAGGTTTTTTCTCAACCCTTCATCTCCCTGAATTGCAAAGGGAAGATAGATTAACTTTAAATGCACCTATTACTATGGAGGAACTGTGTGCAGTTGTTAAGGATCTATCGTCGCACAAAGCACTGGGCCCAGACAGGTTTTACTACACATATTATAAGCAATTCATCGCAGATGCGAGCCCTGCCCTATTGGAGTTTTACTCCTCCCTGCTGAGCGGAGAAAAACCTAATTCTCAATTTCAACATTCTCATATCACAGTCATTCCCAAACCAGGCAAAAACCTGAGGACCCCAGCGAACTACAGGCCCATAGCAATATTAAACAAGGAATATAAAATGTTTACAAAACTATTAGCAAATCATTTGGCTCCTTTGTTTCCCAAAATCATACATAATGATCAGGTGGGATTTATCTTGGTGAGACAGGCAGGAGACAACACTAGGCGTATGATCAATTTAGGTTAGAAATTCTGAGGACCCTCTGCACACTGGTATATACCCTTTCAAGCAGACTATGCAATAAATAGGGATATTTTGTTCACACATATTGCAATACATGCTTAAGCTGGCCAACTGCGTCAAAGTAATCCCTCTCTGGCCAGTCCCTACTGTGCTCTGCCTACGCAAATGCTACTGTGGACACAATGCTAACAGGGGAAAAGACACAATGGGGAGAGCTACAAGGTTCAGGTCTGGCTACTGACCCAGTTGGGATTTGAGCACAATGATCTCTTGTTTGTTGATCAATTTAGGTGACATACTCCATAGCTCACGAAAACCGGCTCTATTGCTAAGTTTAAATGCTCAGAAGGTATTTGACTGGATAGGATGACCCTATATGTTTGAATTACTGCGACATGTAGGATTACAAGGGCTTTTTTTAAAGCTATTACAGCACTGTATTCACGACCTACAGCACAGGTAAAGCTTCCCTATGCCACATCCATTACTTTTCCCATGCTCAACGGAACTAGACAGGGATGCCCTCTGTCCTATTTTTGTTATGTCTTGAACCATTAGCCGCAGCGATCAGAGCACACCCCGACACAACGGGAATGACTGTGAAGGGGAAGGTGTTAGGGATCCGGGTATGACCAGAAATGTGTGGACTGACACAGGGAAGTAGCAGGCTTCAGGAACACAGGCGTAGTCAGGGCTGGAGAGGTGGAATGGTCAGGTGGGCCATAAGGAACTGTCAGGCACCGCCCGGCGGGATCTCTAGTGACCCACAGTCCAGGATTTCTCAGGGTGCGGAGTCTAAGCCCCAGTCTGCCTTTTCACCAGAGCCCCTGATGGTGGGGATGGAGTTGGCGCAGGACTGAGACCAGGTCGCGGCACCTGAGTGCACCCAACTGTGGTAGAGGGGTCTGCCGAGGGTATGTACCGGGGGAAAGCCTGATGTGAAAGGGCTGGCAGGTTTGGACAGTAGTGACTGGATCTGTGCGGGATGGATAGAGCATCTGGGTAGCGTCAGGCTGGCCAGGTCAGCAACGTGCGGGCAGTGAGGTACCGGAGGAGCAGGCAGAGAATAGTCAGGGTCACAAGCCGGGTTCAGTAACTCACGGGCAGCGCAGTACAGAGGATCAGGCAGAAGGATGGTCAGGCAAGCCAGGGGTTCAACAGGAGACGGTCAGCAGAGGTCAGGATGAAAGCAGGGTCAGCAACTAGGCAGATAAGCAGGAACACAGGATACCAAGTACAGGGGCTCATGGGAAACATACACCAAGGCCCTGATCACAGGCCTGGTCATTCCTTAAATACACCTCCTGCAATCAGCCCCAGGTGTTGGCTGACTGCAGGAGTGAGCTTCTGGCTGCTGAAAGCACCCGCTGGTCAGCCCTGATACTGCAGCCCACACGGCAGGTGAGTCCCACCACCAGTGCTGAGTCCATTCCTGACAGAAGGAATATAAACTCTCACTGTTTGTAGATGACGTTCTACTGACTATTACTAAACTTCACTTATCACTACCTGCATTGCATAAACTTTTACAAGCTTTCAGTGATTTATCTGGCTACAAAATAAACACTTCAAAGACGTAAGCTATGCCCCTTAATATCCCATCCCAAGACTTTTCACTGCTCCAACAAAATTACTCATACCACGGATGAAGGTCTTCTATTAAATACCTTGGCACTCATATAACCCCAACTTATGCTAAGTTGTTTGAGGCTAATTATCCCCCACTGTTTCGGGAAATCTATGCTCTCCTAAATCAGTGGGATGCCTATACTATATCTTTCCTGGGTAGAGTAAATGTGTTAAAGATGTCAATTTTGCCAAAGCTACTTTACTTTTTGAGACTACCAATTGCGATCCCACAAGCTCAACTGCAAACTCTACAACAAGCATTTCTTAGATTTTTGGCATGCCAGAAAGCCCCGAATAACGAGAATGGTTCTTTTATCATCTAAAAATAACAGAGGCTTAGGGATACCAGATATTACCAAATACTATTTAGCCACTCATTTGAGACAAACACTATCATGGTTCACCCAAAAACCTCAGAACAGATGGGGAAAGATTGAAGTCAGCTATATTTATCTGATCCACACATGTTCATTGTTACGCCCTTTTCATTATGCATCGCCCCTGTCCCCTCCTCCCCCTTTGCTCAAATCTATGAAATTTACCCTCAAAATTTGGTCAGCTTGTGTAAAATCTCAACAGTTAATGTCCGTGTGCTTTCCATTGCTGAATGTTTTATATAATCCGGAGCTCCCAGATAGTCTGTTTTACCCACAGATGAGCCCTTGGGCAATTAATGAGATATTTCAACTCTGTCATCTGATTAATCCAGTCTCGTGCAGGATTCGGTCATTTGAGGAGACTAAGGCCTATAAATCCACAATACCTGTATCAGCCTGATATACCTGTTTACAGTTCCATCATTTCTTCCATTCCTTGAATCCCTCTTTAACACTAGATCGCCTCACAGATTTCGAGAGGATAGCTGTTAAAGGTCCCTCCCAACATCTTATCACCTCTTTATATAAACTACTTTTCAATAAAGGTTCCCTTATTGACAATCTTCACTGTTATATGAAGAGGACGAACTCCAATGCTCAATCCCTTCGCAATGCTGGTAGGTGATTTGGGAATCTGTTGCTAAGACCTCTCGTTGTGTTGTGTATAAAGAAACCGTATATAAAATATTGATGCATTGGTACAAGACCCTTGTAGTGTTTCATGCGATCAACCCGAATCTGTCTGAGAAGTGCTAGTGGTGACTGGGAGGAGTAGGCACCTTGGCACACATTTTTAGCCTTGATGACTGTCTCAGATGTGACTCCAGTGCTTAAAAAACTATAAAATATCTCCCTGCAGAAGAAGAAAAATACTTACCTTACCCACTGCCCGTATTTTATTTTTTCTTTCTTGAAGAGCTATGCCATCCTAAAAATTTTCTTCAGCTGACACATTTCTAGGTATAAATGCCTGGTTCTCTGCTGCTTTCTTTGGTTTATTTCCAGTAATTTCCTCACTAAAGGACACGTAGGAGCATAGGGTGGAACCATAGAGTGTAGCAGGGTAGGCAGCCATCCGCCACACTTAGAAGTGTTGGATTCTGAAGATTCTGCTGGGGGCTGTAGCTCTTCAAGATAGTTGAGATCTGAGGTATAGACAGCTCTTCTAGGTGTATTAGATGCCTGGTTCCCTGCTGCCTTCTGTGGTTCCGTTTACCATTCATTATCTCCCTATTAGGCATGTAGGGGCATAGAGGCCGTAAGGTAGAACCATAGAACGTAGCAGGGTAGGCAGCCACCCGCCACACCTAGAAGTGTTGGATTCTGAAGACTCTTCTGGAGTCTGTAGCTCTTAAAGACAGTGGAGATCTGAGGTATAGGCAGTACCTCTAGGTGTGTTAAATGCCTTGTTCCCTGCTGCCTTCTGTGGTTCTATTTACCAGCCATTACCTCACTACAGGACATGTAGGGACATAGGGCTGTAAGGTGGACAGCCACTTGCCACATCTAAAAGTGTTGGATTTTGAAGATTCTGGTGGAGGCTGTAGCTCTCAAGAGAGTGAAGATCTGAGGTATACGCAGCACTCACTTCTAAGTTTATTAGATGCTTGGTTCCCTGCTGCCTTCTTGTCAAGGTCCTACCTTTTCCCAGAGGTTATGTTACTCCATGTGCTGGCATCCGTTTTGGATTTATGCAGAGCATGGTGGGAAGCTTTTATGCCTTCAGGTCTCTGAGGTCCATCCCCCAGAGGGGTGTGGCTGAGTACATATAAGCCTGTGATCCGCACATGCTCTTTGCACTTGTGTCTTGTGTCTTTGTCTTGCTACAGCTCTGTGTATATGCTCGTGACTCTTCTGGTATTTGACTCGGCTTGTGACTAGACCATTCTCTGTGTTTTCCTTCGATCTGACCTTCCGTTGCTGAACCCGGCCCATGACCTGTGATTCTCTGTCTACTGTTCTGTACTGTTTTGTCCCGTTGTTGTTGACCCAGCTTGCCTGACTACGCTATTATCATTCTCACCAGCTACACGCCATTGGCGGCGGCCATTACCGCAGCCGGGGTGTCTCGGGGGCCGCGACCTGGTTCCTGGCTGCGTCAAGTCCATCCCCACCATCAGGGGCCCTGGTGAAGGGCAGCCTGGGACTTAGACTCCGCGCCCTGAGGGACTTCGGTCTGTTGGTGGTGGTTGTCGTCAGCCAGTGCGTTACCCTGCCACTAGGCCTACCTGTCCGTTCCACAGCCCTGCCCTGACATTTCTGTGGAACCATTTACCAACCATTATCTCCCTATTGGACACGTAGGGGCATAGAGACCATAGGGTGGAACCATAGACTGTAGTAGGGTAGACAGCTACACACCATAGTTAGAAGTGTTGGATTGTGAAAACTCTACTGGATGCTGTAGCTCTTCAAGACAGTAAAGATCCAAAGTATAGGCAGCAGTATAAGAGAGTAATAACATTCTTCTTTTGCAGGTTTAGTTTTTTTTCTTTTGTTAAATGGTGACAGGGTCACTTTTAGACAAATTTTACTTAAGTAAGCTAGCTCAGCTGGGAAATGATATTATGACTTCTGAAGGAATAAATATCGGAGCTAAAGGATGTTTTTATATATTTGAATGGAGTTGCTCTTCAACAGGGGAATATGAAAAATAATGCATGTGCGGTGATTCAGCAGCTTTATCCTTTTGCATTAAAGATCGAAATGAACTTTGGAAAATGCTTATTGTAGCTGTAACACCATTTATCCCCGATGGGCATAGCCGTGCACATTCAAAGAGTCCCCAGGCACGTACTGGTTTCCAAGAACTGAATCCCCAGTATGATTGTTGGTAACTGAGTGCCTGTCACTGTGATTCTTGTTCTGCACTTTTATTAGGCAATAAATTGGAAGAGATGTGAGCAAGAATGAGGTGCTAAACATCCAAAAAAGTTGTAGCACAAATCAAGTCCCAGAGAAATGGTACAGTTACTAAAGACATGGTGTCAAATCCAACAAAGGTGGTTTCCTATGTCTGCTCTGCAGTGGGATGAGGATCTAATGTATGGATCCTACAGTATGTATGATCAGGGGCGGACTGACAACTCATGGGGCCCCCGGGCAATAGGGGATCATGGGGCCCCTGTGTCCTTGCCCAAACTCAAAAAAGCCTATGAAAAAGGTACCAGGGGCATCTCATGGGGCCCCCTACTGACCCCGGGCCCTCGGGCAGTGCCCGAGTTTCCAAATGGTCAGTCCGCCCCTGTGTATGATCTACACTGGGATCAGGATCAATTGTAATTTCCTATGTATACTATGCACTGGCATAAAAATCTAGTGTAGGCTGCTCATGTATGCACTGTGCTGGGATCAGTGTGTAGTGAAGGCTCCTTGCATTCTCTGTACCGGGGTCATGATCTTATGGAATCTTCCTATGTATTTTCTGCACCTGGACCAGAATCAAGTGCAGTTTCCCTGAATATGATCTGTACCAGGGCCAGTTTCATATAGAGGCTCCCAACATATGCTCTGAACCAGGATTATGTTCTGCAACAGGATCAAGATCTAGCACAGGTTCCCCACGTATTCTATGCACCAGATTCATGTTCCTGCAGAGATCCTCATGTTGTTCTGCACCAGGAACTGAATCTAGCAGAAGCTCTCTAAGAATGCTCTGCATCAGCATCAGGAATCTGGCTGGAGGTTTCCTGTGTATGCCCTGCATGGGGGTCAGAATCTAACAAAGGCTCCCCATATACGCAATGCACCAGTTTCATGTTCTTGGAGAAGATCCTCATGTATGTTCTGCACCAGGATCAAGATCTGGCCAGAGGTTCCCTGAGTATGCCCTGCATGGGGATCAAAATCTAGTGAAGGTCCCCTCATATATGCTATGCACCAGATTCATGTTCTTGGAGAGGACCCTCATGTATGTTCTGCACTGGTATAGCAGGAGTTACTTGCGGATGCGCAGTACCGAGCTCATGTTCTAGTGGAGGTTCACCACATAAGCTGTACACTTGGATCAGGATACAGCAGAGGATCGCTGCGCATGCACTGCATCAGGATCATGTTCTAGCCTACTCTAATAGAACCTGAATTTAGATTCTGTCAGAGGATCCACGCATATGCTATGCACTGGAATTAGGATTCAGCCAAGAATCCTCATCTATGCTGGGCTCCATGATCAGCATCTAACCAAGCCTTCCAATGCATGCTCTCCACCAGAATCAGGATCTAGCCAAGGCATGCTCTGATTCAGGATTGGAATCTATCTAAAGCTCCCCACGTATACTCTGCACAATATTCAAGGTCGTGCCAATGCTTCCCAGGTATGCTCTGCTCCATGACCAGGATGTATCTAAGGCTCCCCATTGTATGCTCTGCACCATAGTCAAGAGCAAACCAAAGCTCAGCACGTATGTTCTGTACTATAATTAAGATCTTGCCATGGCTCCCCAGCAAGGGTGGACTGACAACTCATGGGGCTCCCGGGCAATAAGAAATCATGAGGCCCCTGTGTCCTTGCCCACGCTCAAACCACACCCAAAAAAAGCCTATGAAAGGTACCAGGGGCATCTCATGGGGTCCCCTACTGACCCCGGGCCCTTGGGCAGTGCCCGGGTGCCCGAATGGTCAGTCCGCCCCTGCTCCCCAGTATAGTCTGCACCATGATCAAGATCTAGTCAAAGATCCCCTTGTATTCTCTACACCATAATCAGGTTTTAGCTAAGGCTCTCCAGATATGATGTGCACAAGGATGAGGATCTAGATAAGGCTTCCATATATGCTCTGCTCCATGATTTGGATCTATCCAGGGCTCCACATGTATGCTCTGCACCATAATCAGGATATAGCCAAGGCTCCCCACCTATGTTCTGTACCATAATTAGGGTCTAGCCAAGGTCCCCCAGTATAGTGTGCACCATGATCAAGATCCAGCCAAGGCTCTCCCAGGGAGATGAAGACAAATGGTGCCCCCCCAAAAAAAAATATCAGCATTATGTGTCAGCAACCCTCCCAAAAAATTGAACACTAATCTTCACACTTACCCCCTAAGCATAAATTCCCTTTGCAAGCCAAAATTCTCCATAAACAAATATGCCCCTCCTCCAGTACAATCTCCCCAGCTCAAATTTCTCTTCTGAGTATAAATCCTCCATCCCCCTCCAAATCCCTCTGTCTAATCACCATAAAATCCTCTCTTCTAGCACTAATCCCCCCCAAACATCCCCTTCTAGCGCAAATCCTTTCTCCTAGCACAAATCCTCTGCCGTAAATCCCCTTTCCTAACACAAATCCATCTCCTAGTACAAAACCACCCCTCTAAATTGCCCCCAAATTCCCACCACAACCAGGACAGCTGCCCCACCTGCCCACTTCTTGTCCCGGCCCTGCGCCCCATGTATTATCTGCACATTATCTGGATCTAGCCAAGCCTCCCAATGTATGATCTGCACCATAATCAGGATTTAGCCAAGGCTTACTGTGCATCAACTCAAATGCCACTATGAGGCTACTTGTGAGGCAAATGTCTACTTGTGAGGCTATGAGGCAAATGTCTACTTGTGAGGCTATGAGGAAAATGTCTACTTGTGAGGCTATGAGGAAAATGTCTACTTGTGAAGCTATGAGGCAAATGTCTACTTGTGAGGCTACTTGTGAGGCAAATGTCTACTTGTGAGGCTACTTGTGAGGCAAATGTCTACTTGTGAGGCTACTTGTGAGGCAAATGTCTACTTGTGAGGCTACTTGTGAGGCAAATGTCTACTTGTGAGGCTACTTGTGAGGCAAATGTCTACTTGTGAGGCTATGAGGCAACTGTCTACTTGACCCGCAAACATTCAGACATTCCTGCATACTAAAAGCATAAATCCTTAGGGGACTTTGTGGTGCCTAACAACCATTCACAGTTCATCCAAGTTGCGTAAGTTCCCACCAGAAAAAACCCCATTCCATCCATGCCTTTCTATAAATATAAAACAAATGATAATCCCCCCTTTAACAAAGCCCTATTTCCGCCCTTCTCCACATGCTGTCCTGACATTTAAATTCAAATTATGTATTCGCTTTCTGCAAGGTATTAAACAGCGGAAGCCCCATCATGTATAGACTCTGTCACTTATTTTCATAGGAGGCTTGATAAACATTTCAGCAAATCCTATTACGCCCGTGAATAAGAATTTCCACAGCATGTTCCACTAATAGGAATTGTGAATGCAAGCGTTCCGGTCTTCTCCCTTCAGTTTAATTCTGGCAATTACCCAGGTGGCTTAATTCAATGCACGCAGCCTCTGCGGGTTTATGTACAATACAGTCTATTAGCAGTTTTTATGTCTACCCCATTGTAATGTATCAGATGCTAAAAAAAAGAAAAAGAAAAAAAAAAAGAAAATTGCTTTGTCCAGACTCTGATTGAATAAAGCCATCCATGGTGCACCTAATTGCGTCTGACCGTAATGTTTTTGAAGTAAGGGATTGTAAGGTAAACACTGAAGTAAGCCAGTGAATAATAATATATTGAATGAAAATTCTAGACATAAATGTAATAGGTCTTCTTTAGTTGTGGACATGCAGGAATGGTTCTGCAGCAATCTGTTGCAGTAATTGGGGCTTCAAGGGTTAAAATTGTATAATGTATGACCTTAGGGTGGCCATACATTATACAATTTTCTTGAGAAGGTTGCTTTAGATTTACCGAAAACCATATAATATGAGGTCAAACCTAAACAACAATTGTATCCAATTAGGCAGGTCCTTGCGCTACATAGTGGAAGGTAAATCTAAAGAAAATTGGGCAGAAATTGGGAAAGGAAATTGTATAGTGTATGGCCAGCCTAAGGCCCCTTTCATGTGGCTGTTGCGATCAGGTACACCTGTCAGTTTTTCAGGTGGTTCTGATCGGAAGGCCCATGTATTCTTATGTATCCATTTACACGCGCCTACCTCCGGATCCGACCGGATTCGGTACAAAAAATGGAAGAGGACTTCCAGCTTCCCCCTCCTCCCTCTTCCCTAGTACAGACAGCCCCCCAGTACTCAAAGCCCTCCCTCCAGTACACAGAGTTCCCACCCCAGTATTCAAAGCTCCTCCAGCACACAGATCCCCATAGTACAAAAGGCCCCCCAGTACAAAGAGCCCCCCAGTACAGATAGCTCCCACAGTACATAGACCTCCCTCCCAGTACTCAGAGTCCCTTTAGTACACAGATCCCCCTGTACTCAGAGCTTTCCCAGTACACAGAGCCCCCCAATACACAGAGCCCTCCTGTACACAGAGAATGTTCCAGTAGTCTGAGCCCCCCCCCCTGTTCACAGATCCCCCCCTAGTATATAGAGTCTCTCCAGTACATAGTGCTCCTCCCAGTACACAGAATTCCTTCCAGTACTCAAAACCCCTGTACACAGAGCCCCCCCCCAGTACATAGAGCTTCCCTCTGTACTGAGAGCACCCCAGTACACAGAGTCCACCAAATACACAGAGGTCCCAGTACACAGAGCCTCACAGTACACAGAGTCCATTCTGCTCAAACCCAGACCACCCTGCCACTGCTAATCATGCAGTCCTGTGGAGAGCAGCTACTCCTCCTGCACATACACGTGTCCAGGGGCGGACTGACAACTCATGGAGCCCCTGGGCAATAGGGGATCATGGGCCCCTGTGTCCTCGCCCACACTCAAATCACACCCAAAAAAGCCTATGAAAGGTACCAGGGGCATCTCAAGGGCCCCCTACTGACCCCGGGCCCTCGGGCAGTGCCCAAGTTCCCAAATGGTCAGTCCGCCCCTGCATGTGTCCCTTCTGCCCACCCCTTTGTACTCGCCCTGCTACTATGTTCTGGGAATATACAGCCATTGTTGAGCACTCCCTTACACAGGGGAACTGGAGCTGCTGGAATATAAGAAGACAATGGTTTTCCTAACCCATCTCTCTAGAAGAACTAACACTGACCAAGGGAACATAGAAGCAATGGGGAGGGTCTACCTAGGACTGAACTAACTAGCACTAAAAAGGAGGGCAGCACTAAACGGGAGGGCAGAGGGAGAAACAAAAATTGAATAATGCCATCAAAACAACAAGTAGGGTATATATATATATATATATATATATATATATATATATATATTCAATGTATATGCTGCCATATTATATTGTAAAGCACTGAGCAAACTGTTGGCGCTATATATAAATCCTGTATAATAATAATAATATATAAGACATGCTGGTAGGTGAATTGGCTCCTGTCTAAATTGTCCCTAATATGTGTATGTATGAATGTGTGTTAGGGACCTTAAATTGTACACCCCTTGAGGGTCAGGGACTGATGTGAATGTACAATATATATGTAAAGTGCTGCGTACATTGACGGCACTATATAAGTACCTGAAATAAATAAATAAATATACTGTGGAAGCCCTGCAGCACACCCTCATTTTTTTACTTTTATTTTATATATTCACAGGGTTCTGCTACCTCCTGTAGCCTTTTTCAAGTATTACACTTGGCGCTGCGGTAAATACATTGGAGCTAATGTAGTTTGTCTCAGCTATGAGGCACCCACGGTACATAGTACTATATTAATGCATATATATATATATATACACATGCCCTAACACACTGCAGGATTATGTTTATTAAAAAACACCATTTTCTTGCTGACAGATGTCTTTTTGTGTCTTATTTATAACTCACCAAGCCACTAAGTATGGAGCCGTTCCATCGATCACTTTATTATTGAAAAGACTAAGTCATTCAGCTAAACATTTCATTTTATTATTACTTTTTGTGAGTCCATGTTCTGTCCTCTGCTGAAGATTAATATAACATGTAGCTCTATCCTAAGGCCCCACTGCAGCCAAGAACCAATAAAGCAGTGTGTTTCAATTTTTAGCAAAGCCTCTGGTGCTACCGCTTCGTTATTAATTCACAGTGGGGTCCATATTATTGCCCATTTTGCATTAAGAAAACCCTTGGTGCCAATGAATGCCAATTGATTTCCAGAGAAAAATAAGGTGAAGTTATACCCATGTGTTATGTGGAGATATATACTATTTATATCCTTTTAATATGAAATAGAGTGGTTTTTCACTATCCAAACTGGATATTGTGCACAGAAAGTGAGATGCAGTTAAGTGGTTAAATGTGGTTTACAAATATCTCATAAAGGAAAACCATTTGTGGAAAAATGCATATATGTATGATAATGGCAAAATAAATTCTGTAGTGTAATGGTAATAAAAGTCCAGTCTCCATGTCAGCCTGGAGTCAACAGTGATACTGAATTGATAGCAGAGACTGGAGCATGGAATGGATTCTGATGATGGAGAGAGTCAGAAAGAGACTGGGTTCGGGGCTGTGGCCTTACGGGAACTTTGGTTCATATATTTTGGGATTGCCGATAGTATCTGTGATTTGATCCAAGATATCTGAGGTGGCTACCTCATTGGCGGGTACCCAGGTACGATTGTCTATGCAGACCTGCTTACTGGGGGCTCATATCCCAGGGGTCTCTGATGCCATTATGAAATTAATACATACTATATGTATTGCCACTTTATGGTCTATTGCCTTGCATTGGAAGTCCAATGCTGTACCCTTGACCTCCGTTTTACACAGAATTGATACTGTAATGCTCATGGAACGCAATCATTATACCCTACTGGATAAGATGCACTTATTTGATAAAAAATGGGAGTTGTGGAGGTATTGTAGACATTTATTATATGATTAATAACATTCCCAGTGAAAGTTGAATGGCATATATTGTTGACAGATGTATCATTTAATCTACCTCATCATTTACACATTTCATGTTCCTGCAATCTTAATTTTTTTCTTTTCTCTCTCTTTTCCTTTTCTTTCTTACATTAATACTTTTCTGTATTGTACTATTGAAAAGTGCCTTGTTATTGCTGAAAGTTCTATTTGAAAATGTGCTGTTTTACAGTCTACTTTCATATAATAAAATCGTTTGTAAACAAAAAAAGAAAGAGACTGGGTTATGCCCCCTCCAATGACAGCATGCTGCTGGAGGTGGAGGGACCTCATAGGAGGGTAGGTTATGTTCTCCTCCAGAGAGAATTTAGAGGAGAGTGGATCATGTTCTTCTCCCTCCAATGGTAGCAAGCTGCTGAAGGAGACCCGGTTATGTTCTCATTCCTCTAGTAACAGCAAGATGCTGCAGGTGGGGAGGCCCAATAATCATAAAGTGCAGTGCAGCGCTGCACAAATAAATATGTATCAAATTCCTAATGAACTGAATCCGGTAATGCGACTTCCATAAATATAAAGTGCAGAAAGGATGTAAATGTTGCCACAATGAATACACTAAATATGTGCATATAAAGTGCAAAAAAACTATTAAAGCCACAGATGAGTGATTAAAGTGGAATAAATATCAAAAGTCCAGGTGATAACTTGAGGATTGTAGCAGGTGACGACTCAAAGTGCAGAGCTGTCATCGCAGTGGATGGAGCCGGAGCCAGCTTCTAGGTGTCTTCTCTGGTCCTGAGTGTACACTACAGACAAACCTTTCCAGCTCCTTCTATCTGCTGGAGGCCTTCTAGGAACACGTTGAAAACCCTTCAATCCTCCACTAGCATATCTGCTGATTATCTGGACTCAAATGTTTAATCCAAAATTGCATGAAGAAATCATAGATTTTCATGATTTCATATCTCCTCGACCTGAAGAAGTTGCTATGAGAAGGGAAGTAGTGAATCAAATTCAGATGGTTATAAAGGATCTGTGCCCTTCAGCAGATACGCCTTTTTAGAAGTATCCTGAGGCAGTGATACCGTTTTGAGGGTCCTTGAAGAGAACGGGAGCAACAACTTGACCTTACCTGTGAATGAGTGATCTAGCTGACCGATTGAGACTAGTAGTGATCTTAAATGCTCATTTATTGTGCACTTCTGGTGAGTGTGCAATTTATTTATTTTCAACAACGTCACCTATCACTTCAGATATAGAGGAATAGAGCACTTTGAGTCAACACCTGCTACAATCCTCAAGTTATCACCTGGACTTTTGATATTTATTTCACTTTAATCACTCATCTGTGGCTTTAATAGTTTTTTGCACTTTATATGCACATATTTAGTGTATTCATTGTGGCCACATTTACATCCTTTCTGCACTTTATATTTATTGAAGTCGCATTACCGGATTCAGTTCATTAGGAATTTTATACATATTTATTTGTACAGCGCTGCACTGCACTTTATGAATATTGGCTCTTGGAGGTTTTATGGTACCTTTTGTGTCCTAGCAGCTGTATAGTATATTGCGCTCGCTGAAATTTCACCTTACATAGGTGGGGAGACCCCATAGGATGGTGGTTTTTGCTTTCCTCCCTCCAGTGGCTGGGAGCCTATGGAGGCAGAGAGGCCTTGGAGAAGATCAGGTTTTGTTGTTATCCCTTCAAAGGCAGGAAGCTGTCGGAAGTGGAGAGACCTTGGGTGTTGCCAGGTCATGTTCTCCTCCCTCCAGTGAGGAAAGCTGCTGGAGGAGGAGAGACATTAGAGGGGGCTGGATTATGTTCTCCTCCCTCCAATGGTAGCAAGCTACTGATGGAGGAGAGATGTTGGAGGAGGGCAGGTCATGTTCTCCTCCCTCTAATAGTAGCAAGCTGCTGGAGGTGGAGAGTAGTGATGGGCAGAACACCCCCCTGCTCAGTTCGTGGTCGAACTTTCAAACATAATGAAAGTTCAACTGCGAACTTCGAACAGAGGGGACAATTCACCAAGTGGAATCTTACCGCATCCGAGAATGCGGTAAGATACCGCACAGCTACTAAAAACATCCTTTAATGTTTCAGCTGTCAGCGGGATTTCCCACTGACAGCTGAATGCAAGAAAAATTGCCGGAATTAAATTAAAAAAAAAAAGAGTGGGATCCTTCCCCCCAATCAATACCAAGCCCTTTGGGTCTGGTATGGAGTTTGAGGGGAACCCCCACACCAAAATATATTAAAAAAAAGGTCCTGGGGTCCCCCCAAAATCCATACCAGACCCTTATCTGAGCATGCAGCCCAGAAGGTCAGGAAAGGGGGGGGATGAGTGAGCATCCCTCCTCCTGAACCATACCAGACCACATTCCCTCAGCATGGGAGGGTGCCATGTTGATGTGGACAAGGACCTCTTCCCCACAACTGTGGCCGGTGGTTGTGGGGGTCTGTGGGAGGGGGCCTTATCGGAATTTGAGAGCCCCTTTTAACAAGGGGGCCCCCAGATCCCGGGTTCCCCCCCATGTGAATGAGTATGGAATACATGGTACCGCTACTCACTCCTAAAAGAAAAGTGTAGTGTGAAAAATGACAGTATACAGTCCCAAGTGCATGGGTTGAGGCTGTTATGGGGTCTCAAGTGCATTCAGAGGGGCTGATTTAAAGTGCATGCATTGGAGATGATCTGAAGTCCAAAGTGCATACCTTGGGGCTGATCTGAGGTATGAAGTTAATCTATTTTTTATGCTCATAGCTGTACTGCTAATGGCAAGTAAACTCAATAATTATTATATATTGCCTTTAGCAGTGCAACTATGAGTGCAAAAATGTATTGTTCACATTGGTTGTCTAAAGCTTGTGAACATGACATCTAATGTGGAAAGGGTTGGTGACCCCGATATAGAGATATGCATTAAAAATAAGCAAGAAGACATAAATACCGAATGTATGACATTTAAGGGCACTGTAAATGCAGCATGGAAGAAGTGTTTTGACAAGAAGCTTTCTCCCACTCAACACATAAAATCTATGAATTGAAGCTACCTAGAGATTAGCAATTCCACCACTGAATCACACAAGATCCAGCTGTCAATCAACGTCTTACAAAAAACAGCCGTAGAAATGTTGATGTCTGCTAATGTGCAGAGGGTGTGCTTAGACATCTCTTCTCCTGGGGGAACATTAGAAATATGGGGTTTGTTTAGATATATACATCTAAATGCTGCCTCCTCCTCTGTGCAACTTGAACCACATGTAGACATAAATGGGCTGCCTGAACACAGCATCTGGTGACTCAAGGCGCTAGAATACATGGCCCATTCATGGACTCGGGGTAAGCACCTGCATGAATGAGACCTTACACTTTCTGATCAATTAGGTCATCACACCATGCTACTTTTGGTAATGTTGGATGTCCTAACAGATCAAATTGTGCCTGCACTTCCACCCCTGTTATGAAACCTATGGGTACTTACCATTATAGAAAGTGCTCCTGTCTATGTCAGCTTTTTTTGAACCTTTTTACCCTTGAGGAACCCTTGAAATACTGTTTTAGGTTTCAGTGAGCCCCTGCTACAAATTATTATACCGTTCTACATTTTGTGGTACATTGCGTGATCACTAAATTAAAAAATGTTTTAAATTGAAGAATATATAGCATACCTAGCATATGTGACACCCTTGGTAGATACTTTTTTTATACACTCATGCCATCCAACTAAATTTTTAGTAATAACTTTAAATTTACATGAATAATAACAACAGGAAAGAAATGTAGATGGAAAAAATTGTGGTGTCCCCAAAAATTACTGGTTAGTGTAGACCACTAATGACCACTGTAGACCACCTTGCATCATTGCTGGATGTAGGGGGGTGTTGGGATGGGCTGTGCCCCCCAGATTTTAGTTGTAACAGCCCCCCCAAAGCCAACGCTAAGCTGCCAATATACTACCCTAATCTGCCACTATACTGCCCTAACCTACCACTATGCTGTCCTAAATTGACAAATACCACCCTATTCTGATATGTTACCGCCCTAGTTTGACATTATACTGATATCAGTTATGCATTGTGTTGGTAGGAGGAGCTCTGCTGCCTGTGCCCAGGCTGTGTGCAGTGCAGGGATGGGAGAAGGAGCTGTTCCCCTGTCCTTTGTCCTGCCAGCAGTGACCCCTGTCTTCTGCCCTGCCAGCAGTGACCCCTGTCTTCTGCCCTGCCAGCAGTGACCTCTGTCCTCTGCCCTCTCATCCTCTGCCCCCTGATATTTTTTACTGCACCCCCACATTGGACAGGCTAGATCTGGCCCTGCCTTGCATTGGTGGTTACTGTAGGTAGGTGATAAATTCCTAATTGCCCACTGCTCAAGAAACCCCTAGACAGCTCATGAGGAACCCTAGGCTATTCTATGAGATTAAAAGAAAGGTAGTGGGAGCCACCACCAAAAGTAGATCATATACCTGGGAACACTATAGCTTTTGCCCAAAGAATTAATCATAAAGATATCAGAGTCACTACTCCTTTCAGCCAACAGTTGGAGTAGTGAGCGGGACTTTCTCCCCCTCTAGATGGCAACCTCTTCATGCAGCCTTTTGGAGGTCTGAAAAAGTAGGGGAAAGGGTGCAAATTTGGCTCCCGGTATTGTCACTTTATGGTACTGTTATTGGTACTACTCTCATATTGTTACGTTGCCCATTTGTTTCCTGTGTATTTTCAGATTTGCCCGTTTTTAGCCCCTTATGCTACTGTTATCTTCATTGCTCTGATATTGTCCCAATTGCCCATTTGTTGCCCAGTTATTGTACCCATTGCCTGTTTCTTGCCTGTCAGGATTCTGTCAGGATTGATATTTCATGCCAATGTATTTTCAAGACAACACTGGAGTGGTGTAGAGATTTAGAAACAGACGTGGGATGGGATCTTCACCCCCCCCCCCTCCAGATGGGGATCTCTGACTTCAGCTCCCTGCAGGTTTTTAGGAAAGGCAAAAGAAAACAGGCAAACTAGGCTCCAGTCATTGTCACTAATGTCACTGTTATTATCATTGTCACAAATACCCATTTGTTGCATTGTCACAATTGACTATTTGTTCCCTTATTCTACCAATTGTCTGTTTGTTAACTTTGAACTATTTTAAATCAATAATATAATAAGGCCACCACCAATGAATTGAAACCTCATTCCAAACTTCTGTTTTGAGGATTTTGGTTGGAAGATGTGCATAGCATATGTACAGGCAAACTATGTTTAAATTCTTATGGAATACCATGTTGAATTTTCGCCATAAGTTTTGGATCCATAGTCTATCACGTGTTAGCCAACCTAACTTGGGCTTGTGTGGAGGTTTCCATAATGGCAGCCTATTGTAAAAGGGAGGTTTATGGACAGTTGGAGTTGACCTATATCAGTATACATCTTTACAAGAATTCTGTCGCCTCCTCTGGACCACATTCAGTTGTCCCTACTGTATGGAGGTCGGTGATCATAATATATGCTCCTGACTCCAACTATACATAAAGGTTTCAGCACAATTACAATTGCTGTGATTCTAAGTGCAAGAAATTTTGGAGTCAGTTTGGCTTTTTAGCCTATAATATATTGTCAAGTCTTCATCAACATTCACTTCATTCACATATTTTTGGTTGACAACTTTGAGGATGGATTATGTGAACAATTGTCCAGCATGCTGCCAATTTAACTTGTGGCCACTTTTTCTGTTTTCTTTAAACTGTCATTCTTCTCTCTGAGAGCTCTCAGTGTTGATTGATAATTAAAAGTAAATACATAATTACCAGATATATAGATTGAATTTGGGGATACGTCACTGGTCCACAGGCATGTCTTAGTGGATTTTAATGGGTATATGTTTGTGTTCAGTGTGCTTTGTTTTTTAATCAATAAACAGAACCTGTGTGTCCAAAATATCTGTCGGTACTAGTGCTTCTTTGGATACATAGTTTATTTACACCTGTTGATTATAGACAATTTTGGTTAGGATTGAGATATTGAGCAAAGTCCATTTTTTTTATGGTATCTTTTTTGATACAGTGCTTTTGTGGTGTGCTCCCTCCCCTCTATTGCATATAAATACTAAATATGGAACCTGGCAGGATCAGTTTTTAATTTCTTTTTGCCTGTTTGTTACTCATTTATTATTTTTTATAGTTGCCCATTTACTGCCAGTGTATTATTAGGATTGACATTTTACCCTTATGTAATATCAAGCCGGTGCACAAGAAGAGAAGAAAGTCACGATGGAGTGTGGTCTTCACAAAAGGAAGCAAAAGACCAAGTGATCCATCGACTTTGCCATTTTGTTTTTGAACCTTTTTGTCTTACTATAGACCTGTGTCTACCCCAAAGCATGTTTAAAGGATAGTCACCCTTTGAATATGTTACACATTTAGGGTGTAACCTGTTATATGCTCCAGGCCTGCCCCCCAATTTTCCCCCGATCCTCTGCCCACACCCGCTGTCACATTTTGAAAAAGGCGTGGTCATGTAGGACTTCACCCACACAGCCACGTCATTCATTCACAGGAATCTACAGGTCTTGTCAGCCACTGCAGCAGACAACTTGTAATTTTCAATGCACTGTGAGGGCACTGATGAGCACTCTTGTAGTTCATTGACACTTATGGGCAGGTATGGGCAGGAAAGCTGGAGGCAGTGTCTGCAGGAGCAGACACCCACTGATCTTGGGTGCAATACTCTGCAGGCGTATATGGAAAAAAAAAATACATGCTCATTTTTTTCCTGCAAAAATATGTGGAATTATTTTTTATTTTTTTTTTTAAATTCATTTACTATGGATTGACTCACTACCTCTGCCTGAAGTCTGTTACAAACATCCACTACTCTTTCGGTAGAGAAATACATTCTATGGTTAGTTTCGAGTTATAGGTCTACAGTTAAAGTGGATCTTCACCCCTAAAGGGAAGTTCCACACTTCTGCCTCCTCCTCATCCCCTCCTCCATCAACTTTTTGAATTTTGTTTTGGGGGGGGGGGATTGCTTAGGTTATCAGAGTGGAAGTTCACCCCCGCCCTGCTTGCAGCCCCTTGGGACACATCACATGCAGGGCCATTCACAGTGTACAGCGTGGCTCACACATGCCCAATGGAGTCCCACAGTTAGCTTGGTGGCACCGTTGACCCGAAGACCGGTAAGGAACCTGCCCAGGTGAGGACAGCACTTGATCCCTGGAGAGGTAAGTGTTCTTTTATTAAACATATTTGTAGCTGCTGAGTTTTCATTTTTTGTGGGGGAGGGACTGAAGAACCTCTTTAAAGCAGCAGGCATTCATGCTCAAAATGCACTTTAGCTTTTTGGGCCACCTCCCCTTAAAATTGTAAATTGTTGCTTTTTATGCTTTATTTAAAACTTTATACAAAATTTTTTGTCCAACCCTGCCCTCCACCAGCATTCTCGTCTAGTCAACAATGATGTATTTTTTCCGAAGCCTCCTGGTATCGCCCAATAATATATCCCAGGAGACCGCAGGAGTAGGACAAGCTGAGACTACTGGGCAGAGCTGGCACGTCATCAGGGGTAACCTGCAAAAGGCAGCTAGCTTCTGATGACAGAGGTGGACCAAGATGGTAGCATGAGAACGACTGGAGACTGATCAGTGGATTGCAGCAGGGTTATACATGATTCTATTAGGTAGGTAAGTATCTGAATCAAAGACAACCTGCACAACTGGTAAGGGGGGGTTTAAGAACAAACAGAGGGGCAAGTGAAGTCCCTATTTACTCCTAGTAGTAGATCATCCTGTGTACTGCAAGGATTAAATGCTTGTTTTATCTAGGGGTAGAAGAGCAGAAATAAACTTATTTCATGGTACTCTGCAACTGGTACTCTCCTTTGCCCCTAGACCTTCAGGGATCTGGCTGGGCCCTAGACATCCTCATCTACAATGCAGGATCAGTGGTCCTGGATTGTACGTGATGCTAGGCTTGTGGTTGCACGGTATTCCTATTGAAAAAGCCTATTCAACTGTCAACCCCCCACCCCCCTAAGAAAAAAAGTACCTATGTGGAAGGAGCACCAGACTAAAAGATAAAAAAACCCCAAAATAATTGATTGGTATTGTGCTAAAAGACATCCAATGCGTTTCAGGGGTTAAAGAAGCTCCCCTTCATCAGGAATTCAGTTAAAAATGAGAACCGTGAATGGGCTGAAAGCAAGATTTTCCTGTGTGAATCTGTGCAGGGAAGCTGATTACAATGAGTCCATTCAAAGTTCTCACATTTAACTGATGCCCTGATGAAAGCGAGTTCCCGTGACCCCAAAATCACGTTGGCTGTCTTTTAGCACAATTCCAATAAATTAATTTGGACTCTTCTACCTCCTTCCATGTATGTCTGTTTGTCTTCTGGTAACCATGCTTTTGTAGAAACTTATATCAAAGTCCCAGCACCTCTTGGATCCCTTTTTTTTTCATTGAAAACCCCCCCCCCCATTTAGAAGGCAGCAGTATGCTCTCCTGAATACCTGTACGGAGTCAGGTATTCAAGGGTTAACTTTTTACTCCCCAGAGTTTGGCTTTAATTAGGCACCCTTTTCCCTCTTACACACGAGTTTATTTGCATAACTAGGTAGAAAACTAATTCCCAGAAAGATTTCAAATCGGGTGTTTGCATTAAAGTATTCTGCACCCATCTGTCTCTACGATTACACAGATGCCAGAAAGCAAAAGTTGGGTTTGAGATTTCTCGGAGATGTAATCCGCACTGCAAACAGAGGCAGCTGAAAGGGGATTGAGTGAGAGCCCATCTGTAACCCCTTCTTCTCCTGGGCTTTTAAATGACAACATTTAAAATTTTGTGCAGAAGCTACACAGGACATTTTTACTAAACTCAGTCACAATTCTAAATCCTCACATGATTAATCACTGCAAGTAGCAACTGATCATTGGCTGATGGAACAAACGACTCCCGATGGTGTGGTGATGGCTGCACACTTAAGGACAAGCAATCAATTAATCACAGATTTGACCAGTTCAAACTTGAAAAAGGATTGTGTTAAAATAAAACTCTATTTTTTTTTTTTTTTAATTGCCAATCTCCATTTACTCTTTCCACACTTCAGTGCTGTCCTCGACTTTCTGACCTTCTTCTAGGTCCAGCGCCATTCCTGAGTTTCTCCTTGTTCCAATTCCATCCCTACTTCTCCTCAATCTTGCACCATCCCCAACTTTCTCCTCCATCCAGCACCATCCCTGACTTTCCCTTCTGTCCAGCTCCATTCCTGGGTTTCTCTTTGGTCCAGTGGCATCCCCAACTTTCTCCCTAATCCAGCACCATCCCTGACTTTCACCTCTGTCCAGAGTCATCCCTGACTTTCTCTTCAATCTAGAACCATCCCTGACTTTCTCCCCTGTCCACGACTTTCTGTTTGGTCTAGCGCCATCACCGACCTTTTCCTTGGTCCTGTGGCATCCCCAACTTTCTCCGTGGTCCTGCAACATCATTGGCTTTCTCCCCAGTCAAGCCCCATCCCTGACTTTCTCCTCTGTCCAGCACCATTTCTGGGTTTCTCCTTGGTCCAGTGCCATCCCCAACTTTCTCCTCAATCCAGCACCATCCCTGACTTTCTCCTCTGTCCAGCTCCATTGCAGGGTTTCTCTTTGGTCCAGTGACATCTCCGGCTTTCTCCCCAATCCAGCATCATCCCCAACTTTCTCCTCAATCCAGCACCATCTCTGACTTTCTCCTCTGTCCAGCTCCATTCCAGAGTTTCTCTTTAGTCCAGTGACATCTCCGGCTTTTTCCCCAATCCAGCATCATCCCTGACTTTCTCTTCAATCTAGAACCATCCCTGACTTTCTCCTCAGTGCAGCACCATCCCCGACTTTCTGCTTGGTCCAGTGCCATTCCTGATTTTCTTCTCTGACCAACGTTATACCTGTCTCCTCGGTCCCCGACTTTCTGTTTGGTCTAATGCCATCACCGACCTTTTCCTTGGTCCAGTGCCATCCCCGACTTTCTCCGTGGTCCTTCAACATCATTGGCTTTCTCCCCAGTCAAGCCCCATCCCTGACTTTCTCCTTAGTCCAGCACCATCCCCACCTTTCTCCTCAGTCCAGCACCATTACCAAACTTCTCGGTTCAGGACCATCCTTGACTTTCTCCCCAGTCCAGTGCTATCCCCAAACTTGTCCTCTGTCCAGCACCATCCCTGACTTTCTCCTTGATCCAGTGCCATTCCCGACTTTTTCTTAGTCCAGAACCAGAGGTCCTCTTTCCCTACAATGACATGCCTTTTATATGCTACCAATTTTCTATCAACCCATCCTGTCATTACATGCCAAAGTGGAGGATGGGAAGGGGGAGGGAGTTGAGAGCGAATGGTGCATACAATTTTTGAAAGATATAATTTGAAAGATTGCGAAGATTGCAAGCATTTGCATGGAAAAATCATATAATCAGTATGATTTCCGAAGCTTGAGATCAGATCACAGATTTATTCTGTTGCTCTGGCAGTCTTCATAGAGCCTGAAGAAGAGAAGTTGGGGATGGCACAGGCCAGCACTGTGCAAATATGTCACTGATCTATGTCCAAATGTCACTAGTCTAGCTGGTGTATATAAAACCACTGGACATGTTGTATATGGTGTTGGACTTTCTTTTTCATAGGCTTTTTTGAGTGTGGGCAAGGACACAGGGGCCCCATGATCCCCTATTGCCCGGGGGCCCCATGAGTTGTCAGTCCACCCCTGCTCCCGGTTCACATCTGTGCGGGTGGTGCTGCTGCGGATCCGCACGAAAATCCGTGCAGCCGCACCACCCGCACAGAGAAATGCAGACCCTTGGGTGGGTGCCATTAGTCCTAACGGCACGCCGCCCGCACGGGAAAACGCAACCGTACTGGGAACCGAGGTCCCCGTGCAGGCTGCGTTTTCCAAAGTAGTGCAGGGACTTCTTTCCCTGCGTTTCACAGGCATGGGAGTCATACAAAAGAATGGGCTTTCGTGCCCGCACAAAACGCAGCCCGCACGGCTGCACAGATGTGAACCGGGGGAAAAGGCTCCTTTACACATATGGCAAGGACTGTGGTTACTCTGAATAGCAATCTGCAATTAATCACTTTTCAAGGGCAAGTGGTATGTTGCCTATTCACTGCCTGTTTTATCCCCGTAAATGCCATACCACCACCTTGCAACTGCATGCATTGCACACACATAGTGGATGCAGCATGGCCTCATTCATGTGAACGTGGTAGAGTGTTTAATTCCTGCTGAAAATCAAGGTATCGTGGCCATGATGTGTGTACACCCCTGCCTGGGGAAGCAGCTGAGTTGTGTTTTTACTGCCCACCAAACTGCTCCCCACAACTATTATTTATTTATGGTACTTATATAGCGCCATCCATTTACGCAGCGCTTTACATATATATTGTACATTCACATCAGTCCCTAACCCTCAAGGGGCGTACAATCTAAGGTCCCTAACTCACATTCATACATATACATACTAGGGCCAATTTAGACAGGAGCCAATGAACCTACCAGCATGTACCCAGGGAGGAAACCAGAGTACCCGGAGGAAACCCACTGAGGCACAGGGAGAACATGCAAACTCCAGGCAGGTAGAGCTGTGGCTAGGATTTGAACCACAAACAAGAGATCCCTGTGTTCAAATCCCAACAGCTAGTGCATGCATTTATCCATCAAGTGCTAAACGGGTGTAGCCACATATTAACACTAAAAATTCTGAAATTCAATATTGTTCACACATATTGCAATACATGCTTAAGCTGGCCAACTGCGTCAAAGTAATCCCTCTATGGCCAGTCCCTACTCTGCTCTGCCTACGCAAATGCTACTGTGGACACAATGCTAGCATAGGGGAAAAGACACAATGGAGAGTGCTACAAGGTTCAGGACTGGCTACTGACCCAACAATACAACAAACAAGAGATCCCTGTGCTAGCATTGTGTCCACAGTAGTATTTGCATAGGCATAGGCAGAGCAGAGTAAGGACTGGCCAGAGAGGGATTACTTTGACGCAGTTGGCCAGCTTAAGCATGTATTGCAATATGTGTGAATAGAATATCCCTATTTATTGCATAGTCTGCTTGAAAGGGTATATACCAGTGTGCAGAGGGTCTTTCAGAATTTTTGGGGATTTAAACCAGTGACCCTAATACTGCCAGGTGGAAGTGCTAATCATTTAGTCACTGTGCTGCCCCAAACTAAAAGGGCCCTTATGGAAAAAAGAACCGGGCAATCATTTATGACACACAGTGCAAATGAAACCTCGGCTAGTTGAAATTTAGATATAAAAAATGATGATGTAGTAGTGATCAATCATACATTGCTGCATTTTGGGATCATGTGTGATTAATCTACATGTACTACAAGTAGGTTACACCATAGGGAGCGATTTGTCCCATCTGCCAGCAATCAATCACTACAATAAAATTCAGGTGATTTTAGTACCGCAGTTGCGCTATTACGAATCTGTTGCGTTCTTCAGCCCTAAAGAAGCCAAACCTTTCTTTTTTCTTTTTTTTTTATTCTAATTGTTAGCTGAAAGCTAATTTTATCACTTTTTTGTCACAGCTTTTTTTTTTTTCTTCTAAGTTTAAAAGATTAATAATTTCCTGGGGAGCTTGTCATCTTGAAAGACAGCAAATCGCTTTATACCAGATTATGATCTGTTTATTAAAACAAACCCGTCTGCCAAAAATTCTGCACAATTAACCTCATCGTAGACACCCTCCAGTGCCTGCAGGTACAAACCGCAACCATGAAAGCTCTGACGGGGTTCAGGAAAGCACCAGATGTTACTGATGCCCAGGGGGGGAGTTCTGTATAACCAACATAGCCATGTGGTCCTCGGGAGTGCTCTTCAACCTTCTATTCAGTCACGGAACTATGAAGTATGTACAATTTCGAGGCATCCCAGTCTATGATAGTTTCTCACATCAGAATCCCCCATTTCACATCAGAGTCCTCATTCTCCTTCCCTCACATCAATGTTTTAACTCTCCCTCCCACACCACCACCCCCAGGGCTGGGGCAAGGGGGTGGACAGGAGGGGCAGCTGCCCTGGGCACAGTGGGGCAAAAGGAAAGAGAATGGACACAGGGCAGTAAATTAATTCTACAGCTTGCATTAGCAGTGAGGGAGGGGGCCCAGCTCTGCATCCTTATCCTGGGTGTGATAGAAACCTGTCTCAGTCCTGCTTCCCCCTCCCTCCTTTCCCCTTGGAGTCCTTAGTCATGGCACCCTTTGAAAGTACAGAAAATACCGAAGCACACCAGTCTAAAAAAGGGTCCCCCTTTCCATCTGCCTTTTCAAAGCAAAGTCCTCAGCCCCTTTTTATCACATTAGAGTCTCCTCCTTTTCCCGCATCAGAGTTCTGAGCCCCATGTTTACGTCAGAATCCTCAAGTCCACCCTCCCTTTTTCATTTAAGAGTCCACAGCCCCCCCTTCCCTCATCAGAGTCCTCAGCCGCCAACCCCCCCTTTCGCATCAGAGTCCTCAATTACCCTCACTTTTCACTTAAGAGTCCTCAGTCCCCGTTTTCACAGTGGGGTCATAAGCCCCCTTTTTTCACATCGGAGTCCCCTCCATTTCCCACATAAGAGTTCTGCACCCCCCTCTTTACGTCAGAGTCCTCGAGTCCCCCCTTCAAACCAAAGTCTTCAATCCCCCTTTCTTTTTGATTTGACTCCTCAGTCCCCCCCTTCACATCAGAATCCTCAATTACCCTCCCTTTTTCAATTAGGAGTCCTCAGTCCCCCCCCCTTCACATCAAAATTCTCATGTTCTCCCCTCCACGTAAGAGTCCTCATTTCCCATTTTCAGGTACTTATATAGCGCCGTCAATTTACACAGTACTTTACATATATATTGTACATTCACATCAGTCCCTAATCCTCAAGGGGTGTACAATCTAAGGTCCCTAACTCACAATCATACATACACATACTAGGGCCAATTTAGACAGGGGTAAATTCACCTACCAGCATGTCTTTGGAATGTGGGAGGAAACCGGAGTACCCGGAGGAAACCCACGCAGGCACAGGGAGAACATGCAAACTCCAGGCAGGTGGTGCCGTGGTTGGGATTCCAACCAACAACCCTAGTACTGGCAGGCAGAAGTGCTAACCACTAAGCCACTGTGCAGCCACGTTGGAGTCCCCTCCTTTTCCCACATTAGCGTTCTGAGTCCCCCCTTATGTCAAAGTCCTTGAGGCCCCCCTTCACACCAGAGTCCTCAATCCCTCCTCCCTTTTTTAATTAAGAGTCCTCAGCCCTCCCTTCCCTCAGCACAGTCCTCAGCCCCCTCCCCTTTCACATCAGAGTCCTCAGGATCCCCTTCCCCCCTCTTCACATCAGAGTCCTCAATTCCCCCTGTCACATGAGAGTCCTAAGTTTCTCCTCCCTTTGACATTTAAGAGCCCTCAGTACCCCTTTTCACATCAGAATCCCCCCCCCCCCTCTTTCATAAGAGAGTCTGATCTTCATCACATCACGGCTGTAGCAGGCTGTCTAAATAGCATCTTGGGCCCCCGGGAAAACGAATGCGCTGGGGCCCCATCCTAGGAGAAGACGACCTGCGGCACGCTATGCATACTGCGGCATAAAGAGGGTGTGGCTAAATATGGCTCTTTCGGCTGATTAGAAACAACAAATAAACACAACCAAGGACTGATACAAAACTAAGTCCACCCCCTGTAAACCTGCCCCTCCCTCCCTACACACTGCCCCCCTGTATACCCTGACCCTCTTTCCCCTGTGTACACTACTCCCTGTCATAAATGATTCTCCCAGACTGTCAGCGGCCTTTATTTATAAGATGGTATCAATAGGTTTCGAGACTAGTTTTGTAACACACACGGCAGAACAAGGAATCACGCACAGTCACAGGGGGCACCAACCTGTGTGAATCAGGGTGCCAAAAGACATTGTCCTGTGTATATTGGGAGCTGTGCAAGTGGTGCTATTCTGACCATGTGTGTTACCACACACAAGAATATTTTTTTAACATGCTCCCATCCCTCCGTGTTTGTACGCAGTGGACGCATATGTACGTTGCGCATGCATATGTAAACGGTGTTCACGGTACATATGTGAGGTATCACCGGGAACAGACAATGAGCAATAATTCTAGCGCTAGACTTCCTCTGTAACACTAAACAGGTAACCTATGAAAATTTTTAAAGCGTCGCCTATAAAGATTTTTAAAGTGTTACTAAACCCAGGACCCTGCATTCACTATATCCGTTCTCCTACAGTACACTGAATATGGAAATGCAATTATGTTAGTAAATATAAACTGCTAAATACCTTTGCTCATCAGCAGTTAGAGCAGTCTTGTATCAGTGTCCCGCAGAGCATTGGTTAAAAAGCTTGAAGAAGGAGTTTTCAGTCTTCCCTGATTGTCCTATGAGGCTACATTACCCCTGACCCTCTGTCTCGACAGTGCTAATTGGCCCTGTGCTGATCACATGCACTCTCCCAAGAAAAAAAAATTCTCTAACAATACACACCAAACTGAGCAAATGCAGCTTGCCCCAAGGCTCTGTTCTATCAGCAGATGGATTGGGGACAGCAAAAAATGAGGAGGATCAGAGAAGACAGGATCAAACAGTCTTTTTACACAATGCAGAGGATTAACCCCTTAGGTTCCACAGTGAGTATAACACGTATGCTTTATTGCATATACTGTACAGACTGATTTTACTGTTGTGGGTTTACACCCTGTTCCAAATTATTATGCAAATTCTATTTAAGTGTCACAAAGATTATATATTTTGTTTTTCAGTTTAACTCATGGATGGCATTGTGTGTCAGGGCTCTTTTGATCACTGAAAACAATCTCGGACACCTGTGATAATTAGATTGGGCGGTGAGCCCAATTTAAGGAAAAACTACTAAAGGAGGATGTTCCACATTATTAAGCAGAGCACCATTTTCAAGCAATATGGGGAAGAAAAAGGATCTCTCTGCTGCCGAAAAGAGTGAAATAGTTCAATGCCTTGGACGAGGTATGAAAACATTAGATATTTCACGAAAACGTAAGCGTGATCATCGCACTATTAAGAGATTTGTGGCTGATTCAGAGCACAGACGGGTTCCTGCAGATAAAGGCACATTGAGGAAGATTTCTGCCAGATCCATGCATCAGATCAAGACAGCAGCTGCTAAAAAACCATTACATAGCAGCAAACAGATATTTAAAGGTGCTGGTGCCTCTGGAGTCCCACGGACATCAGAGTCTTGCAACCAGGGGCAGACTGACCATTTGGAAACTCGGGCACTGCCCGAGGGCCCGGGGTCAGTAGGGGGCCCTGTGAGATGTCCATGGTACCTTTTTCATAGGCTTTTTTGAGTTTGGGCAAGGACACAGGGGCCCCATGATCCCCTATTGCCCGAGGGCCCCATGACTTGTCAGTCCGCCTCTGCTTGCAACTGTGCATAAATCTTCTATTCGGCCACCACTAACTAATGCTCAGAAGCAGAAACGGCTGCATTGGGCAGAAAAATACATGAAGACTAATTTTCAAAGAGTCTTGTACATTGATGAGTGCCGTGCAACCCTGGATGGTCCAGGTGGATGGAGTAGTGGATGGTTGGTGGACGGCCACCCTGTTCCAACAAGGCTGCGACGTCAGCAAGGCGGTGGTGGAGTCATGTTTTGGGCCGGAATCATGGGAACAGAGCTGGTCGGCCCCTTTAGGGTCCCCAAAGGTGTAAAGATGAACTCTGCAAAGTATATGGAGTTTATGACTGACCACTTTCTTCCCTGGTACAGAAGGAAGAACTATGCTTTCCGTAATAAAATCATCTTCATGCATGACAATGCACCATCTCATGCTGCAAAGAATACCTCTGCATCAATGGCTGCTATGGGGATAAAAGGAGAGAAAGTCATGGCGTGGCCTCCATCTTCCCCTGACCTCAATCCTATTGAGAACCTTTGGAGCATCCTCAAGCAAAAGATCTATGAGGGTGGGAGGCAGTTTACATCCAAACAGCAATGTTTGTGGGTTCTAAGTTGATTTCTAGCAATAAAAATGTTTTTTCACATGTAGGAGTGGAATGCCAGAATTGGCTCAGACTGGAAGTGGTTAATATATATAGCATTATTACACTGAGTAATTAAAAACCTTTTAAGGTTTTTCAAAAGTTTACAAGAATACTATAAAGCAACTGTGACAGTCACAGATCACCAAGGCACATAGTCTGCACAAATGTCATTTCAGACAATAGCTTTGATTGTCAATTCAATTCTCCTGCCCTGCATCCAGAGAATAGGTCTGAGACATGTCCTGCCTCGTGTGGGTTGTAAGTCGCTTGGGCGAGTGACTCATAATAGAAGGACCCACATATTGAGCAGTAGAATAAATGCATTGGTGAATTTTTTTTTTTGCTAGACCATGAAGATGACAGGCAGGTGAAAGAGAAAAGAAAAAGAAAGGAGGGGGGGGGGAGAAGGAGCGAAGTTATATGACCCGAGAGGCAGAGTCAGATGTGGAGGAGTCTTTAATCAATGTTGGAAGGTAGAAAAAGTATTTTGCGCCTCTATTTTTCCTTTCAAAATAACAGTTGGAATAATTTAAACATTGAAAAATAAGTTTTGGGCAATACAACACTTTTGAAGGTTAAATTTTAATACTTCTTATAGAGGTCAACAGATCAGACCAAAAAGATGGACAAATGAAGAGGAAAAAGGGATAGAGGGACTTAAAAAGAGATGGTCCTTCCAAATAAGGGACAGTAAGGCTGGCCATACATTATACAATTATCTGCAGATTTTTGGTTTAGATTTACCAAAAACCATATAATAGGAGGACAAACCTAAACAACACTTTCAGTTGTATCCAATTAGGCAGGCCCTTGCACTACATAGTTGAAGGTAAATCTAAAGGAAATTGGGCAGAAAATCTGCAGATAATTGTATAATGTATGGCCAGCCTTAGACCCTACGCTGTTCACCAAGAATAAACTGCAAGCAGCGTTGGGTGATCAAGTGCCCTAAACTTCAAGTCATAAATTTTAGTAGTAGCAAGTATGACATCCAATCTAGCCAGCTGACTGGGGTAAGCGGGTAGAAAGGGCAGATGGCTTAGACATTGCCAGATTAAACTCTGCGGAGGCCCCTAGGCAGTCCAAACTGTGGAGCCCCACTTGACGGTTTCTTATGCGCACACTGTAGTGGGATTACATTGAATTGCATGACGAGTATGCATGTTGGCCCATAGATGAAGGTGACCATCTTATAGGTGAACATTACACATATATAGATTGCATGAAAATTCTTTTACAAACTGACAGCTGAGCTTTTAAGAGACCAACTGCAATGTGAACCTGATGTCTATGGTTTATCTACACTCAGCAGCCACTTTATTAGGTACACCTTGTTAGTGCCAAGAAAATATCCCCCACACCGATACACCACCACCAGCCTGAACTGTTGATACAAGGCAGGATGGATCCATGCATTCATGTTGTTTACGCAAAATTCTGACCCTACCATCTGAATGTCACAGCTGAAATCAAATGCCTATTCTCCTCTGACCTCTGACATCAACAAGGCATTTTCATCCACACAACTGCCTCTCACTGGATATTTTCTCTTTTTGGGACCATTCTCTGTAAGCCCTAGAGATAGTTGTGCATGAAAATCCCAGTAGATCAGCAGTTTTTGAAATATTCAGACAACTTGTCTGGCACCAACAATCATGCCATGTTCAAGCTCACTTAAATCCCCTTCCTTCCCCATTCTGATGCTCGGTTTTAACTTAAACAAGTTGTCTTCGCCACATCTACATGTTTAAATGCATTGAGTTGCTGCCATGTGATTGGCTGATTAGCAATTTGCTGCCATGTGATTGGCTGATTAGCAATTTACCAAGCAATTGAACAGGTGTACCTAATAAAGAGGCTGGTGAGTGTATATTTCATACTATGCTCTTTCTTCTTATGGTCTATACCGTGTCTTGTACCCTATGTTGTAAATTCTTTCTGGAAATAAATAAACTTTACACAAAAAAGCTACAACATACAAAGAGATTTATTATAACAGTTTGGGAAGGGTCCAATTCATCTATTGTAGGATGATTGTGCCCATGTGCACAATGAGAGCTCTATAAAGCTGTTGTTTTTGATGTGGAGGAACTTGGATGGTTTGCACAGAGCCCTGATTTCAACCCGTATGAACATATTTAGAAACGATTTGGAACACCGGGTGCATCAGTAGCTGATCTCACATATGGTTTGTAGCACTATCCCTCAAGGGACCATTGGTAATAACTGTTTTTCCCTAAAAGTACAGAAGCTGCCCACCACCGCAAGCTCCAGTCCATTCACACTGGCTCCAAAAAGAGGTCTAGGGCATGTCTCCTGAAGATTTATTGCTTGAAGAAACTTTAACAGGAGAGGGGTTAGGTCATGGTATACTCTAAAACGATTAGCACATAGCAATTAGAGAACAATCCTCTCCTTAAGTAAACGTAATGTTGGACAGTCTAAACTCTTACAGCTGCAGACCATGAGGAGGTAACTTTCTGAATAGGCTAAGACTTCACAGCTAGAGACCATGAGTCAAATCTCTTTGGTAGCTGGTTACCTTGCACCTATGCGCAACTGCTGGTGCCCAGTCAGATCTCCAGAACACTGCACAGTCACAAGGATCAGTTTAAGGTCTTTACTCACATGTTCCCATGACAGCTGCCAACTTTCAGTTTCCTCTGGACACAATCCAGTGAGTGAATCAGCCCTTCAGCAGACCAGATGTTTTGTTCTGAGGCCCTTCAATCAATTTCTAGCCTGGCACATCCATGCCCTCAACCCTGACCCCACTGAGGCCTCTAGAACAACTACACAGTCCATAGGCTATCTAATGCATCTCAGGCATTGGAACCCTCCTGGGGAGAAGGAACCCAGCTCTCCAGTACCTCAGACTACTTCCAGCCCTCTGGACACTTCTCTCCAATAATTGGCTGGAGCGTAATTATTATTATTATACAGGATTTATTTAGCACCAACAGTTTGCTCAGCACTTTACAATATAACGGGAGACAATACAGTAACAATACAGTTCAATACAAGAGGGATTGGAGGGCCCTGCTCCTTGGAGCTTACAATCTAGGAGGGAGGGGCTAGTGGTACAAAAGGTAGTAACTCTGGGGGATGGACTGGTTGGAAGAGTAGAAGATTCCAGTATTAGCTGAGGGCAGGATAGGCTTCCCTGAAGAGATAGGTTTTCAGAGATTGCCTAAAAGTGAGCAGAGAAGGCGATAGTCTGATAAATTGGGGTAGTGAGTTCCAGAGGATGGGGGAAGCTCTGGAGAAGTCCTGGAGACGAGCTTGGGAGGAGGAGATAAGGAAGCTAGAGAGTAGGAAGGCTTGCGAGGAGCGGAGAGTACGGTTTGGGTGATACTTAGAGACAAGATCAGTGATGTAATTTGGGGCAGAGTTATAAATGGCTTTATACGTTATTGTTAGTGTTTTGAATTGTATCCGTTGGGCAACGGGAAGTCAGTGGAAGGATTGGCAAATTCCCACAGTCACCGTCCAAAATCTTGTGGATAGCCTCCCTAGACAAGTGGAGGCTGTTATAATTGTAAAGACAGCCAACTCAATATTAATGCCCATGGTTTTGAAATGGAATATCCAACAAGCTCATATAGAAGTGATGCCCAACTATAATGGTCATTCCCTTCAATACTGCCTACATACCAAATAACGTCCAGCCTGTCAGAATATAAATAGCACAATATACCTGTGTATTTATTGCTCATTTAAAGCAGAGAGACTTCGCTTTGCACTGCAGAATACAGAACACCAATAAAAATCTGTGCCATGCCAACATGAAAGAGTCAGCTGAATCAAAGTCACGGACAAGAGTAAAATAACAAAGACCCGGGTCATGGCTTTGTGAACAATCATGTAGACAGTAACTCAGCAGCTTGTTCACAGCTCAGTAAGCGCTAAAGATTATACTGCATCCAGTTTGAGGAAAGTACATACACTATACACTTTGAAAAATAAAAGCAATATGGATGACAGAGCAAACCTTTCACAAACAAAAGAGAGACCATCAGTATCCAGAACCTGTCAGCATGCATGTAACGATTATCAGGTCCTACCAGACCCATAAATAATATCAATCGCAAATTGCCGTATATGAATTATGTTTGATGTACGCTATATACACCATACATGGCAAGTTTACGTCCATTTTTTAAGCTATCACTTTATGTAAATTGCTCACATCTTTATCAGCTCTTTGCACATGGAACCATTCACATCAATTGTCACCAGGACTGAAAGCGAGGGAAAATCCAAAATTGTGAGTTCTTGCCAGAAAAGGAATATATGAAAATCTTCCAATGGGGACAGTTCTGGTGAAAACTGTCTAGGAGGGGATTTTCATCACTCTGGAGATATTTTTCTTTGCTTCCTGTTGTATCTATATGTAAGAGGGGCTTTGTGGTTGGCTAGTTTTGTTGCCCAAGTACTGGGCACTCTATTCGCTCCAGCCCTGCTAGAAAACAATACTATCTGCTGAGGCCTATCCCCCCGCCATCATGTGCCCTGCTGCATGCCATTGGCCTCCTCACAACACCCCCAACTGTAGACCTTTATATCCAGAGGAACGAATGTCCACACAATAA
Source organism: Staurois parvus (assembly GCF_062004578.1). Classification (NCBI taxonomy): domain Eukaryota; kingdom Metazoa; phylum Chordata; class Amphibia; order Anura; family Ranidae; genus Staurois; species Staurois parvus. The sequence continues at coordinate 4,191,904 of NW_028317799.1, read as the reverse complement.
ACAACTTCACTACACTTTCATGGTGTTGTACAGGAAATGACAAGACATTCGCATCACTAGGGCATACAATCAGGAGTCACTTGACATATTATTATTATTATACAGGATTTATATAGCGCCAACAGTTTGCTCAGCGCTTTACAATATAAAGAAGACAATACAGCAATGATACAGTGCAATACAAGAGGGTTAGGAGGGCTTACAATCAAAGAAGGAGGGGCTAGTGGTACAAAAGGTAATAACTGTGGGGGATGAACTGATGGGAGAAATAGAAGATTTGGTTATTAGCTAAAGGCAGGATAGGCTTCCCTGAAGAGATAGGTTTTCAGAGATTGCCTAAAAGTGGGCAGAGTAGGCAATAGTTGGATAGATTGGGGTAGAGAGTTCCAGAGGATGGGGGAGGCTCTGGAGAAGTCCTGGAGATGAGCATGTGAGCTAGAGAGCAGGAGGTCATGCGAGGAGCGGAGAGGACAGTTAGGGTGATATTTGGAGACCAGATTGGTGATGTAATTTAGGGCGGAGTTACAAATGGCTTTATATGTTATTGTTAATGTTTTGCATTTTATTCATTGGGCAATGAATGGGAAGCCAGTGGAGGGATTGACAGAGAGGGGTGGCAGATATGGAACACTTAGTAAGGTGGATGAGTCTGGAAGCAGCATTCATGATAGACTGAAGAGGAGATAGCCTGCGGTGAGGTAGGCCAGTGAGGAAGGAGTTACAATAGTCAAGGTGAGAGATAACAAGGGAGTGAATAAGTGGCTTAGTGGTTTCAGAGGTTAAGAACGGGCGTATCTTGGAGATGTTGCGAATTTGGACAGCGATTGGATTTGGGGCTGAAAGGACAGATGGGAGTCTAGCATTATACCTAGTACCCTGGCATGAGGGGAGGGACTGATGGTTGTGTTATTGATCTTGATGGAGAAGTCAGGGGAGGGAGCAAGGGCTGGAGGGAATAGTATGAGCTCCATTTTGGAAAGATTTAGTTTGAGGATGTGGAGTGACATCCATGCTGATATGTCACTCAGTAGGTTAGTAATGCGAGAAAAGACTGAAGGGGTGAGGTGAGGAGTAGAATGATAGATTTGTGTGTCATCAGCATAGAGATGGAAGTTTATTAAGTGACCAAAGGAGGAGGTGCAGATTGAGAAGAGAAGGGGTTCAAGGACAGAACCTTGAGGGACCCCTACAGAAAGAGGAAGTGGAGAGGAGGAGACAAAGTTATAGGTAACACTGAAGGTAGGAGGAGAACCAGGAGAGAGCAGAGTCTTGGAGGCCAAGCGAGTGGAGTTTTTGAGGAGGAGGGGAGGGTCAACAGTACCAAAAGCCACAGAGAGGTCAAGTAGTAAGAGTACGGAGTAGTGGCCATTAGTTTTAGCAGTTAGTAAATCATTAGTGAGTTTTATTAGGGCAGTTTCAGTGGAGTATAGTGAGCGAAAGCCAGACTGTAAGGGGTCAAGAAGGTTGTTGTCAGTGAGGTAGGAGCTCAGGTGATTGTACACACACATATATTGACATACACAGTCAATCACATAAAGTGGATGATCTGCAGTATTCTCAGGTAAAAGCACGTGCAGCACCACACATCTCCCTACAGTCTCTCCTCTGCCCAGGGTCAACAGTACTCACAGCATTGTGTTCTCTCTAGACACCTCCTAGCTGGGTACACCTCTCCTGGGAATTAGCCTCACACAGGGATTTCCAGCCTGGCCTAAAAGCCTTTTGCAATTCACCCTAGCCTACACGGACAGAATGGCTCCTCCAGCATACAGGTCCACTCCACCTAGCCTCCTGTCCTGTTCAGGACCCATGTGTGTAGATTACATGCTCACAAATGTGAGGGGGTTTGGCTTCCATGCCCAAAGATCCTCTGTGTCCTCTCCTGACCCAGCTTATATGTGGGTGCTGACCCACCCCTGACATCACTTGTTAGAGGACTCTACCTAAGAGGGGCCTAACACCTAGTGTCACTACCTGCTGTACCAGACACTGTTCTGGTACAAAGCACCCAAGTGGCAAAGTGGCTAACTGCCATGCCTACATATAGTACACAACATTTAGGAAAACTTCTAAAAAAACTGAGATTGGTTTTAACCATTCCTTACCCCGGCATCCATGGTGCCTAGACAAAGGTGACATTACTATTCTTCCAGCTAGATACCAGTGAATTCTTAGTAACCCAAGTCTTTCGATGTGAAGCTCCAGCATAATGCAAGAGTGTCTTGCAAGATTTGGGCTATTGGGTATTACACCAGAGGGATGTTGACATCACTCCTTTCAGTATGGAAGATAGGAAAAAGATAAACATATTAATATTTTGTTAGTTTTCTGTAGTGTCTGGGCATAGGAGTGGAGGGTCTGTGTACACATGCCCTGGATGGAGGTCAGTCTGACTGTTCACGCCTTAGATCCATCCTGTGTATTGTTTGGACTACATTTACACTCAGTTTGTGTTTATCCTGATCAGTAGTCAGTTTACCTCTGCCAATGTTAGTCATTGTTTTGTCTATCTGTCTGGAACCTGGACTCTAGGATTGGCTTTGACTGTGTTTAATTTATCTTTCAGGAATACTCTGCTACTATTTGCTCTGACCATCTGCTTCAGGACTGATCATCTTTTCTGCCTATTAGCTGGCTGACACCACTGGAAATATGCTGGAAATATGGTGGGTTCATCCTCTCCCAACATAAGAAATAACACAACCACACCAAAAAAGGTGGATTTCACTTGCCACAGAAACTTTTTGCCGACAATGCTAAAATATAAAACATATTAAGATATAGCAATATCCATCAGAAAAGCATATCGTGAAAACACATTTGTTTCGCCACCATAACATAGAGAGGACCTCAGCTGCCAAAACACCAACTTGGGAACATTCCCAACATAATCACCGCAGATACCAACCTGAACCCAGCTTCAACTATAACAAAGGGGTGCTATACCTGATATGACTACCATAACCTAGTGAAACCTAATTATTTGCTAGCCTTCAGGGATACTAAGACTTCAACTGCAGTGGGAAGTCAAAGATGCTCAGAGAACCTCAACAAATTTGCCATAACATGGGACTGGAGAGTGTGAGGTCTTGTCTACTGTTGAACATTCCTTCTGAAATCTGAGTGGACTTCCCACCTCCAGATTCCACCTCCCCTATATTTTACCCTCAAGACTCACAGCTCCAGTCAGGATAAGTGCCACCTCTTCTCACCAGTTTATAACCTAACATCATCCCTTTGCAGTCCTGTCATGCCAACCTTATGCCTATGTCTTATGGTTTAGGAAGGGTGCTCCCCTAAAGTATTATCTGAAGTTGATAATGGTAGAAATAATGTAGGAACCTTCTAGGAGATTGAGATATATCCCAGAGTTAGGACAGGGGATGTAAAGTTGAGCCTATAGACTTTCAGTCTTTGATGACCATAAATGACCCATATGTAGAGGGACAGTTCCTCTTTTCCTTGTTCCTCTCCAGCTGTCCCTCTTTTTGGTCTAATACAGCATTTTTTTTCAACCTTTTTAACATGGTGAAACCCTTGAAAGAACTGTTTGCCTTCATGGAACGCTTGCTAATAATTATTATATTTAAAGCTTGCAGTACATTAGTGTGATGGTCAGTGGGAAGAATGCTCCTTACATTTGAGATCGGTGGGAAGAATTCCCCCCCTTACAGATAGTTAAAAGATCACTGGTGTCGTTGGTCACTCATCTGAGAGGCAGGAATCTCTTTTTGCGATTTAACTAACAAAAGTAATATACTACCCTGGACCTTCCATCTAGCCTTCAAAATATTATATATGCTATTTTGGAGATTCAATAGAACTGAAACATAGTGCTGATAACGAACCTGTGGGTATATTAACAAATATTTTTTTTTGCATATTATTTTCCCTTGATTCATGTATAAGGGACCATCATGACTGGAGGTGTATTCTTTGGGTGCATACTTTGTAATGAAAAAATGTCCCCTTTCTGATTTCAGAATGTTGGGAGGTATGGAGGAGTATTACAGAACAAGAGCCTTATCACCTGCCAGAGGACACCAGAATTACAGATTTTCCTGGGATTATTATTTTTTTATTATACAGTATTTATATAGCGCCAACGGTTTGCTCAGCGCTGTACATTACAATGGGAGACAGTACACGAGACAGTACAGTAACAATACAATTCCATACACGAGGGGTTCGAGGGCCCTGCTCCTTGGAGCTTACAATCTAGGAGGGAAGGGATAGTGGTACAGGAGGAAATAGCTGTGGGGGATGGAGTGGTACGATGTGCTGGATCCATTTTTCATTGACAGAGAAGCCTTGCCCGCTTACCAAGAATAGAGTTACAAGTGGCACAGTTAGGCTAAGTTACAGTAACACCTTTGCAAAGACATGAAATAATCTGGGTACCTATTCTTTGAATAGCTGAATATCCTGACTATACCTACACCTGAAGTTGAAGTAATCTTGACTAAAACCGTTACATTGCTCAGGAAAAAAAATCTAAGTGATGCTTCGCTTTGACCCCCAAACTATCACAATTTACATATTTGTTGGCGCAGCGTGACACAATTCTGCGTGAATGTGAAATGTGTTTTCACACATAACACTTTAATAAAACATCATTTTAATGTAATTTTCACACGAAAATGTTTCATTAATGTCAACATGACCAGCAAAATGATTAATGGTCACAATGTAGCTGCAAGATTACGGTGCCTTTTTAAACTTTAAAATTATGTTTGTAGCCATTTATTTTAATGAGCGCCACACAAAAGCTGGAGTTCCACATTGTTACGTTCTTCCCTTAAAGTAAACCTGTCCTTATAAAGAATTAAACCTGTAAGCAGGTGCAGTCTCTTTTCTCCACTGCAGGTGGTGCTCTAACCACAGCGGCACTGCTGAGGGAGAGGAAGTCAGGAGGAACTTGTTCCTCTATGGTTTTCCCGAGTTACTGGGAAATGATCCAGTTGGATGTTGCTGTCCCATGTTACTCTAGCGGCCATCTTGGGTCAGGCAGAGTCTACTTAAGACCAAATCTATTTCAGACCTTGGCTCCTGGGCTTGGCATGCATTTTGCCAGTGGACAGCGTAGGGACAGGTCTCCCGACTGTCAAAGAAAAATGAATAGTGTTAGGAAAAGGTTAGGAAAATGTACCGGATGAGTAGTGACAGGATAGGGGCATGCCATCCTTCCTAGGAATCCTTTCTATTGGGCTCAGATTGGCCAGGCCCCCCAGACTCTGTCAGTGCATTGGAACCTTCTCCAATCATTGCATAGAACTGTGAGTGTTCGCAGCTTTCCTCTGGGCTGTTTGGTTCTTTGAGCTGTTTCTTCAACACAAGTTTTGCAAACTGTAACTGGACTCAGTGTATTTACTGCCACCTCACCACTCTACACCCACAAACTGATTGCATGCTAGAGTGGCAAACCAGCCAGTACTGGAGTTGGTAGCTCAAGGGCCCGGTGGCCCTCCATAAAAGTAATCCTTTTAAACTCAACTAAAGACAGTCTTCTTAAGGGGAACCTATCACTACATGTTTGGTTCCATTTGAAGGGCTTGCCTTTTATGATGGTAATAACCTTTTTTTATCATTAATAGACTTCATATTATATCCCCCTAACTAGAGGCTGGATGGCCACATGAGGCCCTTTTCCATTTATTGTGTGGCCCTCAGGGCCCCTAAAGACAAAAGTCTGTGTTTTAGTGAAATCTATTCTTTAGGCCTAATCAGGGGCAGACTGACAACTCATGGGGCCCCCGGGCAATAGGGGATCATGGGGCCCGTGTCCTTGCCCAAACTCAAAAAAGCCTATGAAAAAGGTACCAGGGGCATCTCATGGGACCCCCTACTGACCTCGGGCCCTTGGTCAGTGCCCAAGTTTCCAAATGGTCAGTCCGCCCCTGGGCCTAATGCACTTTTAGGCTTCTGATGTAAATTGCAGGAAATTGGCAAAACCACATTTAAGGGATATGTGCACATGTGCAAGTGTATGCGAGCAAAGCATATACCAATGTTTATGCTAGCACTCATTCATTACTATGGGTGGCTGTATACTGCAGGGGTCTCTACAGTATGTTTGCAGTTTACATCAAGTGCATCAAACCGCTCATGTGCATGAGGACTTAGACTGACTATTTATTTTTTTATTTAAGATATTTTATTTTTTCTCTGCTCTTTTTGGTTTTTACCACAAGTAATTTTCTAAGGGGGTTACAAGGAAACAAAAATGTGGAAGCATTGGTTGCAAGGGGCAGAGATAACACTGATCTCTTGCAGTTTAATGTCATTTTTTTATGTCTGCCCATCTCCTGTTGCTGGTCTGCAGTCTTTGACCATCTCCTGTAGCATGACTCCTTGGACCATCTCCTGTAGCATGACTCTTTGGACCATCTCCTGTAGCATGACTCCTTGGACCATCTCCTGTAGCCTGACTCCTTGGACTATCTCCTGTCTTATGACTCTTTGGACCATCTCCTGTAGCATGACTCCTTGGACCATCTCCTGTAGCCTGACTCCTTGGACCATCTCCTGTAGCATGACTCCTTGGACCATCTCCTGTAGCATGACTCCTTGGACCATCTCCTGTAGCATGACTCCTTGGACCATCTCCATGTAGTATGGGATCGCTCCACCAGAACACCAGGCTTATTGTTTTTAACTTTCATTTGCAGGCTTGTAACTGCTAACTTTTCTATGAGCCTATCAATATTCAGAATACCATGTTTTTATTATTTTGTAAAATGCTTTTATTTTTCAGTTCTGTTATTATTATTGTTTTTATTATTAATATTTATTCTCGTAAGGCCTGGAACAGTGATACTCGAATCACGTCGGACAGCCTTTACATTAAGACTATTACACTTGAACCTATAAGAGTTGCATATGGGGCTCTGTTCCCATAAGATCTAAGCCTACAATATATGCTTTGAGATATGGTTTTATGCTTTGGAATAAAGATGCAATAAACTATTTTTATATATTAAGTTTGGTGTTTGAATTATATCTGGTGCCATAAAAGTGCCACACATCCATGACTTAATTTTTTTGGATAGACTATTTCTGGGTTGTTGGCACCCAAGTAGCCTTCAATCATACTAGTTATCTTTTACTATGTAGCATGACTATAGTCTCTGGCCATCTTCTGTAGCATGTCTATAGTTCTGAGCAGGAGTGGACTGACAACTCATGGGGCCCCCGGGCAATAGGGGATCATGGGGCCCCTGTGTCCTTGCCCAAACTCAAAAAAGCCTATGGAAAAGGTACCAGGGGCATCTCATGGGGCCTCCTACTGACCCTGGGCCCTCGGGCTGTGCCCAAGTTTTTAAATGGTCAGTCCGCCCCTGGTTCTGAGTATCTCCTATAGCATGTTCTTAGTCTCTGACCATCTCCTGTAGAATATCTGTAGTCTCTGACCATTTGCTATAGCATGCTCACCATCTCTTACCATCACTTGCAGCATGCCTGGGGTATCTGAACATGTCCTGTAGCATGACTACAAACTACAACGCTTAAAAGTTTGCATAGACAATTTAAAAACTCTACAACTTATAATTTTAGAGTTAACTATTAGAATTAGACTTTTTCCTCTCTTTACTGTGTGCACAGCGATACCTAATACAGTATGTGTTGTTCAACTGGCATTTACTTATGTACATACTAGCTTCCTAGGTGTGCATGTTTTTATGTATGTGTGTTTGCAAGGGGGTCCCTTACACTTTTTTTTTTACTTTTTTATTCCTTTGAATTTTTTTCTTTAATTATAAATTCTTTTAGATTTTTAAAAAAATATTATTTCGTTTATTACTTATTTTTTTATTTTATTGTATTAATTTTAATAAATACTGAGTTTAAATTATTATATATTTATTTATTAAACAATGTTATTCTTTTATGTTACATATTTTTGTAATTATTTATTCTCATAAGCCCCTTATGTGATACACATTGCACAGGCTACATGTCCTCTTTATGGAGCTATCAGGGATCTGTTAGACCCCTAACTTCTACTCTGTACTATGCCTTAGTAGATCCAGTACAGAGGGCAACTGCAGCGGTAAGTTTATACTAACCCTTTTAATGCCATGATCTGTGGTAATTGTAATTGACAGTGAAAGGCTTAAAGAAGGATATGAACATTTAAAAAAATTATTTTATTAATATTTATTTTATAACACTTATTTTATTTTTTAATTTTATTATATTATTTGATTATGTATTTATTCAACATTTTTATTCTTTGATATTACTTATTTTTAAATAATTTATTCTTGTAAGCCCCTTATGTGATAGCATGCAGATGACAGTTCCTCTTTGCGGAGACATCAGGGGTTTGTTAGACCCCTAATGTAAACTCTGTACTCTGCCTTAGTTGATCCTAAACAGAGGGCAATAGCAGTGGTAAGTTTGTTTTAACCCTTTCAATGCCATGATCTGTGACATATCTCATTGGCAGTAAAAGGCTTAAAGAAGTATTTTTTTAAGTTGTTGAAAGTCTTTTTGTGTGCTTCTTTAAAACTGTTTTATATTATTAATTTATTATTTATTTTATTACATTTATTTTATGGATTTATTGTATTAACTGTACCACATTTTTAGTATTATTTATTTATTTAGCCTGTTTATTCCTGTATATTTATTTTTAAAATGATGTAGTTTTTAAAATTGTTTATTTTCTTAAGCCCTAACTGAGATAGCATTGTGCAGGTGACAGGTCCTATTTATGGAGACATCAGGGGTCTGTTGAGCCTCTGTACAGAGGTCTCTGTACTTTTTGAAACCCATTCCATGAAGCTCTATATGCACTGTTGTTGTGCTAATCTGAAGGCCACACCAAGTTTGGAGGTCTTTAGCTATTGACTCTGCAGACAGTTGGCGACTTCTGCGCATTGTGCACTTCAGCATGCGCTGACCCCGCTCTGTCATGTTACGTGGCCTACCACTTGGTGGCTGAGTTGCTGTTGTTCCCAGTTGCTTCCACTTTGTTATAATCCCACTAACAGTTGAGCGTGGAATATTTAGTAGCCAGGAAATGTCACAGATGGACTTATTACACAGGTGACAACCTATCACGGGACCACGCTTGGAGTCACTGAGCTCCTGAGAGCGACCCATTCTTTCACCAATGTTTGTAGAAGCAGTCTGCATGCCTAGGTGATGATTGTATACACCTGTGGCCATGGATGTGATTGGAACGCCTGAATCCAATGATTTGGAGGGCTGGCCCAATACTCTTGGCAATATAGTGTACATACTGTATATAGTATGTATTGCTCACTGGAGTATTATATAGAACTGCGCTGATTGGTTTTATCACATACTAGAAAAGTTTAAGAAGGGATGCAAAGTTTTTTTGTTTTTTTTTCAAAAGTTGCTAAAGTTTGTTGTGCTTTTTAAATTGTTTTATGTGTTTATATGGGTTTGCAAGTGCTGAGAAAATAAAAGGAGTAAAAAAAAAAAAACTGGAGAAGACATGTTGGCTATAGGAAAATGGGTCTTCTGGTTGGATTTGGATGGGGCTTCTTATACTGTATATGTTTTTCCTTATTTTCAAAAGTATTGATTCAAAATTAATTTTATATGCCAGGCTACAACTGCTATGGCAAGGGGACATCCAGAGAAGAATTATGGCCCTGTGAACTCATTTGGTTCTCACTTTTTAACCTCGGTTTGCTTAATTCTCTGCTATAAACATCAAATAAGTTTAATGTAAGATCTCAACCATTTGCAATGCCTCCTCTTTTCTCACATGTGTCATAAGGCCATGCTGCTTTTACCTTGTTATAATTCTTCATGTCTGATATGATTCTTCACTGCTTCATTAACAGTCAGGTGTGCACGTGCTCAGTGACAGTTCAGCGACAGTTCAGCGACATGCTGTGTTATACAAGAGAGTGGAAAGATAAAGAGAGTGAATGTCATTGCATGGATTAAAAATCACAAAGAAAAGACATTATTTCAGACAGAACTACAGCCAAAAGTTATAAGATAAAGATGAATTAAAAGTAAAGATTAATAAAAAACTAATTTTGTTCAAATATTGACCTTTAATTTAGAGATTTTCCCGAGCAATACGTTTTCTGCTGCTAGATGTCCTCACTCTGTTGATAGCATCATTACACCCACTTCTTCTGAGCCCAGGTCATCCTGGACTCACTTGAGTCTGTGACTAGACAATGAAATGAGAAGCAGCACTGTGATTGGCTAATCTCTCTCTCTCGCTCTTCTCTCTCCTTCTATCAGCATGCTTCTTTTCAGCATATGAACTAATTGTCTCCTTATGCTGCTTCTTCCTCTCACACTCTTGTTCTGCTGTACAAGGACCTAATACCAGGTCAGATTCAGGTACTTACACACAGCTTGTAAAATGTTTAAAAATACATTTAATGAGTGTTAAAGTGGTTGTAAATCTCAGAAATGAAAAATTAACAGAGTATATCCCTCTATAGTGTGTACTTGCCTCTATCCAAAGCACCAAGTGTGATTTCTGTCTCCTCTCACTTCCCTCTGCTATCTGCATTAATTACTTCTTACAGGTTATCCTGACATCATTTTGTTACATTCTAAGAGATAATATATTGGCTGCATCCAAAAGGCATGGATCCTGAAGAATCAAGCGTTACTGTGAAACGCGTTGAACCATTACGCCATTTGGGAACTTGATTTATGCTCCAAGTTATCAAATTCTATGTAGCAGTTTGACTATTGTGTGATTTGTTTCATGTTTTGAATATGTAATAAAGATTTGTAAGATGTTTTTATCAAAGTTGTAGTGTGTATCCTCCCAGAGGAACATTGAAATTTACACTTTTGACTCCCTTCTTCTTTTCCACTTTTACATGAGGCAAGAGAGGAGAGAGAGGGTAATATATTGCAATGGTTAGATTGATAGGATGTGTCCCATAGGGGAGTTTACGATGATCCCATCATTCTAATATGTTGTTTACCAGAATCTGTAAGCCCCCTTTAAAAATTAAGGAGCCCTTAGATACCACCCCACACCCACGAGTACAGAAAGTAAGGGGTACTTTTACGCTTTCCAAAAAAAAGAAAATACATACTAAATAAATACACTACACAATTTTACAAACCCTAATTAAAAACCCCAAAACTTCCAATGATGTGAAACCATCATCAATCACATTGTCCAGAATTGCAGACCTTCTCCAACCATGATCAATAATGCCCACCTACCCACGGAAGGAAAGAATACATCGACCAAAGACATGATCCACTCCCAACTGTTGGCTGTTAGCTGACAGGCGAAGGTAAGCAAAGATGTAGGGTATCCTCCATGATTTCTTTCGGGAACCACCATGATGCTACTGACCAAACATGATCATGTCCACATTTGGGCAATGATGTCACTTGGGACATCCCTCCCTTTGGTTACATTCCTCTGCTGGTCCTGGGAGTTTTTATTCACGGCAGCCATTGAGGATGAATGTGTTGCCGTGTTTTTTCTTTTGGCAAGTCAGTGGGCCATGCTCATCATGTTTGATGTGGATCTGCGTTGCTGGATGACGCAAATGATGATGGATTTACATCCAGGACGTGTCAAAGTGTGTGGTGTCTTTATTTACTCTTTATAGTTTTTAGAATGAGTATGGTTACTTGGGGGAAAGTGGTATTGACAGACCCCCTTATTTTTAAAGGGTGCTTCCAGATTCCAATAATCCCCTCAGCTTACAGACCCCCACAGCCACTTGGTCAGGGTTTTGGAAAAAGGCAATCATAAACATGGGGATAAGGTGCTTTTCCAGGGGGGGTACCCCCTATCAAGATACTCTCACCATGTTGATGGCATGTGTTTTGGTATGGTTCAGGATGGGGGGGGGAGATTCACTTATCTCCTCATTTTCCTGGCTTGCAAGGCTGAATGCTCAGATAAATGTGTGGTATAGATTTTGGAGAACTTATGCTTTTGTTGCTTGCAGTTCCCCTGCTAAAATCTATACAAGTCTTGGACGGTCTCATTTTAATTTTTCTGGGTGGACTATAGCCAGTTTATTAAAATTGTCATCCACCATTTTGTCTAGATTCAACTGAATAGCTGGGGTGGGGGAAAATCACTGGTTTTTGGATGCATCTTGACAAACAGGAGCCCTGAGATGGAAGCTGCCACATTGAGCAGTAGTATTAATTCCGCTGATATAAATTCACTTTCTGCTATAGCCAGAGGATTGGCTCTAACTAAGAGTTCAGCCGTTCACCTAACTCCCTAACAGGGGCGGACTGACAACTCATGGGGCCCCCGAGCAATAAGGGATCATGGGACCCCTGTGTCCTTGCCCACACTCAAAAAAGCCTATAAAAAAGGTACCAGGGGCATTTCATGGGGCCCCCTACTGACCCCGGGCCCGAGTGCTCGAATGGTCAATCCGCCCCTGCTCCCTAACATGTACAATGTGGTCTAAACCCAAATTTCGTCATTACTTGAAACAGACTTTCACAAGTCAATCAACATTACAGGCTAGCTCTACCACATACAACATGTGACACCCGTATTTAGGTTCTAATATTCAACATGGTGCCAAGCAAACCCTCCTACCACCTAAAAGCCTTCCATGACAGTGTACGGGGGTTCATCTCTACTGAAGCAGATGTCACTTTTGAGTCTTGTGCAGCTGTGCAGGGCTCCACCTGCACAGCTGCATCATTCATTCAAAGAGATCTGTGATTAAATAAACTACAAGTTCTATCTGCCACCATGGCAGAAGTACTTGTATTTATCAGTGGAACACAATAGTGTGGAATAATATTTTTTCTGTAGTTCGACTCTCCAGTGTGACGCTTCAATCTTCTGATCCAAATATCTAAGTCAGTCTAAGACAGACTTGTTTTCAAGGAAATACAAGTGTGTATTGGCACTTAATTGGTACTTCCTCCAGCTCACCAACCAAAATCCCTACCTTGGTGCAGACATGGAGCTGGAGGAAGAGTCTGCAGATGCCTGCAATCCCCTGATCATAGTTTCAATGCTTTGTAGCAGTGGATGTGAATTTATGAGCTAAAGGGGGCCTCAGATGTGGCCCCTAACATCACCAAAGGGCTGCACAAAATGTTTAATATACGCATGAAAGGAGTGTCAAAGACTGCAGCCCTAATAGAGGAAATGAGAGTCAGAGAGTCTGGACATGCTGTCAATGCTTTAACCCTAATCAGTGTTCCCACTACAGACTTTTGAGGTCTGAGGGCTGTATATCATTTACCAAAAGGCCACAGGTTGGACAACAAGGCTTTGCAGGCTCTTATGTGTAGTAAGTAAATGAAAACATCTTTTAGTAATGCTGATAATAGCTTGAAGTTAGAGGGAGCTCTAATGATTTGTAGTATGACTTCAAGAGACTAATACCAACAAGCTCACATTAAACTTGGAATGCAAGCAGGACGTGTTTTGTGCTCTCCTCTTTGATACAGGTTAGTTACACTTTACAAACAAATGGCAACTGCCCAAATCTCTAACTGGCATTGGCAGCAAGGAGCACATGGAAGGGCGATGCATGTCAAACAACAAAAAATAAAAATTCCCAGCTCAACTAACCGACCAACCTGCAACCAACCAAATTGTCCTGTCTAACAGTATGCGTTAAAAACAGGGGATTAGTTAGCACACATTTGCAAATACATGCGTAAGCTGCAGAGCCTCTTCACGGCACCCCATTATTTTTTGCATTCCTAACTCTATAATTTCGAAAGCCTCCATAGTAGAAACACATAAGCACTTGGTTTATGCTATCTTTCTTCAGTTTTGTGTTTGTTCTGACAATCACTTTTCCTATTTACCGTATTTTTCGCCGTATAAGACACACCTGACCATAAGACGTACGTAGGTTTTAGAGGCAGAAAACAGGAAAAAAAAAATTCTGAACTAATGGACTGCAGACACAGTACAGGAGATGACCAGAGACTGCGGACAGTACAGGAGATGACCAGAGACTGCGGACAGCACAGGGATGACCAGAGACTGCGGACAGCACAGGGATGACCAGAGACTGCGGACAGCACAGGGATGACCAGAGACTGCGCACAGCACAGGGATGACCAGAGACTGCGGACAGTACAGGGATGACCAGAGACTGCGGACAGCACAGGGATGACCAGAGACTGCGGACAGCATAGGGATGACCAGAGACTGCGGACAGTACAGATGACTGCTGACCTTTGGGGAGGTGGGGAGCGGGTACCTGAATTTGACAGGTTCCCGCTCTTACTTCCGCAGAGTTTTTGTTTGATCTTACCTGTTCCTCGATCCAGCCGCGCGCTGTCTTCCCGGCTTCTGTAATGGCGCTCGGCATGACAGCCGCGTGCCCAGTGCGCATGAGCGAGAAGCACTTGCGCTTTGTGATTGGTCCGGCGGCTTCTGGGATCTGTCATGTGTCCCAGGTACCGCCTTACCATTCACAAAGCGCACCGCTTCTCGCGCATGCGCACTGGGCACCCGGCTGTCATGCCCAGTGCCCACACTACAGAAGACAGCACGCTGCTGGATAGAGGAACAGGTAAGGTCCCGCTGCAGAGCTGAGCGGCCGGCCTGGTATTCTGACACGGCCGCAGTGGAAATACAGGACCGGCCGCTCCATATTCGCCTTATAAGACGCACTGACATTTCCCCCCCAGTTTTGGGGAAGAAAAAGTGCGTCTCATACGGCGAAAAATACGGTAGTATCCTATATGTTAGTAATGGTAACTGTCTAAAAACAAATATTGTGCTCTTCCATGTGGCTTGCGTTGCTGCTATAAAGAAATTAATCTGTATAATGGGATCCATTTCTGTTTACCACATTAATCTGCGAATGCAGGTGAGCAACACATGTTTTGTGCTCTCTCTCTCCTCTTTGATACAGATACTGCAGACTGCAGCTTCATACCTCACACTCAAATCCCTGATAATCCTGTAACAAAAAGAATAATAAATGCAATTTTTTTTCCCTACAAAAATAGTTCCCTGTATGTTTTTTTTAAGGTGGACTTAAAGCAGTATTACACCCTAAACCAAAAATGTAATATAGTGCTGCTTACCAATCATTAGATGTGGTGGCTTGTATCAGTTTTCTTTTTTAGGCTTTTCCCCCTGTATTTTCACCTGGTGATCTGGCTAGTAATACACCTCCTGTATTAGAGCGACTCTGGAGGAATGAGCACAGGACACAGCAGACAGCAGCATTATATATAAATGACACAGCAGACAGCAGCATTGTTAGTCTTGGGGGGTGGGAGTGTTAAATGCATTATCAGATTTGAATACAATAACAAGTACAAGCCAAACTCTAGCTCACACTTTATAAGCAGTCACAGCAAATGTTTTTTTTTTCTTTTTGGGATAAAGGCTCTACATGAATAAAAAAAGGTGATCATTTTAATCACCACCGCCAATGGTAAATGGATTGTCTCATCCATGTAAACTGATGCATACTGCTGGAAAGCTTGAGCTTCTGAAAAACAGGAGACAGCTGAATCACCAGATGAAAATAAAAGAAAGGGAGCCTAAAAAAGAAAACAAATGCAGCCATCACTTCTAAGAATTGGTAAGCTTCAATATAATAAATGTTTAGGGGTTTTATACTGATTTAATGGTTATGTGAATTTAAACATATTTGGGACAAACATAGATCTTTATTCAGACAAAAAGGTTAAACAATAAATAAAAAAGGGTCAGACTTGATGAACCACTTGGTCTTTTTCTGATGTCTTTTCCTCTTCTTCAACTTTTGTTTTACAGACAGAAGGGCACAATCTATCAGGCATTAGTAAAGAAAAGGGAAAGAAAGGAAAACATCATATAAATAAAGCTTTCAAAGTGTTTGTACCGCAGTTCTTGCTTCCTCAAATCCGCTATTGTGTCTTCGATACAGGGTCGCTTTCACCGCATTATTTTTCTGTAACTAAGTAAATAGGCTTTTTGGTTTGAGCAGGTGATCGTAACGGCTCTGCGTGACTTTGTGTGTGCTCGGTGAAAGCTGTTTTTCCCTGTACAGTTCAAGCAATTAAGGAATAGAAAAGTGTTCACATGCTGAGACTGCAGAAAGAAGCTTTGCTCCTAGCTGGAGTTCGACTTTGCTACTAATTGACACATAAAGGCGAGAAGGGCATTGTGTGTATATAGGGAGACCGAAGCGGCCCGGGCGGAAATGGCTGGAACAAACAGTGCACATATTACTGCTGAGAAGCCATAGGCGACGCAGAGACATAAGAAAAGTTATGTAATAGGAAAGGGCCTTACCTAATAATAACAACCAAATGGAAGTGGCCATGGCTTTATTGAACGTAAAGCAGTATAAAACCCAAAGACAACACTTTATTATATTGAAGCTTACCAGTTGTTAGATGTGGTGGCTGCATTCATTTTTCTAATTTTTAGCCTTTTTTCTGTTTGTTACACCTGGTGATCCTGCCACTAAGTCTGTTATTTTTCAACTTCCTTTAGCAGGCCAAGCTGTCCAGAAAAAGTGGTAGTTCGAGGATTGAGACAAAGCATTTAACACTGACAAGGGTTATGTGAATCCTTTATCCCAAATTGTTAGTCAAGTCCATCTAAATCTGCTAGTGTATCTAACACTACCCTCTCCCTAAATGCAGACTGCAACATTGCTTCAGATGCAGTTGGAGAATGGGAACATGCTATAGGTTTGGTTGGAGACTGGAGATATGCTACAGGTGTGGTTGGAGTCTTGGACATGGAGACTTGCTACAGGTGTAGCTGAAGACTGCAAAATTGCGACAGGGAACGTGTTTTAGGAGCAGTTGGAGACTGGAGGCATTCTATAGGTACGGTTTTAGACTGAAGACATGCTATAGGTGCTGTTGGAGACTGGAGACATTCTATAGGTGCATATGGAGACTGCAGGCATGCTATAGGTGCGGTTGGATACAGGAGACATGCTATAGGTATGGTTGGAGACTGGAGACATGCAATAGGTGTGGTTGGAGACAGGAGACATGCTATAGGTGCATATGGAGACTGGAGACATTCTATAGGTGCATATGGAGACTGCAGGCATGCTATGGGTGCGGTTGGATACAGGAGACATGCTATAGTTTTGGTTGGACACTGGAGACATGCTGTAAGTGTGGTTGGAAGCTAAGAGATAGGTAAAAGGTGTGGTAGGAGACTGGAGACATGCTACAGGTGATATTGGAGACAGGAGATCTGCAGGTGTGGTTGGAGATTGGAGGCATGCTACAGGTGATGTTGGAGACAGGAGATCTGCAGGTGTGGTTGGAGATTGGAGGCATGCTACAGGTGATGTTGGAGACTGGGGATCTGCAGTTGTGGTTGGAGACATGCTACAAGAGTGCTAGAAACCACGGCCCTTACAATCCCTTCCCTACACATCTATGCTCCCACTATTAACTGCTGAAGTCTGAGTGCCACACAGCAGATATCATGGGGTTTCAGGTTGGGCGCCAGGGTCCGAAAACCCCACATGAACCCCCCCTGTATTTCTCCCAGGTCATGTCTCTTTTAAGGAAAAAAAAACAACTACTGCAGTCATCTGTGCTAATTAAATCATAGAAGCTCCTGATCCATGAAGCAAAGTATACAACATAATTCGGTAAAATGAAATAGCAGAGCCGGCGTAGGGTCCTCCCCTATCTCCCAGCATGGATGGTAATTGGTGACAGCGGGTAAGTTAACATCTATAAATGCTCTGCTGAAGTAAAGTTGTTTTGGAAAGCTTTATGTACTGTATCCTATTGTCTTCCATGCGGTTTCATTGCCCAGGGTTCTGGGAATTCCAGAATTACATCTGCATTTTGGCTACAGTAATAAAAAAAAGAAAAAATGCAGCTAATGTTTTTGTAATGACCTATGTGACTCAATGCTATGTACCCAAGCAAGAAAACTGCAGAGATGGTTGTTTTCCATACAAAATGAAAACTTTTGGTTAGTGCTTGCTAATCAATCCTGTTTCCCCTAAATAATTGCACAACATGAAAAGTTCTCTCAGTCACCTCTCTTGTTAGCAATCACAAAGTAGTCCGAACTTCATTTAGAACAGATCTTCAGTTTATTTTCTTTCAGATAGTAGCAATGCAAAATAAGAAAAAAGGAGCATTAAGGCAAGGAATGGAGAACATGTTGGTGGATTCTTTGAAGTTGCACTGTACATAAAAAAAAAAAAAAAGCACCACCAACCTTCCTGTAATCCCCCTTCCAAGGTTTTTTTAAACTTCCCCTACATTGGTAGTCACTAAGAAGAATACCCTCGTACATTGGTGATCAGTGGCTGTAAGAATGCCTCTTTACATTGGTGGAGTCAGAAGAAAAGTTCCCCCACACACCAGTAATCATTTGGAAGAATAATGCCCAATCGCATATTGGTGGTCAGTGGGAAGAAGACTGCTTCATCGCATTGAGTTTAGCGGGAGGAAGAATGCCCCTTACATTGGTTGTCAGTTTGAAGAAGACTGCCTCCTTACATTGGTGTTCAGTTGGAGTATGAATGCCCTTTTCCATTCTGACAAAAGCTACACTCTACACCCCATGCCTTGCTTAAAGCCCCTTCCCAAGAATAACCTCTTACATTGTGGTCAGTAGGAGAAAGAATCTCCTCTTTTAATTGGTAATCAGTAGGAAGAAGAATACCTCCTTACATGGGTAGTCATTGGAAGAAAAAAATGTCCTCTTACATTGGAAATCAGTGCAAAGAAGAACACCCCCTTACATTGTTGGTCAGTGGGAAGGATAATGCCATCTTACATTTGTGGTTAATCGGAGGAGGAATGCCTCCTTACATAGTTTTTTAGTGAAAAGAAGAATGTCTCTTAGTGATCGGTGGGATGAAGAATGCTCATTTACATTGATGGACAGTGTGAGCAGGAATTCCCCTTAGATTGTTGGTCAGTGGGAGAAAGAATGCCCCTTATACTGGTGGTCAGAGAATGGAAGAATGCCCTCTTACATCAGTGGTTAGTGGGTGGAAGAATGCCCTCACTAAAATGGTAGTCAGTAGGGGGAAGAATAACTCCTTACATTGTTGGTCAGTGGGAAAAAGAATGTCCCCTTGCATTGGTTGTTTGTGGAATGAACAATGACCTCTTACATTGAAACTTAGTGGAAAGGAGAATTCCTCCTTACATTAGTGATCAGTAGAAAGAAGAATGCCCCCCTACACTGCTGGTCAGTGGGATGAAATATGCCCCCTCTATTGGTGGTCAGTAAAATAAAGAATGTCCCCTTAAATTATTGGACGGTGCAAAGAAGATTGTCTCCTTATATTGTGTCCAGTTGGAGTAAGAATATACTGATCGTCAGTGTAAGGAAGAATCCCCCAATACACTGGTGTTCAGTGCAAGTAGGAATACACTTTATATTGTGACGCAGATGCACTCTGCCAAAAAAACAAACAAATATAACACCATTAACCTTCTGGAAGCTGCCATCCACATTGATGGTCAGTGTGAGAAAGAATACTTACATTGGTGGTCACTATGAGGATGAATGTCCCTTTACATTGGTAGTCTGTGGAAGGCAAACTTCCCTTCACATTGGTAGTCGGTTAGTTAGAACACCCTCTTACACTTGGGGTTAGAGGGAATAGACAATTCCAATTAAAGTCTTAAACTGAGACTACATGGGGTATGTGAGTGGCCACTTATTTAATGTAGAGGATCTTTTAGTTCCCGTAAAGTAACTTAGGATGTAAAGGCGCAATGAAGATAGTGTTGCCATAAACATGTTTTTCTATAGTATAGACCAGTGGTGGGCAACCTTTTTTTTCAACTGAGCCAAATCTCGCCAAAACCACGATTGAAATTTATTTTGAGAGCCACATTTTTAAAACTGAAAATACATAGGATGGTACACTGCTTTTAGTTTCAATAAGTTTTTATAGTAATTCATCCCCCATATAGTAATTCATCCCCCATATAGTAATTCATCCCCCATATAGTAATTCATCCCCCATATGGTAATTAATCCCCCATATGGTAATTCATCCCCCATAGTAATTCGTCTCCCATATAGTAATTCGTCTCCCATATAGTAATTCATCCCCCATAGTAATTCATCCCCCATAGTAATTCATCTCCCATATAGTAATTCATCCCCCATAGTAATTCATCCCCCCTATAGTAATTCATCCCCCATATTAATTCATCCCTCATATAGTAGTAGTAAGTAAGTAGCAAGTAGTAAGCCAAGTCCCCCCTGTGTCAAATCACTTACCTTTGCTCCGCGCGTTCCTCTCGCCGTGTTCCCGCGCCGTTCCGGTCTTCAGGGCGGACTGTGAGAGGAGCCTAGCTCCTCTCACGTTCGTCACGCTGCCCCGCCTACACACATCCTGACAGCCAATCACTGGCTATCAAGATGTGAGTGGCAGCGAGACTGGCCAATCATTGCATTTGAGCGCGCTGCCCTGGCTGTTTTTTTTTTGGATCACGCTGCAGAGTCCCTGCCGCCCGAGAGGAGGGAGGGGAGCGGGCGCCCGGCACACAAGAGCCGCATTAAAGCATGTAAAGAGCCGCATGTGGCCCGCGAGCCGCGGCTTGCCGACCACTGGTATAGACCAATAGTGATCTAGTAAACCAATAGTACCATAAATTAAAAATAGTGATCTAAATTAACAAATAGTTCCATAAAATAACAATTTCATTGATTGATATAATAAATGGGGTACTGCAATATAATCCTTAAGAGATTTAGGAAATAATGTCCATCCACTTGTGGCAACCTCTGTCTGGACTTGAAGCTCATTCCAGGATACACATAGAGAGAAGAGGGAAGAAAGAGAGGTGCCTCTATGTGTAGACTTAAATACAGATTTATTGCGCACAGACAATTGTCAACTCACTTAAAATCAGATAGTAAAGGGCCTATCTGTATCTGTCAATGGGGAGAATAACCGCGGTGTGGGGTTATCTGAACGCCCTGTATCTACACAGTCTTGCTTGCATTGGTCCCAGGAAGCTGGCCAAAATAGAGAGGATCTGATGGCGAGTGTAGACTTAAAAACAGATTTATTGCACACAGACAATTTGCAACTCACTTGAAAGCAGATCGTAAAGGGCCTATCTGTATCTGTCAATGGGGAGAGTAACCGCAGTGTGGGGGTTATCTGAACGCCGTGTATCTACACAGTCCTGCTTAAATCAGTTCCAGGAAGCTGGCCAAGATGGAGGGGATCTGATGGCGAGGATTGGAATGCTCGTGAAGCTCAACACAGACGCAACATTACCAGGCGTTATACGACGCGTTTCCTGAGCATACGCTCTGTGAATATTCTGAGGTCAGCTTGACAGAATCACCATATTGTCAAGGTCCTACCTTTTCCCAGAGATTGTGCTGCTTCATGTGCTGGCATCCATCTTGGGTTTCTGCAGAGCATGGTGGGAGTCTTTTATGCCTCCAGGCCTCTGAGGTCCATCCCCAAAAGGGGTGTGGTGAATTACATATAAGCCTGTGATCCGCACATGCCCTTTGCACTTGTGTCTTGTGTCTTTGTGTTGCTACAGCTCTGTTCATACTCTTGTGACTCTCCTGGAATCTGACTCGGCTTGTGGCTAGACCATTCTCTGTGTTTTCCTTTGATCTGACCTTCCGTTGCTGAACCCGGCCCGTGACCTGTGATTCTTCTCCACTGTTCTGTACCGTTTTGTCCCGTTGTTGTCGACCCGGCCTGCCTGACTATGCTATTGTCATTCCTACCAGCTACACGCCATTGGCGGCGACCATTACCACAGCCGGGGTGTCTCGGGGGCCGCGACCTGGTTCCTGGCTGCGTCAAGTCCATCCCCACCATCAGGGGCTCTGGTGAAGGGCAGCCTGGGACTTAGACTCCGCGCCCTGAGGGACTTCGGTCTGTGGGTGGTGGTTGTTGTCAGTCAGTGCGTTACCCTGCCACTAGGCCTGCCTGTCCATTCCACAGCCCCTGCCCTGACACATATGAATACTTCTTTCCCAATAATTTTCTGTGTCTTCTTAATATTAACCTGTGCACCACCAACACCCCAAATGTGCCCTCACCTGGAGCTTTTGACCTCACATAAAAGTTTGGTCAAAGAACTCCTGCGTCCCTTTTGGATGGACTTAAAAAAATGATGTCTCTTGGATTGAGTCTTCCATCATAGGTGAATAGCCTCCTTCTTACAAATCCTCCTCCTCCTTGCTCCTCCGCTCAGCGTACGTCCACCAAAGATATATAGGCAAAACAATCATGCATTATTCTTAAAACCACTTGTTTATTAAACAATAAAAATTAGCAGCTCACAGGATCCAGGTGCTTAATCGCACCGAATATCACACACATGGTAATGTACAGCCCTCTATGAACATATGGATCTCACTTCATTCTCCCACTACCGATCTGTCATCCCAGTCTGTCAGCTGACCGCGAGCACCGTGATGTCACAAAGCCCCTCACCTGGAATGATTGGGACTTAATAATTGTTATATTTTGACGTTTATATATTTTTTGTTGATTGAGAACCTAATGTCACATTTGAATTGATTGATGTAAATGTTGTGAGGAAAGCGCGGGACTGATATTGTGTTATTTGTGGTTTAGAGCACATTTATATGAGTATGTGTAGGTGTGGGCAGCTTTTCTTTTCATTCTATTTTTAAACACTAGAGCTGCTCATGGGATTATATTTACTATTTGTGTCTGTCAGAAGATTCACAGAGCTTATGCTCAGGAAAAGCGACACATAACGCCTGGTGATGTCATCATGTCTACGTTGCACTCCACGAGTGGTCCAGCCCTCGCCTTCGGATCCGGCTTCCTGGAACTGATGCAAGCAGGACTGTGTGAATACACAGCGTTCAGATGATATCACACCATTGTTCTCCCCATTAACAGATGCAGATGTGCCCTTTACTATCTGCTTTTAAGTGAGTTGCCAATTGTCTGTATGCAATAAATCTGTTTTTAAGTCTACACTTAGAGGCGCCTCTCTTTCTTCCCTTTTCTCTGTTGGTTCCCCACCGTTGACACCAGCTGTGGTTGTTGAGGACAGCATTAGCATTAGACAGGCACCATCAGGCAGAAGCTCCATCCAGGAAAAAACCTGTGTAACCGTTGGACACAGGGCCAGTACTTCTACTAGGCAACCTAGGTAGCCACATAAGGTGCACTGCCACTTCACTTAGGGGTGCTTGGGCCGAGGCCGGCACTCTCTCTGTGTTTGATGCTGTCATGTCATGAATAATCCTCCAGCTGAGAGAAGGGGATGCAGAGAGGAGGAAGAGAGGACAGAGGAAGATGCCCGGTGTCTGGGGCCAGTGTAGCAGCTGAGCTGCCCTCCTTCCAGTGTTTCTCTCAGACTCAGTCCCGTACTGCAAGCCAGCTGACAGCTGCTGATCACTGTGGAGTTCCAGCCCTTCTCTTCCCATTCATCAATGGAGGTGGAGCTGTGCCTTGCTAGCATGGCAATGTCTGATGTCTCCTGTTTGTGTGAGTGTGACCTGGCCGTCCATCCATCACAATGCAATGTGTCAGTGAGGGATGACATTATCACGATCACAAAGCTTGCTCTTCTAGTTCCTGCTGGGCCTGCTGATCTGTGTCAGTGTTGGTGGTGGTGTGTTGTGTCGGATCTGCCCCTGTGTGGGATCACTCAGTTCAGGTGCTCTCTCTGTGTGTGTGTGTGTGTGTGTGTGTGTGTGTGTGTGTGTGTGTGTGTGTGTGTGTGTGTGCACTGGGCTGTCTGCTGTCACAGCGTTTTATCTCCCCCCATTGCCTGGGGAATTCCAGCCTGGGATCTGTCAAAGCGTGGATCCATCATCCTCCACTCACTGCAACTGTGACCCTGCCACTGCAAGCCACAGATACAGTCTGTCCGTGACACTGATTTTGTCTTTAATATTGGAGCTGGTGGCATCTTATGGCACTTATTTTTGCAAATGAAAAGAAATTTAGCAGTTTTTTATGTTTTGTTGATTTAATTTTATCTACCTGCTTGGACATTGCTAACCTTGGGACACTGACCAGAACACCAAGGGCACATGCACATTTCCTGGCAATGCTCTTGTTTCCTAATATACAGAGGATCATACAAATTCTGAAAAAGTAAGCAAAATAGGAAACAGCAGGCAGTTAAAATTGGGAGTTACTGTATGTGTGAAATTACCTTCATGTAGATGTTTGAGTAATAACTCAACACACGTACCAAGGAAACACAATCATTTCCCTTTAAGTAAAGCACCAAAAGTATCCAAAACACTAGTTGTTTCAGCTCAGATCCCTTTTCCGTTCTTACTGTTCCATTGAAGTAAATGTATTTCTTTCTCTGAACAAGCTTGACGAGATTAAGTGTATAGTTCGTTATGTATTTTGCCTTAACCTTCATGACCAGTTAAACTTGCACTTGCTTCGTTTTTTTCCCCTCTTCCTACAGCCTGATCTAGCCACTGGCATCTTAACAAGTGTTTCATTAAATTGGTGCCGACTCTTGCTGTCAGTCTGGGAAAATCCTCTGTAGATTGTGGGGATTAGAGAAATACAAACCTTGTTTGCAATTTCATCTAGGGGCTCAATTATTTTGTTCTTAGTCTTTGGCATTGCTGCAGAGCAAACCTTGTGTAATATGGATCGGTCTTCTGCTGCACTTTAACCACTTCTGCTGCAGTGCTTATCAAGAGCATGTTAATATTTCCTGTACTGGTTCATCATGAATTATGTTATCATGGATGATGTGGGGCAACTGCACAAAGCAAAGGTCCATCCTAAAGAGTCTAGGCCCTTACTAGTGGACATTTTGCTGCTCCATGTATATCCTTTTTCCATGGGACAGCTGTAGACCACCAAAGGCCCCTTCAAAAAGCCAAGGTCCCTGTTGATGGACATCTTGTTGCAGCATATACACCCTCTTTCTTTAGGGTAGCTGTAGACAACAGAGGGCCCTTTCTAAAGGGTCTAAGTCCTTACTGATGGGCATCTTGTTGCTCCATATATACCTTCTTTCTATGGGACAGATGCAAACAACAGAAGGCCCCTTCTAAAAAGTCTAGGCCCCAATTGATGGACATTTTGTTGCACCACATACATCCACTTTCTATAGGGCAGCTGCAGACGACAGAAGGTCCCTTCGAAAGAGTCTAGGCCCTTACTGGTGGGCATCCTGTTTCTCCACAAATACCCTCTTTCTATGGGGCAGATGCAGACCATCTGTTGATGAACATTTGTTGCACCACATACATCCTCTTTCTATTGGGCAGCTGCAGACAACAGTAAGAGTTTACACCATTACTGATGGGCATTTTGTTGCTCCATTTATACCCTCTTCTCATGGGGCAGATGCAGACCACAAAAATTCCATTATTTAGAGTTTAGGCCCATATTGATCGTTATCTTGTTGTACCACATACACCCTCTTCCTATAGGGCATTTGCAGACAACAGAATGCCTCTTCTAACAAGTTTAGGCCTGATGGATATTTTATTGCTCCACATATACCTTCTTACCAGCTTAGACCACAGAGGTCCACTTCTAAAGAGTTTGGGCCCACTTAATGGCCACCATTGCTAGTTCACATATGATCTCTTGCTATGGGAGAACTGTAAACAGAAGGCCCGTTGCAAAAAATCTGAGCCCCCTTTGATGCTACTCCACATATGTCATCTTTCTATGGCTCCAGGTTGCTTAAAGATGAGCCCCATCAGCACCTACAGTATGTCATGCCTTAGAGTTTCTAAAAAATACAGCTACAAATAGTAGTGGTGGGATGATCGTATAGACCTAGCTATAAGAACCAGCAGAGATATCATCCCCAGCTCATAAATATACCAATTCACAGTCAAAAGGGACATATCATAGAACACAATACAAAATAAAGTACATTGAAACATACATATATATATATATATATATATATATGCATATGTTTATAAATGTGTGTGTGTGTGTGTGTGTGTGTGTGTGTGTATATATATATATATATATATATATATATATATATATATATATATATACAAAGTATATATATTTATTAGGTAGAGCTTACTAGTACCAGGTTGGACTCCCTTCAGACCTGCCTTAATTCTTTGTGGAATAGATTCAACAAGGTGTTGGAAACATTCCTCAGAGATTTTGGTCCATATTGTCATGATAGCATCATGCAGTTGCTGCAGATTTATCAGCTGCACATCCATCATCTGTATCTCCCGTTCCACCACATCCCGAAGGTACTGGATTGGATTGAGATCTGGTGACTGTGGAGGCCATTGGAGTACAGTGACCTCATTATCATGTTCAAAAAAACAGTTTGAGATGATTTGAGCTTTTTGACATGATGCATTATCCTGCTGGAATTAGCCATCAGAAGATGAGGACACTGTAGTCATAAAAGGATGGACATGGTCAGCAACAATACTTTTCTGAGTTTTCTGGAGTGACCAATCACACTTCTCTGTCTGGTAATCTGATGGAGGTGTCTGGGTTTGGCGGTTGCCAAACCCACACATATATATTTCTATATACTTTATTTTGTACTGTATAATATGATTTGTCCCTTCTGATTTTGCTCTAGCTTGTAAATATACATGTGTGATATCGGGAAAAAGTCCTGAAGAAGTGAATATCTAATTGGGAAATGCGTAGGCTTTTGTTCTAATTTTTGTATTTATTCTGTATTGTTCTCTAAGGTCTTGTTGATGAACTATATTCTTTAACTGTTGTTTTTATATTGACTTTGGTGTAATCTTTAGAAAGGATTGTTTAATAAAAGATAATATTATAATATTTTATATTATGGTGTCTGTTAACTACCTCTGGACATACAGTTTAAAGTTCCCGTTGTTTTGTCTGTTATTTGTGCCTTAGAGTTCCCACCATCTTAAACAGCATTTATTTGCTTTTTGTATACAGTATATTGTTCTTATATTATATACTAAAAAATACATATTCTTTCATAAATATGTATATTTCCTAAATAACTCCTGCACCTATAAAAAAGAGCACATGTTTTCTGTTGCACTAAAAAACAGAGCAGCTGAATGAGTCAGAGTTTTATTCTTCAATTTGCACATTGTATCAGTAGGG
Organism: Staurois parvus; assembly: GCF_062004578.1. Lineage (NCBI taxonomy): Eukaryota > Metazoa > Chordata > Amphibia > Anura > Ranidae > Staurois > Staurois parvus. The sequence goes on along the minus strand of NW_028317799.1, from coordinate 4,164,929 downwards.
TTGGAGTCTCTGTCCACCTCTTGTTGCTGTCTTAAATTCCACTATGGAAATCTCCTCTTACTTCCTAGTAGTGTGGGTCCTTTGTTTTTTGGTTGACTGGGGGGACTTGTCTTGCTGCATTGAGGAGTTCCTCACCATACAATATATACTGTTTAACTATGTAAGTGCCTGATAAGCGGTACCTACAGTTGCAAGAAAAAGTATGTGAACCCCTTGGGATTACGTGGAGTTTTGCATGAATTGGGCATAAAATGTGCTCTGAACATCATCTAAGTCACAACAATAGAAGAACACAGTCTGCTGAACATAATACTACACAAACATTAGATGTTGCCATGGTTTAATTGCACGTAACATGTAAACATTCACAGTGCAGGGAGGAAAAAGTATGTGAGGCCCTAGCTTAATGACTTCTCCCAGAGCTAATTGGAGCCAGGAGTGAGCCAACCTTGACTCCAATCAGTGTGATGATATTGGATGTGTTGCTGGCAGCTGTCCTGACCTTAAACAACACACACCTGTTTTGGGTTTACTGGTTTCAAGAAGCACTGTCTGATGTGAACAATGCCTCGCAGAAAAGAGCTCTCAGAAGACCTACGATCAAGAATTGTTGACTTGCATGAAGCTGGAAAGGGTTATAAAAGTATCTCCAAAAGCCTTGATGTTCATGTGTCCACGGTAAGACAGACTGTCTACAAATGGAGAAAGTTTAGCACTGTTGCTACTCTCCCTAGGTGTGGTTGTCCTGTAAAAATTACTGCAAGAGCACAGCGCAGAATGCTGCATGAGGTAAAGAAGAATCCCAGAGTGTCAGCTAAAGACCTACAGAAATCTCTGGCACATGCTAACATTTTTGTTGACACATCTACAATAAGGAAAACATTAAACAAGAATGGAGTACATGGGAGGACACCACGGAGGAAGCCATTGCTGTCCAAAAAGAATATTGCAGCACGTTTGAAGTTTGCAAAAGAGCACCTGGATGTTCCACAGCACTACTGGCAGAATATACTGTGGACAGATGAAACCAAGATTGAGTTGTTTGGGAAGAACACACAACACTATGTGTGGAGAAAAAAAGGCACAGCACACCAACATCAAAACCTCATCCCAACTGTAAAACATGGTGGAGGGAGCATCATGGTTTGGGGCTGCTTTGCTGCCTCAGGGCCTGGACGGATTGTTTTCATTGATGGGAAAATGAATTCCAGAGTTTATCAAGACATTTTGCAGGAAAACGTACGACCATCTGTCCGCCAACTGAAGCTCCGCAGAGGATGGGTGATGCAACAGGACAATGACCCAAGGCATACAAGTAATTCAACAAAACAATGGCTGCAACAGCACAGAATACGCCTTCTGGAGTGGCCCAGTCAGAGTCCTGACCTCAACCCGAATGAAATGCTGTGGCATGACCTTAAGAGAGCGATTCACACCAGACATCCCAAGAATATTGCTACACTGAACAGTTTTGTGAAGAGGAGTGGTCCAAAATTACTCCAGATCGTTGTGCAGGTCTGATCTGCAACTACAGGAAACTTTGGTTGAGGTTATTGCTGCCAAAGGAGGGTCAACCAGTTATTAAGTCCAAAGGTTCACATACTTTTTCCTCCCTGCACTGTGAATGTTTACATGTTATGTGCAATTAAACCATGGCAACATCTAATGTTTGTGTAGTATTATGTTCAGCAGACTGTGTTCTTCTATTGTTGTGACTTAGATGACGTTCAGAGCACATTTTATGTCCAATTCATGCAAAACTCCACGTAATCCCAAGGGATTCACATACTTTTTCTTGCAATTGTATGCTGTAATTCTTGTTTTATTTTACAATGATTCCTGTTAAAATTTGGTCATTTTTTTAGATGAGTTGCTAGCCCGCAAAGAAGTGACTCCAGTCACGAAACATGTTGGGCGTGTTTCACGCAGCTTGGATATTCCCCACCCTCTGAAAGAAGTAAACTGTGTTGACCATCTCTACCTAACTTCCTTTGGAATTAGCCTGTCATTTTGGTTGGTGGGGGGAAACATGTTGTGTTCCAATTGTGCAATGCAATTTTGTATATTTGCAAGATATGTTTTAGATGTGATATGTTAACCATTTGCCCTCCTGAGGATTTACCCCCCTTCCTGACCAGGCCATTTTTTGCATTACGGCGCTGCGTTATTTTAACTGACAATTGTGCAGTCATGCAACGCTGCACCCAAATTAAATTTACGTCCTTTTTTTCCCACGAATTGAGCTTTCTTTTGGTGGTATTTGATTGCCTTGTGTTTTTTTTATTTTTTTGTGCTACAAAAAACCCCCCCACAATTTTGGGAAAAAAAACAATATTTTTGACTTTTTGCAATTAAACATGTTCACTAAAAAATTTAAAAAATCAAATTTCATCATAAATTTACACCAAAATGTATTCTGCTACATGTCTTTGTTAAAAAAATCCCAATACATGTAAATTATTTGGTTTACATGAAAGTTATAGCGTTTACAAATGGCGGTATAGATTCTGGAATTTTTTTTTTTACTAGTAATGGAGGCAATCAGCGACTTATAGCAGGACTGCAGCGGGCATTCTGACACTGGGGGGAACTGACTTGGTGTCACTGACATCCCCCCCATCCCAAAAAAAGCGCTGACACTGTACTAATGGCACTAATGGGTTCACATGAGGGGCAATCAAAGGGTTAACTGTGTGCTGGGAGTGTTTTACTGGGGGGCGGTGTGTTAGTGCTTCACTGTAAGCACATTGCTCTGGATGGCTGTGCTGTGCACAGCCATCAATGGAAGAAAAATAGGCCATTTTCATACGGGTGTTCTTTATGTCCGGATGTTAACGGATGCGGACATTAATGGATGTAAACAGACGATTATCCGTTTACATCCGCTAGTCCATAGAAATACATAGGTGTCCGGACAGACAGATGAAAAACTGACATATGGAACACCCATGTGAAAGGGACCTTATAGTTAATAGATTAAGGCCAGACCAGCGTATTGTATTGATAGTCATTTTGCCAGTTAGTTCAGTAAGGAAATAGACCAAACTGCTTGTAGAGCAGAGCTTAGTTGTATCCCATGTCAGTCACCAGAGAAAATGTTTCTGGAAGTATGGAAGTTCCTTATTGTAGCAAAAAAGATGTTGAGAGATGTAAGGCTTCTGTAGTGGAGAGGGTGGCCTCCTGGAGGTGAAACGTTGTGTTGAAAGAGTTGTGAGTCCAACTTTTCCCTATATAATAAGGTTTTTAGGTCTCTCTTTTGACGTCCGTCATGGTTGGGAGAGTAGGAGTTGTTTATTTTTTCAAGATGGCCCTGCAAGCCACAGACATATTAAGATCCAGTGAGGACCAGAAGATGAGGCAGTCCTGCAACTTAGTGGTTAAAGTGTCAAGCTTTCATACCCAAAGAGTAACAAAATGGGGTCCTTAGGGATGAGACATTGTGTTACTCCAAAGATGAAGTTAATCACCTGGTCCCAGAAAGCTGCTATATGGCAGCATGACCAAAGGCGGCGAGCCAACTTTGGACAAGGTGTACCACATAAGGGGCAGAGGGTAGCTTATATGTTGGATTTAGAGGATAGGAAAGGTACATAGGCTGACCTTTGTCTTTTAAGAGGGGCTGCTGCTTTGGCTATATAAGGACTACTTACATTATATATTGGGATCTGTATCCAACGCTTCATGTTCACCTCTCCTTAGCAGGGGCGGACTGACCATTTGGAAACTCGGGCACTGCCCGAGGGCCCGGGGTCAGTAGGGGGCCCCATGAGATGCCCCTGGTACCTTTTTCATAGGCTTGTTTGAGTTTGGGCAAGGATGCAGGGGCCCCATGATCCCCTATTGCCCGGGGGCCCCATGAGTTGTCAGTCCACCCCTGCTCCTTAGGAAAGTTTATTGTACTGGTTCACCAGGGCAGGAAATGAAGGGAAATCTCCCCAACTAACAGCATTATAAACCCTACAGAGGTTTTATCCTTTGCTTCTTTTACCTAAGATTTCTAAAAACTTGCCTAGAAGCGTTAAGGACATGCAGTGTGTAAGGGACCGCCCGGCGGTACTACTAGCACTCCACTGAATAGGCGTCCCCAGCGCACGGAATCTAAGTCCCAGGATGCTTGTTCACCAGGGCCCCTGATGGTGGGGATGGACTTGGAGCTCCCAGAGACCAGGTCGTGACTACTGGGTGCGCCCGTCAGTGGTAGTAGTATGCGCAAGGGGCTCCCACGGGGAAGAGTCTGATGTGAGGAGGTCGGAAGACCCCACTGCAAGGGATGGATGGATGGATGAGCAAGGTCAGACGGGCCGGGTCGGTAACAGAGAGGACGGCAAGGTACAAGGCAGCGGGCATAGAATGGTCGGGTCACACGCCAGGTCAGCAACAGCAGGTCAAATCCAATAGGGGGCATCCAGGAGAGAGGTCAGGCAAAGCAAGGGTCAGAGCAGGAGAAAGCAGCAAGGTCAGGTTCAATCCGGGTCAAAACTTACAAGGGGTACAGGATCACAGGTTCACAGGATGCAGGGAAGACCAGAAGGCACTGAATGACAGCTCAGGGCCATTTAAATATCCCGCCCTGCGCTGCCATTGGTGCCCAGCGGGCGGCCGCGGCTTCTACTGCGCATGCGCGAACTCGAACGCCGCGGCCGGCCCGGACCTAGTGCCCGTGTCCCTGCACAGGGCGGTGCACTGCGCCTGCGCCGGGACCATCGCGGCAGGGATCGAGGAGATCCCTGACACAGTGGCCATAATGACTACTTGAGAAAAAATGTTTTTATTCTTTTTTTGTATGTATTTTGCTGGAAGGAGAAACCATAAATTACTGCGTCGGTAAACTACACAGATCTCAGCTTTCACCACATCACTCAAAGCTCACGTCCTCCTCTCTCTGTCATCATCTGTGTATATACACTTTTCATGTGGAAAGATCAGAATCCATCATTACCAGGTGACCAGGAGAAAATTATTGATTTAGGGATATTGATCTATAGATGCCCATGATGAGCTTCAAGATTGCTGTAGGGGAGGACTTCAGACTAAACTTTGATATCTCCAGCCTTAGACTGGAAGTGCCTCTGGGCAGCATCAAAAAATACAGTATATTGTTATTCCCAGTTCCAGATAATAATTTACAATAACTGTTTTATTTAGTGCCTCTTACTCACAGAATGTTGGATACAGCAGGGTTTAGGAATTGCACTGGCAGAGGAGAAGATAAATATTTCACAAGGGCTCTTCATGACAGCCTGACCATTTGGCCCCAAGGTTCAAGAACACTGGTCAAAAGAAAATTAGCCCTAACGGAAATGTTAAAGTGGAAGGACTGGAGGCTAACAACTAAGCATGGCAGGTGAAAGGAAGTAGCAGACATATATAATTAAGGCTCATTCACCAGTCAATGAAACGCACTCTGTCTTTACTGCCAACAGCAAATTTAAAATTGAGCTCTAAGGAAACGGCTACATTCTGTTGCTATTTCTCGATCCTACTTATGTCGTACTGCTTCCACTTTCACTACACCTCCTTCTAAGCGTCATGGGTGCCCCTGCCAATGGTTGCTCTACCAGAAGCAATTGTAAGAAACGGTCAGCACTTCACACAATGTCTTTGAAAATTTTGATTAAAACTTGTGTCAAGGTAGCCAACATTTTCGGGGACACAGAGGGATCAAGGTGAGAAAAGGGGCCTCTGTTTCCTTGAAAATTTGGATGCCCTTTCCTCCAAAATATGTCTCTGGCAAGAGGCCACCAAATACCTATTACATGTTTTTGCAAATTCACTTCTTGACAATGATAAAAATTCCCCAGTTGATTATCTTGCTGTTTTATAATCTTACTTATGTCTTATTACTTCCACCTTTACTACACCTCCTTCTAAAAGTCCTGGATGCACCTGCCAATGGTCTCACTATCAGAGGTAATTTTAAGTAAAGGCCAGCTCTTTGAAAATTTTACTTACAATTTGTGTCAAAGCATTCAACATTTTGGGACACAGAGGGATCAAGGTGAAAAAAGAGGGCCTCTGTTTCCCTGAAACTTTGTCTTTCCCAATCATATGCTCCTTTAATCAGTCCCTAATTTCTTGACTATAAACTTATATCCCAACCACGGCACCACCTGCCTACAGTTTGCATGTTCTCCCTGTGCCTGTGTGGGTTTCCTCCGGGCACTCTGGTTTCCTCCCACACTCCAAAGACTGATGCTGATAGGCTAAGTGGATACTGTCTAAATTGGCCTTAGTATGTGTATGTATTAATGTGAGTTAGGGACCTTAGATTGTACGCCCCTTGAGGGTTAGGGACTGATGTGAATGTACAATATATATATGTATGTATATATATATATATATATATATATATATATATAAAGTGCTGTGTAAATTGACGGCGCTATAGAAGTACCTGAAATAAATAAATACAATTTCAACGAGGCTCTTTTTTTTCTTTGTTATATCTTTTTTTTGGCTGAAAGTTTTTTTAATCTCTTTTTTTTCAATGGATAGAACTGCATAATATGTTGGCATTTTATAAATTAAAGCCAATAAAAATAACAATTGCGTAATGCCACCCTTAATTCTCCCTGCTCAGACTTCAATTTCCATCTTCCACTGCAGGCAGCTTCAGAGTCCATTGGGCACTGTTGGCATTCCCACTCCCTCTGCGCTCCAGCTTGTCTGTTCCCTCCCAGTGCACAGGTAACTGCAGATAATGTCACAGCCAGGGGCGGACTGACCATTCGAGCACTTGGGCACTGCCCGAGGGCCTGTGGTCAATAGGGGGGCCCCATGAGATGCCCCTGGTACCTTTTAATAGGCTTTTTTTGGGTGTGCTTTGAGTTTGGGCAAGGACACAGGGGCCCCAATGTCAGGGCAGGGGCCGAGGAACGGACAGGCAGGCCTAACAATGTAACGCACTGGCTGACAACAACCACCACCCACAGACCGAAGTCCCTCAGGGCGCGGAGTCTAAGTCCCAGGCTGCCCTTCACCAGGGCCCCTGATGGTGGGGATGGACTTGACGCAGCCAGGAACCAGGTCGCGGCCCCCGAGGCACCTCAGCTGCGGTAATGGCCGCCGCCAATGGCGTGTAGCTGGTGGAAGAGACAAAAGAGTAGTCAGACAAGCCGGGTCAACAACAACAGGACAAAACAGTACAGGGCAGCAGACGAGAATCACAGGTCACGAGCCGGGTTCAGCAACAGAGGGTCAGATCAAAGGAGAATACAAAGAATAGTCGAGTCACAAGCCGAATCAGATACCAGGAGAGTCACGAGAGTCAGAACAGAGTAATAGCAACACAAAGACACAAGACACAAGTGCAAAGAGCATGTGCGGGCCACAGGCTTATATGTCATCAGCCACACCCCTCTGGGGGATGGACCACAGAGACCTGAAGGCATAAAAGGATTCCCACCATGCACAGCAGAATCCAAGATGGACGCCAGCACATGGAGTAACATAACCTCAGGGAAAAGGTAGGACCTTGACACCCATGATCCCCTATTGCCCAGGGGCCCCATGAGTTGTCAGTCCACCCCTGGTCACAGCTTACTCCCTGCTGCCTAGTACTCGGACACTGTGACTGGGTTCTGAATGGGTGTAAAAGAAGACATATTAGTCAGCTTGCCTAAGCACCTGTGCATGTTCTCTGGTACACGATTTATCATCTGGAGACATGGCTGGACACGCATCTCTTCATAAGAGTGGCTGTTCACTGCATGGCCCATCCTTGTTGGTGCATGTTCATTCTCCATACTGGTGTCAAGTGGGCTACTTAAGACCCAGCACTCTTCAGCTACCTTGTTGAGTGGCCTTCAACTGGTCTTTTGCTTGACCTGATGTTGTGTTAAACCTGGCTTATGTTTCTAACCTTGTCTTGGATTATGCCTCTGAACCTCTGGTCACCCTGTTCACCTAACCTGCTTCTGTTTACTGGTCTATACCACTCTACTCTCAAGTTACTGATCTTGGCTATCCACTAGACCTTGTCTTCTGTGCTTTGGTGACTGCTTGACCTTGTCTCCTGTGCTTTGGTGACCGCTCGACCTTGTCTCCTGTGCTTTGCTGACCACTCGACCTTGTCTCCTGTGCTTTGGTGACCTCTCGACCTTGTCTCCTGTGCTTTGCTGACCACTCGACCTTGTCTCCTGTGCTTTGGTGACCTCTCGACCTTGTCTCCTGTGCTTTGGTGACCTCTCGACCTTGTCTCCTGTGCTTTGGTGACCGCTTGACCTTGTCTCCTGTGCTTTGGTGACCGCTTGACCTTGTCTCCTGTGCTTTGGTGACCGCTTGACCTTGTCTCCTGCGCTTTGGTGACCGCTCGACCTTGTCTCCTGCGCTTTGGTGACCTCTTGACCTTTTCTCCTGTGCTTTGCTGACCGCTTGACCTTGTCTCCTGTGCTTTGGTGACCTCTCGACCTTGTCTCCTGTGCTTTGGTGACCGCTTGACCTTGTCTCCTGTGCTTTGGTGACCGCTTGACCTTGTCTCCTGTGCTTTGCTGACCGCTTGACCTTGTCTCCTGTGCTTTGGTTACCGCTTGACCTTGTCTCCTGTGCTTTGCTGACCGCTTGACCTTGTCTCCTGTGCTTTGGTAACCTCTGGACCTTGTCTCCTGTGCTTTGGTGACCTCTCGACCTTGTCTCCTGTGCTTTGGTGACCGCTCGACCTTGTCTCCTGTGCTTTGGTGACCGCTCGACCTTGTCTCCTGTGCTTTGGTGACCGCTCGACCTTGTCTCCTGTGCTTTGGTGACCGCTCGACCTTGTCTCCTGTGCTTTGGTGACCGCTCGACCTTGTCTCCTGTGCTTTGCTGACCGCTCGACCTTGTCTCCTGTGTTTTGCTGACCGCTCGTTATTCTCTCCCTAGCTTGTCACTGGATATTGCTCTTGTCTGGGGGCTACTGAGTGAAAATTGATCCTTTAAAGAGACCCTATCACAAAACTAAAATCCTATTAAAAGCAGTAACTACAAAATAGAAAGTATATAAACAAAAGTGAAAAACTACTTTTGCACATAGGGCAAGGCAGGTTTGGGCAGCTTGTTTCCCTTAATAAATGAAATCATCATTTAAAAACTGCATTTTGTATTTACTCTGATTTTCTTGCTGTAATATTAAAATTTGCTTGATGATCGGAATCATCTAAGTGTGACAATGTATATACAAAGCAATTAGGAAGGGGGCAAAAACATTTTCACAGCACTATACATCTCCTGCTGCCAGAGCCACATAACATTTTTCCATTGAAGAGGAATTGCTAGCAGGGGAGAACTGACCATTCGGGCACTGCCTGAGAGTCCGGGGTCTGTAGGGGGCCCCATGAGATGCCCCTGGTACCTTTCATCGGCTTTATTGGGTGTGGTTTGAGTGTGGGCTAGGACACAGGGGCCTCAGGATCCCCTATTGCCCGGGGGCCCCACGAGTTGTCAGTCCACCCCTGATTGCCAGGTGAAGTTTCCTGAGATAATATTGATCTCCCAATTCCATGGCAGCCCGTATTGTTTTTTTTTCTGCCAAACCGTATGGTCCTAAAGGATATAGTGTGATGTAAGAGTCGGTGGGAGGATCCAATGAAAGCCACGAGGAAGATACAAAACACCCTGAAGTGTCAGTTTCCGACAAAAATTCACTTGGGACTTTTAGTTTGGGAACAGGGTCACTTTAAGGATGGAATTTAAATTCTGACTTCTCAGTTACTGGCACAACCTGAACACTTGAGCAAAATGAGCAGAACCAACAACAGAAATTGCAACAAAGCCCTCAAATCCATGGCTCACATTCACTAAGAGGCTTTGGAATTTTCATGCAGCTTTAACAAATGATAATGTGCATGCTAATTAATGTTTTATTCATCAAAGCAAATAACTCTGCATTAACCTGTTTCCCCAACAAGAAAATAGCAGACGTTACTTCTAATTACTATGTAGAGCATTGGAGACCTAATGAGAAATGAGTCTTCGTGATGCTATGATATTTATTAAGAGGAGTTTCTCCTAATTCCAAGGAAAAATAAAAAAAAAAAGAAATGTTATTTTAAGGACAGCTAGTTGTGACTTTTTTTAAATTTTAGATTCTCCTTCTGTGCTGTACGATAAGAGATTTGTTAAAAAAAAAAAAAAAGTACACCGTACTCAAAATGATAAGCTTCAAAAATGTTTGTTTATCTATGCAATATGGATTATAGAGATCCATACTCAAAGATCCATGAAATGTTTATATGACTTTCAGCAGAAATGCACAAATAGTGCTATAACAAATTTCATGTAAAAATGTATTAGAATAGAGCTACAAACAAGGAGATTTTAAGTTCAGTTCAGTCATATTTGTGACCCAGCTAACCGTGATAGACAGCAGCGACCCACTGCACTTAAGGAGTACCTCCACCTTTGTTTAAAAAAAAACAAAAAATCCCCTTTGGGTGATTGTTGTGCATTGTGGTGTTTTTAACAGATTTTGTAGCATATTCCTACCTTTTTCTGTTGTGAAGAAATAGCTGTTTGTTTTACCTTGTCTGACCCAGACTGAATGCTGTATGGGTGGATCTGTGCTCATTATAACCACCTGGAGCACTTTCAGTGTTCCATTGAGGAAAGGTGTAGTGTCTGCATCCCTTTAGGAGTACTAAACCCTTAACCACTTCCAGACCGGACACTTTTACCCCCTTCCTGACCAGGCTAATTTTCAGCTTTCAGTGCTCTCACATTGTGAATGCCAGTTACTCAGGCATACGACACTGTATCCAAATGAAATTTTTATCATTTTTTTCACACAAATAGAGCTTTCATTTGGTGGTATTTAATCACCACTGGGGGTTTTATTTTTTTCTAGAAAAGTGGAAAAAGACTGAAAATTTTGAAAATAAACATGTTTTTCTTCGTTTTTGTTACTAGATTTTGCAAATAAATATACTTTCTTCATTAATTTAGGCCAAAATCCATTGTGCTACCTTTGTTTGGTAGAAATAACCCAAATCAGTTTGTATTATTTAGTCTGTATTAAAGTTATAGAGTCCACAGACCACGGTGTATATATTTGATATATTTGAAAATTTATCAATCCTGATGTACTGACTACCTATATAGTTTCTCAGGGCCCTAAAATGCCAGGACAATACAAATACCCCCCAAATGACCCCTTTTTGGAAAGTAGACAGTCTGAGGTATTTAATGAAAGGCAAGGAGAGTTTTTTGAAGTTGTAATTCTTTGCAAATTTTTTAAGGGGAAATGATGAAAGTAAATAATTTTAATTTTTTTTTCACAAAGTTGTCATTTTAACAAGTTCTTTCTCTCACACGGCATAGGAATACTTGCAGTTACACCCCAAAACACATTCTGCTACTCTTCCTGAGTATGGTGATACCAAATGTGTGAAACTTTTTCACAGCCTAGCCACATAGAAGGGCCCCACATCCAATAAGCACCCTTAGGCGTTCTAGGGGCAAAAATTACACATCTCATTTCTTGACTGTCTATCACAGTTTTGGAGGTCCTGGAGCACCAGGACAAAGGAATTACCCACAAAATGACCCCATTTTGGAAAGAAAACACCCCAAGGTATGTTTTAAGAGTCATGTGGAGTCTTCTGAAGACTGCATTTTTTGCCAAACGTTTTTGGAAAATGTGAAAAGAAGATGAAAATGTATTTTTTTTCTATGCAAAGTTGCCAGTCTATGAGATATATCTATTACACAACATAGGCATACTTAAAATTACACCCCAAAACACGTTCTATAACTCTTTCTGAATATGGCGAAACCAAATGTGTGAGACTTTTTCACAGTCTGGCCACATAGGGGGGCTCCACATCCAATAAGCACCTTTTGGAGTTCTAGGGAAAAAAATGACACATCTAATTTCTTGACTACCTAATGCCATTTTGGAGGTCCTGGAGCATCAGGACAATGGAATTACCCACAAAATGACCCCATTTTGGAAAGCAAACACTCCAAGGTATATTTTAAGAGTCATGTGGAGTCTTCTGAAGACTGCATTTTTTGCCAAAAGTTTTTGGAAAATGTGAAAAGAAAATGAAAATGTTTTTTTTTTTTACGCAAAGTTGTCAATCATTGAGATATTTCTATTTTACAACATAGGCATACTTAAAATTACACCCCAAAACACATTCTATAACTCTTCCTGAATATGGCGATACCAAATGCGTGATCAGAGATACCGTGAGCTGGCAGGCAATGGTTTGTGAGTGTGTGTGTAAACTGTGTGCAAAGACTAAAAAGTACTCAGTTTGCTGTAATGGCTCTCAGGTGATCAGGACTGGTATGGTGGTGATCAGGACCCGTGGGTTTGGCAGCGATCAGGATCCAATGATGTGGCGGCGATCAGAACCCGCTGGTTTGGTGGTGATCAGGATCTGCTGGGGTGGTGATCAGGACCTGCTGGTATGGCTGTGATCAGGACCTGCTGGTATGGCTGTGATCAGGATCTGCTAGTGTGGCGGCAATCAGGACCCGCTGGTATAGCTGTGATTGGGACCTGCAGGTGTGGCGGTGATCAAGACTTGGTGGTATGATGATCAGGACCTGGTAGTGTGGAGGTGATCAAGACCTGCTGGTGTGGAGATCAGGGACACTGGGACGCTATGCAGTGATCAGGGACACAGCTGGGCCGCTGTGTGGCGATCAGGGATACTGACGATCAGGGACACTGACGATCAGGGATGCTTGTGATCAGGGACGCTTGTGATCAGGGACGCTTGTGATCAGGGACACTGACGATCAGGGACACTGACGATCAGGGACACTGACGATCAGGGACACTTGTGATCAGGGACACTGGCGATCAGGGACACGGGCGATCAGGGACACGGGCGATCAGGGACACGGGCGATCAGGGACACGGGCGATCAGGGACACTTGTGATCAGGGACACTGGCGATCAGAGACACTGGCGATCAGAGACACTGGCGATCAGGGACACTGGCGATCAGGGACACTGGCGATCAGGGACACTGGCGATCAGGGACACTGGCGATCAGGGACACTGGCGATCAGGGACACGGGCGATCAGGGACACGGGCGATCAGGGACACGGGCGATCAGGGACACGGGCGATCAGGGACACTGACGATCAGGGACAGACAATCAGGGACACTTGTGGTCAGGGACAGACAGTCAGGGACACTTGTGGTCAGGGACACTTGTGATCAGGGACAGACAGTCAGGGACACGTGATCAGGGACACTGTGATCAGGGGCAATTAGGGACACTTGCGATCAGGCTTGCTCTTGCTCAGGCTATCCGGCTCCTTCTCTCACAGACAGAACTCCGTGTGAGGTGAAGGAGCCGGAAGCCGCACCATGCGGCTTCTGTTTACATTTAGACTGTGTCCTTATTGGACACAGTTGGTCACATGGTACAGGACGATTTCATTGGTCCTGTACCATGTTACCTGATCCCCTGTATCTGAGGGACCCGGCGATCTCTGGGCACGCGCGTGCGCGGTCAAGGGGGCGGAAGCCGCACCATGCGGCTTCTATTTACATTAAGATTGTGTCCTTATTGGACACAGTCGGTCACATGGTACAGGACGGTCCTGTACCACGTCAGGTGATCGCCGGTATCCGAGGGACACGGCGATCACCGGGCTCACGGGTGCGCGCTCTAGGAGCCGCGCACGAGCCTCGGATGCGGGCGGCCGTTTATAAACGGCCACCCGACCCTGCACTGCCACCGTCCGGCCGTTTATATACAACGGCCGGTCGGGAAGTGGTTAAGGAGTATCTAACCAAAATAAAATTCATACTCCAGGAGTTGCCTAAAGTTTTGGGTGCTGGGTAGAGGACTCCAGGAGGCTGCTATAAAGACATATTGAGGAACATTTGTTAGTTCAGTAAAGAATACACAGCAGGAGGAAGGAGGTTGTGATTCCTCTGTATAATTATTTAGTTATCACTAGAGGGATCAGCAGAAGGAGGAAGTAGGGCCTCGTTCCTCTATTTAGATCTTTGGTTATCAATGGAGTGATCACCAGAAAGAGGAAGGAGGTCCTGATTCCTCTATATAGAACTTTAGTTATCACTAGAGCAGCGGTTCTCAACCTGGGGGTCGCGACCCCTTTTGGGGTCGAACGACCATTTCCCAGGGGTCGCCTAAGACCATCGGAAAACACATATTTCCGATGGTCTTAGGAACCGAGACACCGCTCCTGTCTCCGCCTCCTCGCCGCTGATTGGCCACCGGAACTGTAGCTCAGGAGAGGCACACAGGCAGCCAATCACCGGCGATGAGGTGGAGCTTGGAGAGGAGGCGCCGAGCGGCAGCGCGCGTAGATCAAAGAAGATCGAGGGAGCTGCAGGAGCGAGTGAAGAGAGAGGCCAGAGAAGGAAGACAGCTGACAGGTAAGTGCAAATTTTGCTGCTGCAGCCAGGTATGCAGGCTGTAGATGGGAGAGGGAGAGAGCGAGCGAGACCAGGCTGGAGCAGGGGGTCAGCAAGGTAAGTATCATTGGTGTCAGTGGGAGGGATAGTGCCCATCATTTGTGTCACTAATACCAACGTTGGGGCACTATTCCTCCCCCCACTGACACCAACGATGGGGCACTATTCCTCCCCCCACCGACGCCAAGGATGGGGCACTATTCCTCCCCCCACCGACGCCAAGGATGGGGCACTATTCCTCCCCCCACCGACGCCAAGGATGGGGCACTATTCCTCCCCCCACCGACGCCAAGGATGGGGCACTATTCCTCCCCCCACCGACGCCAAGGATGGGGCACTATTCCTCCCCCCACCGACGCCAAGGATGGGGCACTATTCCTCCCCCCACCGACGCCAAGGATGGGGCACTATTCCTCCCCCCACCGACGCCAAGGATGGGGCACTATTCCTCCCACTGACACCAACGATGGGGCACTATTCCTCCCACTGATACCAACGATGGGACACTATTCATCCCACTGACATCAGTGATGGGGCGCTAGTCCTCCCACTGCAAAATTACAGTTATGAAGTAGCAACGAAAATAATTTTATGGTTGGGGGTCACCACAACATGAGGAACTGTATTAAGGGGTCGCGGTATTAGAAAGGTTGAGAACCACTGCACTAGAGGGATCGCCAGAAGGAAAGAGGTCCTGATTGCCCTATATAGATCTGTAGGTGTCACTAGAGGGATCACCAGTAGGAGGAACGAGGTTGTGATTCCTCTATATAGAACTTTAGTTATCACTAGAGGGATCACCAGAAGGAAGGAGGTCCTGATTGCCCTATATCAGTGATGGCGAACCCGTGGCACGCGTGCCACAGCCGGCACGCCGAGCCTTATCTGTAAAACTCTGCGGAAGTAAGAGCAGGTACCTGTCAAATTCAGGTACCCGCTCCCCCTCCCTCCCCAAAGGTCAGCAGTCATCTCTGTACTGTCCGCAGTCTCTGGTCATCCCTGTGCTGTCCGCAGTCTCTGGTCATCCCTGTGCTGTCCGCAGTCTCTGGTCATCCCTGTGCTGTCCGCAGTCTCTGGTCATCCCTGTGCTGTCCGCAGTCTCTGGTCATCTCCTGTACTGTCCGCAGTCTCTGGTCATCCCTGTACTGTCCGCAGTCTCTGGTCATCCCTGTACTGTGTCCGCAGTCTCTGGTCATCCCTGTACTGTGTCCGCAGTCTCTGGTCATCCCTGTACTGTGTCCGCAGTCTCTGGTCATCCCTGTACTGTCCGCAGTCTCTGGTCATCCCTGTACTGTGTCCGCAGTCTCTGGTCATCCCTGTACTGTCCGCAGTCTCTGGTCATCCCTGTACTGTCCGCAGTCTCTGGTCATCCCTGTACTGTCCGCAGTCTCTGGTCATCTCCTGTACTTTCCGCAGTCTCTGGTCATCCCTGTACTGTCCGCAGTCACTGGTCATCCCTGTACTGTGTCCGCAGTCTCTGGTCATCCCTGTACTGTCCGCAGTCTCTGGTCATCCCTGTACTGTGTCCGCAGTCTCTGGTCATCCCTGTACTGTCCGCAGTCTCTGGTCATCCCTGTACTGTGTCCGCAGTCTCTGGTCATCCCTGTACTGTCCGCAGTCTCTGGTCATCTCCTGTACTGTCCGCAGTCTCTGGTCATCTCCTGTACTGTCCGCAGTCTCTGGTCATCTCCTGTACTGTCCGCAGTCTCTGGTCATCTCCTGTACTGTGTCCGCAGTCTCTGGTCATCTCCTGTACTGTCCGCAGTCTCTGGTCATCTCCTGTACTGTCCGCAGTCTCTGGTCATCTCCTGTACTGTCCGCAGTCTCTGGTCATCTCCTGTACTGTCCGCAGTCTCTGGTCATCTCCTGTACTGTGTCCGCAGTCTCTGGTCATCTCCTGTACTGTGTCCGCAGTCTCTGGTCATCCCTGTACTGTCCGCAGTCTCTGGTCATCTCCTGTACTGTGTCCGCAATCTCTGGTCATCCCTGTACTGTGTCCGCAGTCTCTGGTCATCCCTGTACTGTGTCCGCAGTCTCTGGTCATCCCTGTACTGTGTCTGCAGTCTCTGGTCATCCCTGTACTGTGTCCGCAGTCTCTGGTCATCCCTGTACTGTCCGCAGTCTCTGGTCATCCCTGTACTGTCCGCAGTCACTGGTCATCCCTGTACTATGTCCGCAGTCTCTGGTCATCCCTGTACTGTCCGCAGTCTCTGGTCATCTCCTGTACTTTCCGCAGTCTCTGGTCATCCCTGTACTGTCCGCAGTCACTGGTCATCCCTGTACTGTGTCCGCAGTCTCTGGTCATCTCCTGTACTGTGTCCGCAGTCTCTGGTCATCCCTGAACTGTCCGCAGTCTCTGGTCATCCCTGTACTGTGTCCGCAGTCTCTGGTCATCCCTGTACTGTCCGCAGTCTCTGGTCATCTCCTGTACTGTCCGCAGTCTCTGGTCATCTCCTGTACTGTGTCCGCAGTCTCTGGTCATCTCCTGTACTGTGTCCGCAGTCTCTGGTCATCTCCTGTACTGTGTCCGCAGTCTCTGGTCATCTCCTGTACTGTGTCCGCAGTCTCTGGTCATCTCCTGTACTGTCCGCAGTCTCTGGTCATCCCTGTACTGTGTCTGCAGTCTCTGGTCATCTCTGTACTGTGTCCGCAGTCTCTGGTCATCCCTGTACTGTCCGCAGTCTCTGGTTATCTCCTGTACTGTGTCCGCAGTCTCTGGTCATCCCTGTACTGTGTCTGCAGTCTCTGGTCATCCCTGTACGGTGTCCGCAGTCTCTGGTCATCCCTGTACTGTCCGCAGTCTCTGGTCATCCCTGTACTGTCCGCAGTCTCTGGTCATCCCTGTACTGTGTCCGCAGTCTCTGGTCATCCCTGTACTGTGTCCGCAGTCTCTGGTCATCCCTGTACTGTGTCCGCAGTCTCTGGTCATCCCTGTACTGTCCGCAGTCTCTGGTCATCCCTGTACTGTCCGCAGTCTCTGGTCATCTCCTGTACTTTCCGCAGTCTCTGGTCATCCCTGTACTGTCCACAGTCACTGGTCATCCCTGTACTGTGTCCGCAGTCTCTGGTCATCTCCTGTACTGTGTCCGCAGTCTCTGGTCATCCCTGAACTGTCCGCAGTCTCTGGTCATCCCTGTACTGTGTCCGCAGTCTCTGGTCATCCCTGTGCTGTCCGCAGTCTCTGGTCATCCCTGTGCTGTCCGCAGTCTCTGGTCATCTCCTGTACTGTCCGCAGTCTCTGGTCATCCCTGTACTGTCCGCAGTCTCTGGTCATCCCTGTACTGTGTCCGCAGTCTCTGGTCATCCCTGTACTGTGTCCGCAGTCTCTGGTCATCCCTGTACTGTGTCCGCAGTCTCTGGTCATCCCTGTACTGTCCGCAGTCTCTGGTCATCCCTGTACTGTGTCCGCAGTCTCTGGTCATCCCTGTACTGTCCGCAGTCTCTGGTCATCCCTGTACTGTCCGCAGTCTCTGGTCATCCCTGTACTGTCCGCAGTCTCTGGTCATCTCCTGTACTTTCCGCAGTCTCTGGTCATCCCTGTACTGTCCGCAGTCACTGGTCATCCCTGTACTGTGTCCGCAGTCTCTGGTCATCCCTGTACTGTCCGCAGTCTCTGGTCATCCCTGTACTGTGTCCGCAGTCTCTGGTCATCCCTGTACTGTCCGCAGTCTCTGGTCATCCCTGTACTGTGTCCGCAGTCTCTGGTCATCCCTGTACTGTCCGCAGTCTCTGGTCATCTCCTGTACTGTCCGCAGTCTCTGGTCATCTCCTGTACTGTCCGCAGTCTCTGGTCATCTCCTGTACTGTCCGCAGTCTCTGGTCATCTCCTGTACTGTGTCCGCAGTCTCTGGTCATCTCCTGTACTGTCCGCAGTCTCTGGTCATCTCCTGTACTGTCCGCAGTCTCTGGTCATCTCCTGTACTGTCCGCAGTCTCTGGTCATCTCCTGTACTGTCCGCAGTCTCTGGTCATCTCCTGTACTGTCCGCAGTCTCTGGTCATCTCCTGTACTGTGTCCGCAGTCTCTGGTCATCTCCTGTACTGTGTCCGCAGTCTCTGGTCATCCCTGTACTGTCCGCAGTCTCTGGTCATCTCCTGTACTGTGTCCGCAATCTCTGGTCATCCCTGTACTGTGTCCGCAGTCTCTGGTCATCCCTGTACTGTGTCCGCAGTCTCTGGTCATCCCTGTACTGTGTCTGCAGTCTCTGGTCATCCCTGTACTGTGTCCGCAGTCTCTGGTCATCCCTGTACTGTCCGCAGTCTCTGGTCATCCCTGTACTGTCCGCAGTCACTGGTCATCCCTGTACTATGTCCGCAGTCTCTGGTCATCCCTGTACTGTCCGCAGTCTCTGGTCATCTCCTGTACTTTCCGCAGTCTCTGGTCATCCCTGTACTGTCCGCAGTCACTGGTCATCCCTGTACTGTGTCCGCAGTCTCTGGTCATCTCCTGTACTGTGTCCGCAGTCTCTGGTCATCCCTGAACTGTCCGCAGTCTCTGGTCATCCCTGTACTGTGTCCGCAGTCTCTGGTCATCCCTGTACTGTCCGCAGTCTCTGGTCATCTCCTGTACTGTCCGCAGTCTCTGGTCATCTCCTGTACTGTGTCCGCAGTCTCTGGTCATCTCCTGTACTGTGTCCGCAGTCTCTGGTCATCTCCTGTACTGTGTCCGCAGTCTCTGGTCATCTCCTGTACTGTGTCCGCAGTCTCTGGTCATCTCCTGTACTGTCCGCAGTCTCTGGTCATCCCTGTACTGTGTCTGCAGTCTCTGGTCATCTCTGTACTGTGTCCGCAGTCTCTGGTCATCCCTGTACTGTCCGCAGTCTCTGGTTATCTCCTGTACTGTGTCCGCAGTCTCTGGTCATCCCTGTACTGTGTCTGCAGTCTCTGGTCATCCCTGTACGGTGTCCGCAGTCTCTGGTCATCCCTGTACTGTCCGCAGTCTCTGGTCATCCCTGTACTGTCCGCAGTCTCTGGTCATCCCTGTACTGTGTCCGCAGTCTCTGGTCATCCCTGTACTGTGTCCGCAGTCTCTGGTCATCCCTGTACTGTGTCCGCAGTCTCTGGTCATCCCTGTACTGTCCGCAGTCACTGGTCATCCCTGTACTGTCCGCAGTCTCTGGTCATCTCCTGTACTTTCCGCAGTCTCTGGTCATCCCTGTACTGTCCACAGTCACTGGTCATCCCTGTACTGTGTCCGCAGTCTCTGGTCATCTCCTGTACTGTGTCCGCAGTCTCTGGTCATCCCTGAACTGTCCGCAGTCTCTGGTCATCCCTGTACTGTGTCCGCAGTCTCTGGTCATCCCTGTACTGTCTGCAGTCTCTGGTCATCTCCTGTACTGTCCGCAGTCTCTGGTCATCTCCTGTACTGTCCGCAGTCTCTGGTCATCTCCTGTACTGTGTCCGCAGTCTCTGGTCATCTCCTGTACTGTGTCCGCAGTCTCTGGTCATCTCCTGTACTGTCCGCAGTCTCTGGTCATCCCTGTACTGTGTCCGCAGTCTCTGGTCATCCCTGTACTGTGTCCGCAGTCTCTGGTCATCTCCTGTACTGTGTCCGCAGTCTCTGGTCATCCCTGTACTGTCCGCAGTCTCTGGTTATCTCCTGTACTGTGTCCGCAGTCTCTGGTCATCTCCTGTACTGTCCGCAGTCTCTGGTCATCTCCTGTACTGTCCGCAGTCTCTGGTCATCCCTGTACTGTGTCCGCAGTCTCTGGTCATCCCTGTACTGTCCGCAGTCTCTGGTCATCCCTGTACTGTGTCCGCAGTCTCTGGTCATCCCTGTACTGTGTCTGCAGTCTCTGGTCATCTCCTGCACTGTGTCCGCAGTCTCTGGTCATCCCTGTACTGTGTCTGCAGTCTCTGGTCATCCCTGTACTGTGTCCGCAGTCTCTGGTCATCCCTGTACTGTGTCCGCAGTCTCTGGTCATCCCTGTACTGTTAATTAGTTTGCACTACTGTACGAGTTGTTTTTTCTAAACCAAAAGCTCGATATTCAGGTTTCATTGCAGTGTTGGCACTTTGAAAGAAATAAGTTGGTTTTGGGTGGCAGTTTGGGCACTCGGGCTCAAAAAGGTTCGCCATCACTGCCCTATATAGATCTGTAGGTGTCACTAGAGGGATCACCAGAAGGAAAGAGGTCCTGATTGCCCTATATAGATCTGTAAGTGTCACTAGAGGGATCACTAGAAGGAGGAAGGAGGTTTTGATTCCTCTATAGAAAAGAAAGGAATAGAATAGAATAAAGCAGAAGAGAAAAGAATAGATTAACCGTTTCCCTCTACCCTATAGCAGAAATACTGCTACAGGGCGGCAGGGGTGCACAAAATCACATGTATATACGGGAGTTTGCATTTCCGAGCAAGGGCACACCGCCATTTGCAGCCTCGGGTGCAAACCTGATTACAACCCAGGTGATCGCCAAGTCTGATGGGGGAGAGACCTGTGTATAAACAACACAGATCTCTTCCCTGTCAGCTCCTGCACACTGCTTTGTATGGCTCAGCATAGCAGAGCCATACAAAGCAGTGTGCTTACAGTGAAACACAGACACAGCCCACATAGTAAAACAGCACAGAGTTAGCCCTTTGATTGCCCTACATGTTAACCCCTTCCTGCCCAGTGTCATTAGTTCAGTGCCAGTGCTTTTTATTAGCACTGATCACCGTATTGGTAGCACTAAGTATGACACCAAATCCGTTCCCCCCAGTGTCAGAAAGCCTGCCGCAGTCTTGCTATGAGTCGCTGATCACTGCCATTACTAGTAAAAGAAAAAAAAGAAATGCTATAACTTTCACGTAAACCAATAAATTTACACGTATTGGGATTTTTGTTTAACAAAGACATGGAGCTGAATACATTTTATCCTAAACTTATGATGAAATCTGACTTTGAAATGTTTTTTTCTCGCACAATTTTAATAGCAAAAAGTAAAATATATATATTTTTTTAAAAATTGTTTTTTTTTTTGTTTATAGTGCAAAACTTTAAAAACACACAGCCCATCAAATACCACCGAAATAAAGCTCTATTTGTGGAGGAAAAAAGGACATAAATTTCATTTGAGTGCAGCATTGCATGACCGCACAATTGTCAGCTAAAATAACGCAGCGCCGTATCGCAAAAAATGGCCTGGACAGGAAGGGGGGTAATCCTGTGGAGGGCAAATGGTTAAAACAGAATAGAATAGAAAATAATAGAATAGAAAAGAAACAGAATAGAATAAAATAGAAAATAAAAGAATAGAAATTAAAATAAAAGAATAGAAATTAAAATAAAAGAATAGAATAGAAAATAAAATAGATTAGAATAGAGTAGAATAGAATAGAAAACATAGATTAGAATAGAGTAGAATAGAATAGAAAACATAGAGTAGAATAGAACTAATATATCGCCATCTTTAGAAATTCGAACTTTGAATTCGAATATCGAATCGATTTTTAAAATAACTAATATATGAAATGAATCGGAATGTACAAAACGAATTCCAAAAACGAATCATTCTAACATAACAAATATGACAAAACAAAATTATTAACTTAACAAATTAATCCGAAATCAAACACATTTTTCCACTCAGCACATCTCTAGTAACCGATAAATCTTTAGGAGAGCTTGTTCTTTTGAAAAAAAATAACAGACTTATTGGCCAGATCACCAAGTGAAAAATAGAAGAAAGCAAGCCTTAAAAAGAAAACTAATGCAACCATCACATCTAAGAATTGGTAAGCTGCAATATAATAAATGTTTGTTTTTGGGTTTATTACCATCAGATTCCCTTTAAACCATTTATAATGTTTTCAGTCTGCTGAAAATATCATAGATACCCTGTACAGATTCCCGCCATGTATCTCCCTCCATTAAATTTTTATGATCCGAAACATACTCCCAGCTAGGTTTGGACGACAGACAATATTTTTTCTCGGCTGATGTTAATATTAGACACACGCAATGCAAATGTTCCATCCAAGCTGTTTGGATGCACTAATTAATCAGGAATCAAAGGCGGCTAATGAGAGGACAGGTAACTTGTGGCGGATATCTCAGAGTGGTCATAACAAATTACGCCGAGAAGAGGACACGAGTCAAGATGTGCGCGGACTGCCAACAGGCGCACTTTCTTTTTATTACTTTGGAAAGTGCGGTAACTCAGGGATATAGGAGCGATTGGCGCGTCACCCCAGCAGAATGTAATTATGCATGTCTGTTCCCTGAATAATGGACATCTGAAAAATTAACAGGTTGCTAACTATTTTTTTCTTTGCGCTCCTCGCAGTAGGCATTAATAAAGGATTCTTCCGAAATTAAACATTCATTTAACAATAAATTAGATACTTAGAACATGAATTGTTAATCTCCAGCAGTGTAGGTTTTGCTCATCAGTTTCAGGGGTTTTTTTTTTTCTTTTTTATCCTGGACGGCATATAAAAAGTTATGGAGTTTTAGGGAGTTTATTATTCTATTCTATTATTTTATTTTTTTAAATTTTTTTACTATTATAAAATGGTTTATTATTTTAGATTTTCTAGTCTTTTTATTAGTTTTTATATATTTTAACCGTTTTGCTGGCAGGGCTGTTTTTTTTTATCTTTTGGTCATGTTAACCCCCTCCTTCCAGTCCTGGTAGCCCTTTACCCTAGGTTCATATCTGTTGTGCTTTTGTGGGACCCTCACAGCAGCCGCACCACCCACACATAGGAATGCAAGAACCACGGGCAGCTACATTATAGTGTTCCTAAACCCTGGACCCTGCATTTACTATATCTGGTCTCCCCGGACCCTGCATTTACTATATCTGGTCTCCCCGGACCCCGCATTTACTATATCTGGCCTCCCCGGACCCTGCATTTACTATATCTGGTCTCCCCGGACCCCGCATTCACTATATCTGGTCTCCCCGGACCCTGCATTTACTATATCTGGTCTCCCAGGACCCTGCATTCACTATATCTGGTCTCCCCGGACCCTGCATTCACTATATATGGTCTTCCCGGACCCTGCATTCACTATATCCGCTCTCCCCGGACCCTGCATTCACTATATCTGGTCTCCTAGGACCCTGCATTTACTATATCTGGTCTCCCCAGACCCTGCACTTACTATATCTGGTCTCCCAGCACCCTGCATTCACTATATCTGGTCTCCCCAGATCCTGGATTTACTATATCTGGTCTCCCCGGACCCTGCATTCACTATAGCTGGTCTCCCCAGACCCTGCATTCACTATATCTGGTCTCCCTGGACCCTGCATTCACTATATCTGGTCTCCCAGCACCCTGCATTCACTATATCTGGTCTTACAGGACCCTGTATTCACTATATCTGGTCTCCCCAGACCCTGCATTCACTATATCTGGTCTCCCTGGACCCTGCATTCACTATATCTAGTCTCCCCGGACCCTGCATTCACTATATCTGGTCTCCCCGGACCCTGCATTCACTATATCCGCTCTCCCCAGACCCTGCATTTACTATATCCGCTCTCCCAGGACCCTGCATTCACTATATCTGGTCTCCAAGGACCCTGCATTCACTATATCTGGTCTCTCACAGTACACAGAACATGAAAATGCAATTATTTTAGTAAATATAAACTGCTAAATATCTTTTCTCATCAGCAGTTAGAGCAGTCTTGTGACTTCAGCTGAGCACTGGTTAAAGCTTGTAGAAGGAGTTTTCTTTCTGCTCTAGGAGGATGCAGAACCCCTGACCCTTGGTCTGAATAGTGCTGATTGGTCCTGTGCTGATCACATGCACTCTTCCAAGAAAAAAAAAAACTCTCTAGCAATACACACTAAACTAAGCATGTGCAGAGTGTCTCCACATGATATGTGTTATCATGAGATAAGATGGGGAAGAAAGGGAGGAGCAGAGAAGACAGGATCAAACAGCATTTTTAAACAATACAGAGGATCAACCCCTTAAGCTCCACAGCGAGTATAACAAGCATGCTTTATTGCATATACAGATTGATTTTTACTGTTGTGGGTTTAGAAATTATTTTGTAGGCTAAAGATGATTTCATGTTTTTACAGGTTCACGTTAAAAGAAAAAACGTAAAAAAATATATATATATAATTGCTACAATTGCAAGCTATGATGACATACATATATAGAATGTGTATAGAACTAGCTTAAGGATTTGTATTCCTGTCCTTAAAGCGGAGCTCAACCCAAAAGGGGACGTTCCACTTTAAGGACTGCTCCCCATTAAGGATTGGCACCTTTGGGGGGCGGGAGGGAGCAGGTACCTGAATTTGACAGATACTGGCTCCCAATTGCGGTCCGACCGCCTAGGCGATCGGAAACAGAAGGTGTCCCCTTAGTCTTCTGGGACACATGACAGGTCCCAGGAGACTACAGGACCATTCATGAAGCGCAGCGCTACTCACGCATGTGCAGTGGGTACCTGGCTGTGAAGCCGCAAGCTATCACAGCCGGGTGCCCACACTGAAGATGCCGGCCTCCTGGAATCCAGGACGGCAGGTGAAACGGGCTGCGGTGGACACACCACGGGACCGAGGGACAGGTAAGTGGCTGTGTTTTAAAAGTCAGCAGCTAAAGTTTTTGTAGATGCTGACTTTTATTTTTTGACAGGATGAGTGGAACTCCACTTTAACTTGAACCCAAATTAAAGGCATGCCCTGCATTGTGAGTTTCATTTTTGGTTAGACGCACATACACACAATATAAATGGGTATACGAGCGCTAGGTAGTGCAGGGAAAAAGCAGATGACATAAAGGCAAAACCTCTTAACCTTCATAAAATCTAAAAAATATATGCAGCGCTGAAAACAAAAAACACATTGAATATAAGCAGATATATTATGCGCTGTGGAGCGCTAAAGCCATATTAAAGTGCGATGAACGTCTGTGCAGGTAGTGACCTTAATATTAACAACAAGCACATAAGTCCCAAACTTTATATTGAGGTGAAAAACGTGACTCCATTGATGTAAAAATGAGTGTACATTGCACTAACCAGATAGCGTAATGTAGGAGCCAGGGTGGTGATGTCACGTCTTTGCAGCAAAAAGGGGGAGCAGTTGGGGGGTGGTAAAGCCACAAAACCATAAATGAGCCAAACGAAGGTGTGTATCCACCTAATATGTATTTTTTAACAATATTTTGATGAAGATCTCAAAAACCTTCTGCATGCAGCTCCCCCACCCCTCAGCACCCTTTTTTATTTTCCTGATCCCGATTTCAATCCAGCACTGTGAAAAAGGGCAGAGGCTCTTTCTGCACTTTCCCTCCTCATAAGCTCAGAGACAGCAGGGGGAGCCATTGGCTCCTGCTGCTGTCAATCACAGCCAGTGAGGAGAGTGCAGGGGGTCGGGCTGAGCTGTGCATCAATGGACACACAGAGCAGGGTTCGGGAGCGAGCCCATATGAATGCCCCCCATAGGGGCACTCGGCAGGGGGAGGAGTCAGGAGCACCAGCAGGAAACCCGTGAAGAGGAGATTCGGGGCTGCTGTGCAAAACCAGGTAACTATAACATTTTTTTTAATTTAAAGAAAAAAAAATAGGATCATTTTAAATTTATGTTTATTTATTTTGTAGGTTTTTGAAGATAGGACATTAAATTTGCCAATGTGTGTTTTTATAACATAAAAAAAATACCCGTCTTCTTTCAGTGTAGCTTTGTAACGCTTCACCCGTTTAACGCTGCGTAATTATATAGCTCTTCTCTAACAGAAAAAATATGAAAATGTGCTCTTTTTATTGTCATAAATATTATGTAAAAACACAGAAAAATGACACTTCTAAGACACTTCTAACTGGTGAAGCCGCTGAAAATGAGGTTTATTTTTCTTAACGTCAGAAAGATATCCTTCTAAATGTTTTTCCATAGAATTTGAAGCCATACTGCTGAAAGCATATTTCCCATGTTTTATTCATGCCGATAGTTCTGCTTCAGTGAGAACACAACTAATTATATCAATGTCAAAGTGAAGAAATTTGTTAAACAAATCTGTAAAATTAGATGCTCATTGCTTTTTTGTCAGTTCAGAAGTGGGCAGATTTCCCTGCATTTATTGAAAGGACCGCATTCCTCTGCTGATAGATTTCAGATGATGTGCCTGGAGGAGTTTACAGATCAACAAAAGTTTCCAAAAAGTAAAGAGTAAAATGCTACTACTTTTTAAAGCAGAGTTTCTTTATTCGGTGTAACTACCTCCCTTAGGTGTATGGGAAACAAATGATGGAGGCGGGGCGGACTGACAACTCATGGGGCCCCTGGGCAATAGGGGATCATGGGGCCCTTGTGTCCTTGCCCAAACTCAAAAAAGCCTATGAAAAAGGTACCAGGGGCATCTCATGGGGCCCCCTACTGACTCTGGGCCCTCGGGCAGTGCCCGAGTTTCCAAATGGTCAGTCCGCCCCTGGATGGAGGTATAGAACTAAACCTCTGAATAAAGGTTGGTTCACAGCAGTGTGTTGCAGTAACCCTTGGTAAAATACATTTTTTACTATACCCCCATATTGGACCTGGTAATAGATGATAATGATGATGACCTAGGTTCTCTCCTCACTTGTACAGAGGCTGCCAGCACACCAAGGTACAGTCCAACACACTGACACAGAAAACCGTCTAAGGCAACCTTTCTCAACCTTTTTCAACACATAGGAACCCTTGAAATAACTTTCCAGTCTTAGGGAATCCCTGCTAAAAATGACTATATCTACAGCTCATGATCAGGGGCGGACTGACCATTTGGAAACTCGGGCACTGCCTGAGGGCCCGGGGTCAGTAAGGTGCCCCATGAGATGCCCCTGGTACCTTTTTCATAGGCTTGGGCAAGGATACAGGGGCCCCATGATCCCCTATTGCCCGGGGGCCCCATGAGTTGTCAGTCCGCCCTGCTCATGATACATTAGTGTGATGGTCAGTAGGAAGAATGTTTCTTACACTTGTGGTCATTGGGGAGAATTATCCCCTTTCAGATAGCTAAAGTAATCAATAGTGTCAGTAGGGACTTATCTGAGAGGCAGAAATTGCTCATTGCCCTAGCAACCTCTGGAGGAACCCCAGAGGTCCATGGAACCCTGGTTGAGAAACCCTTGACTAGAGGAATATATTTTCTTGATTTATTGCTAAACTTGAACAATGGGAGAGGGAACAGGATATGGAATACTCCAGACTGTGCTATACTTCTTAGAAGCAAATCTTCTGGTAAACTTTAGAATACAGTTCCGCTCAAGAGATTAAAGGAAAAGTTAGAGGTAGGAATCACAAATGTTGGTGGTTGGCAGGCGTGTGGCCATAGCGAGCAGCCGAGCAGACCCTCAATGTAGAACTGAACTTCAGGGCATTACGATACCTGCCCAGGACTCTGCCTGATGTATGGGTGGTGGGTGGAGACTGACCCCCCAATCCACCTTCCTGGCTTTGCCACCTTACTCCCAGGGGTAAGAAGGAATGAGGTCCCAATTCTATTATATAGAACTTTAGTTATCTTTAGAGAGATCATCACCAGATGGAGGAAGTCCTGATCTCCTGTGTAGCTCTTGTGATCTCAATTGAAGCTCTTTAGATCTCATTAGAGGGATCACCAGCAGGAGGAAGGAGGTCCTGATTCCATTATAAAGATCTTTAGTTGTTACTGGAGAGGTCACCAGCAGGAACAAGGAGGTCCTGAGTTTTCTATATAGCGCTTTAGTTATCAGGGCCAACAACAGGAGTAAGAAAGTTCTGATTCCGCTATATAGATATTTAGATCTCACTAGAGGGATCTTCAGCAGGTGGAAGAAAGTCCTGGTTCCACTGTATATATCTTTAGTTAGACCTTATTTAGAATACCGTGTCCAGTTCTGGAGACACTGACAAAAAGATTGATAAGTTAGAACGAGTCCAGAGGCAGGCAACAACAATGGTGAAAGGTTTGATGGACAAAACCTCAGGAGAGACTACAAGAACTTAATATATACAGACTTAGGATATGAAGGGAAAGGGGGGACATGACTGAAACTGTAATAAAATTAAGGATGTGAATATGGTTCAGGAGGGCAGTATTTTCAAATTGAAGCTAAGATCAAAAACATGGAACGTGACCTTACACTAGCAGGATGAAAGTCCAAACTGTCCTTCGAAAGAATTGTTTTACAGAATGAGTAGTTGATGTTTGGGCATTGAGTTCCAGCAGGTAATGAGTCAGTCAACAATGAGTGGAATCAAACATGCCGGAGACAAACATAGATCTATACGCTGAAAAAAGTAAAAAAAATAAAAAAAATTGATAATTACAAAAAATAATTAAACAAATAAAACAATGGGACAGGCTTGATGGACTATTTGGACTTTTTCTGACATCACTCTTCTATATTTGCTTTTTTTTTCAAGATAGGTTGGGACCAGAATTTCAACCCTGAGAATTTTCTTACCTTTGACACACTGTTTTAGGCTTTGGTCCAGGAAAAAGGCATGTTGTTATGATGCACTCCGGAGACTTGTCATGTTCTCTGGACTTGGGATGTACAGTATATTTCTCCGCTACATAACCATTGATTTTATGTTCTATTGATGACCTGTAACAAGTGTTATCCTGTCTATTGACAAATCTTTGGTCTGCATGCTAGCTCAATTACTGCAGCTGTATGTTTCTCATCTTAAACCAATAAAAAAATGTTGTGAAAGAAGAAATGCTAAAAGTCTGGTTTGAATGTGTTGTTATCTTTGGCAGCTCCTTCAAAATTATTAGCTCACCTAACACAATGTATTAAACTTGTGATACCCCGTGTTATATGTGCATGCACTACTACAATGCATTTGTGTAAATTGGCCATAATATAGAAGAAATTGGAAGATAATTGTCTGCATAAGAGGAAATAAATAACTTATTTGTGCTCTATAGGGATAGCTCTCAAATCTCTGGAAGCTCTAACATTGTGTGTAAATTGGGCTAGGATTGTCTGTATTATCGAACCTGAAACCAAGAAATACATTTGATTTGTCAGATGTTACGTGAGTGACATTGTCTATAACTGGACTTCCAATCCATGTTTTGATTGCACAAAAAAAAAAACTTCAAAAAATATTATATGGAGGGGGAGGAAATCATGAGAAATGGCCCTTCCCAAACAGGTTATTATACTAGACCTATATACCAGAACCTTCGCTATGTGAAAGAGTGGGTTTGACAATACAGTTGGCCGTGCCTCCACCTAGGACAGAGGAGATTCCCTTCCTTGGAAATTAACCAGTAATCTAAGCAAAGTATTTGAGAGCAGAGGAACTACTGCAACCAGCATATAACATTAACCGTAAGCATATACAGTAGATTCACACCAGTATATATATATTACAATATAGGAAGAGATAAACAGTACACACATCCAGTGTACAAAGAGGTATCATCACCAAAGGGCCCGATAGGAGTCCTGGTGGAATTGTGCACATGTACCTGGTGTCACGTACCTCGTTAGGGAGCCTGATGTGTAGAGGAAGGCCTCTCGTACAGCTCTGGCTTAGGGGCCACTGAAGGTGGAACCGCAACCACAAAAGCATGTCGGTGTATGAATGCCTGATCAGTCCAGTAGTCTGCAGAGGAATAGCTGACGACTTGCTGAGTGGATACCAGGAGTGAAATAGCAGGCTGTAGGCAGATGACACAGTGGAGCAGGCTGATAGCAGGCGAGGTGGATCCAGCGTCAGACAGGCCAGGTTGGTAACAGGTGGGCAGGTAAGCATAAACGGCAGGCAGAAGAAGGGTCAGGTCACAGGCCAATGTCAGCAGCAGAGAGGCAGATCAGGCAGATACCGTAGGCAGAGACAGAATCCAAGAAGCAAGCTGAGGTCAGTGCAGGTAGCGTTCAAGCGAGGTCAGGATAAACTGGATCAATTATTGGTATCAATACAGGAACGGACACAGGAACACAGGGAGAGCTGCAGATCACTAGTACAGCTGCTTCACCTATATAGGCCAATAGGTGCAAGAATTAGCCAATGAGCATTGCAGTGCACGCACGCACGCACTCCTGCCCATGCGCATATGTGCAAACATAGGCGCATATGTGCAAACATATGTGCACACCCACACACAACAGTTTTAGCATCTGCAGGCCCACGCCTGCGCATTTGCGTGTGGCTAGGAGCCTCAACTTTGCCATGGTCAACATGTCCCTGACACCTGGGTATATATATTTATTAATAAAGATGCTGTCAGATGAATGTTGCAGCAAAGTCCAGTTGCAGGGGCTCCTGAGGATGATGCAGCATCTGTATTTGTGTTGGAGGCCTGAAGACAAGATTTGCTGTCATGGTGAGATCCTCCAATTGTTGCCTAAGTAGCCTGGAAAACTCTTGTCCAACCAGTCTGGAATGCAGCTTTGTAGCCTATCTACTAGTTTCTAATTTGACATGCAACTGGCCTCTAAGCCTATTATCTCGACATGGCCACCAGAAGCCTAACCCAGCTCTAGACTATGCTGGTTATCAAACTCTAAGCTAACCCTAAGCTATAGAATGCCAGATCAGAAGTGATGGGGTTAACAAGAATAATAGACGCTGCATATAATTACAAAAAACAGTGTGACAGACCCAACCGGGACAGGAGCTTTTGGAGAGGACTGCAAGCTAGCCTCTTGCCTACTGACCATGGCCCTGGCACCTGAGGGGCTCTATTCTTTGGTGTGTGCCTGAGGGGGGGACCTTTGGAGTAGCTTACTTCAGATTCAAGTCCATGTCTCCCCAAAACACACAGACTCTGAGAACTGGACGACCAGTATACAGATTTGGGGTCTCTATGGCCAAACTAGCATTGACTGCTTAAACCCCCTCCTTCCTAGACTCAGAGACTCTAAGAAGATGTTGATATAATCAGCAAAACAACCTCATGCTGACTCTTGCTCTAATCTGTTTACTAAGATGTTATGTGTTTTCTATCTTCTCCCTTTGTGTGCCTCCTAGGTGTGCAATGCCATTGTTAATTGAGTCACCTATTGTTTGTTGGCAAGTCCTTCTGGAGGTGCCTACATGATAGGATTAGACTGATGTAAACATCACCTCCTTATCTAATCAGTGTGGGATGTTTATACCAAAATGTAATATTTGTTTTATTGTTCATGAGGAGATGGGCCCTATTTCTGGAGTGTACAAAAACCTGTGTTTTCTCTTCAATAAAGAGTTCCAATTTGGCATCTAAGC